>NW_027206505.1:0-365982 GCF_024711535.1 Dipodomys merriami
GAAACTGATCCCAAGAGAGGAATTGAACATAGAGAAATGACAAAGTTTCAGTTAATTTGTGCTGTACTTTTTACTGTACAAGAAAATATTCTAAGGATTGAAGGAAACTCTGTCCCTGAATTGTTCGAGTGGTTTATTTACCCATATAAAACTGTACCATGAAGCAACATTCCTAGAGCCCTAAGTAACTTTCTTAAGATGGCATTACTTTTTCATTCTGTTACTACGTATTATAATTCAGGCCATGTGATAGAAAGAAGTGGAACACAATACTAAGTCCAGGAAGGCTGACATTCCTATCGCATCACTAAGGAAATATAGTGTTAAGACCTGCAGGACTCATAAGGCTGTTACATGTGAAATTATTAAATAAAACATCATTAACAGTCATCTCTGACACCCATAATATTCTGCATCCATTTACAATCTGAAGAGCCAAATATCTAAGCCTTTGTATTGATTGGGTATATTTCCTAGGAAGGAAGAAGGAGGATGTGGAAGGTGATGGTGGAATAATATGTATATTGGCTCCCTGTCCACATTTTCTGCATTTTTTAAAAGTGCTACTGATAAACTCTCATTTACATCTAATTGACTATGCAATCTGCACAAGATGCAGGCATATGAAGGCATTTATTCTGGTGGATAGTCACAATGTTTAACAAATTCCATTTCTGGAAAAATAAACATACTAGGTAAGAAAGTATAAAGTATTGTCGATAAAATGCTTTCTTCTCCTAGCAGAACAAAATGTAATATTGAAATAATTACTCCAGGATTCTTTGAGATTTTATGTTGTCTCAGTATCAAATGTTCTCTAATTCCTTGTCCTTGGCTAATTTTTTAAAACAGTTTTTTTAATAAATAGAAATTTTTAAATTTTTTAAAAATAATTTTTAATAAATAGTGATTTGTTGTTTGCTTTTGGCAGGCATGAAATAAGACTGTGTTAACATTGTGTGAATTGAGAGGCTAAATTTTTATCAGAATCTAAACATAATGAAAAATAGATGATTTTAAGGCAAATAGCTTATATGTTGTTCAAATTTAATGACAGGATAGCAGGTTATAGTGGAAAGAATGCTAAACAGCAAAATACCTTCCCAATATATCTATCATCCCCAAATATCTAATTCATCAAACGTAGATTTACATATATATATATATATATGTATATATATATATATATATATAATAATCACCTTTCATCACCCAAGGAATGCCAATTTGAATAATTATCAGATGGGAGAAACATACTCAAATAGCTACTTAAAAGTCCCACCTGTATTTCGAAAGGGACATGATAAGGTAAGAACCAGCACAAAGATGTAAAGAAGCTACATCAAAAGATAAAGGTAAAGACAACATTCCAGATTCTGAAGTTTCTGGAAAGCGGAAGGGGAAGTAAATGCCTTTCCACTAAAATCATCTGAAAGTATTTCAGCTCTGTCAGAGGTTCGATTTTAATCTAGTGAGACTACTTTTAGAGTTCTGTCCTTTAGAACTGTAAAATTATAAATACAGATGGTACAATCCACTTAACTAATAGAAATTTGTTACAGCACATTTAGTTTAGTAAACTAACTCAACTACTGCCTTTTCCTGATGCAAATACAGGGACAGCATATGTCCTTGTTTCTGAGAATAAGAAAAAGTTGCCACTGGTGATGTACACATGTATGATGTACATACTACTAAGGGTCTTGCATTAATGAAGTCTGGAAATACTAAACAATATCTAAATAAGAAGCTCCCTATCTTTATTTTCACATTTGTGGATCACTAAGTACCAAAGTTATGTAGAAGGCTAGGGTAAGACGATGGAAATGAAATCTGTCTCCTAATATTATAAAAAAAATAATTTATGTCATTTTGAGCTACACATTCTTTTTGGGGGGGGGGTCCAGTTGTGGGGCCTGATCTCTGGGCCTGGGCACTGTCCCTCAGCTCTTCAGCTCAAGGCTAGAGCTACTTGAGCCACAGCGCCACTTCTGGCTTTTTTCATTTTGCTTATGTGGTGCTGAGGAATCAAACTCAGGGCCTCAGGCTTGCAAGGCAAGCACTCTACCACTGAGCCATCTTCCCAGCCCCTTGAGCTACACTTTCTAAAGTAATAAAAAAATAAAGTAAAACAGAAACAGGAACTCAATTTTCCATTTTTCCTAACATTCCAACAGAAATTAGAGAATCCAGTAAAGATATAGCAATCCCAGGATGTTATAGAATCACTAGATGGTGAAAAAGAAGATAACAAAAATGAATTTCCTGATACAATGGGAAACAAAATCTGAAACTTCAGATTGTGATATAGCTAGAAAGTAGTTTCCACTAGGCCGTCTTTGATATTTTAGGTTTGTTTACACAGCAACATTCCTCTCAGGAAATGATTTTATTAATACTCAAGGGTTTGCAGCTTATAACCCAGCAACAAATAATGCTTCTAAATGTAAATAAATATGATACTAGGAGTAACCAAGGCTACTTCCATTGCTATAGCTGATTAATAAGAATGATCTGGGGAATAGTCAGTCTTGAACTTTTTCAAACCTTTCTTCTTCTCCAACATGAGAAGTCTAAGGCAAGATATGTAAAACATTATCAGATGATTTTTAAGTGCTTTATTGTTCAAACTAAAGGAAGTACATTTTCACACTTTGCGGGCCTGACTTTCAAAGAGACAGACCCTCACAATTATTTTATAGACAAAAGTTTACTGCTTTGGATTAGATGTTTTCTAGCCTTTCGGTTTTGCTCTCTATTATTTTGACAATTACATTGAAAAACATGATAAATCTATCATGTGTATGTTGGATTGTTCAGTCAAGCCGTCTCCAAACAAAGTGAAAATACTATACAAAGGGGTTACAATTACATGGGCAAGGTAATGAGTACATTTATAATCAAGCATTGTAGCCTACGCATTTGTTTTCCCTTCCCACCCCCTCCAATCTTCCCCCCCCACAAAATCCTCCCCCCAACCCCACACCAAAATTGTAAAGTTCGTTTTCGACGTAACGACTTGTACATCTCATTATTTTTTTTCCTTCTAATTGGTCAGCTTTGATGGCTTAAAATTCTTCGTTGAAGCTTTGTTTTAGATCTTGTATGAACTTCTTTACTTCCTTAATTTGGTGTTCAGTGTTTATTCTCAAATCACTTAGTTGATTGGTTATGGTTTCCTTGAACACCCATTCCTTCTGAGTTCCATTCAGCATTCCCTTTGTGGTCTCCCTGACTTTCTTCAGCTCTTTAGTAATGAATTCCATGAATGACTTTAGTGATTTTGTGTATTCTCATCCTGCTCTCTCAATTCCTGTATTACTCTTTGATTAGCTTCCTCACCTTCACACAATCCTTGTAGTTCTCTTTGAGTGTTCTCAGCCTGCTCACGCCATTCCTGCCTTTCTCTTTGAATGTTCTAAAGCTGTTCATGCAATTCCTGTATCAGTTTTTGAGTAGCTTCCTCATGCTCATGATATTCCTGTATTCACCTTTGGTTTGCCTCCTCTCTCTCCCTATCACGATCATACAGAGTCCTTTTTGAGTTTTCAGTCTTTTAATTTACCATGTTTACCAACAATGTTTGTAGAGCTATTTGGGAAGTCTCCTCTGGATTATTCATTATCTGTTCTGTCCCTTGATTATCATGAGTGGGAGTTGAGATACCCGGACTTGCCATTTTTCTGGCTTACTCTGCCCATTTGGGATGAAATTAACACCAGTTTTGTGCTAGAACACTATATTAAGGCAAGCATCAACCAAAATCTGTAGTTGCACAGTCAAAAGTCCACAGACACAATCTAGTTCAACATGAAACAACTATATATTAATGGGCTACGAACTGCAAAGAAGAATTAGGCAAACCCGAAATTATTAGTTTTAGGGATAGATGTGGATAAAATTAGGAATAGAGGGATGTGGGAAGGCCCAGGGAGAATTAACTTAACTAAGTCCTAATCTCAAAGCCAGAAATAGGTTGGATAGAATGAAAGTAGAGAGATAGAGAAAAAGAATAAAGAGAAAGAGAAAAAAGAGACAAGAAAAAATAGAAAAGAAAAAAATTAAAAATTAAAATTGCCATGCTTAAAAATTATGCAAATTGAAAACAAAATGCTGTGAGAGGAACGTGGATAAAATGCGAGAAGGGGAAGAATATAAAGGAGATGTGAAAAACTTACAAAAAATGCTTAAAATATTATATAGGTATAAAGAAGTAGTACTGCTATTAAGGAATTTAAGTCTAAGAGGTTTGAATTGAGTCATAAATTTCTGGATTAAGTGTGTACACAATGGGGGATAAGGTCTAATAATCGACTATGGGTACATCTGAGGATGTGCAGAACATCAATTAAGTCACACAAAGAATAACGAAAGAGAAAAAAGGTTGAAAAGAATGAGAAAGAAAAAAAAGATCAAAAGTTCAGTAGAGCTAAACAAAAAACAAAAAAAAAAATTTAAAGAAAAATGCACACACACATATACCCCTAAAATAAAAATTGTAAGAGGAAGCAAAAAAAGTTACTAGAAAATAATTTTTTAAACTTAAAAATTAAAGATTAAAAAAAGTTTTAGAAAAAGAAAATTTATGCAATGTACCAAAAAAAAGTTCTTGATTTTTTTTGGGGGGGGGCATGGGAAGATCCTGTATCTTCCATTTGTCCATAACCACTCTCTTGTTGGAGTGTCTGGTATGCTTGTGGTGTTTGATTTTCTTGTGCCTTGGTTGGCTTCTTAAGTCAGACTGTTTGAGCAGACCTAAAAATGCTTTGCTTTACCCAGGATTTTGTGTTCTTCCACCCAGCCTAGTTCAATGGGAGGGAGATCTGCTTTGAGTATCAGAAAAGAGGGAGATGGCTGTTTCCTCTAGTTTGGAGATGCTGTGATGAGGCTAAGTTCTGGGTAGAGTTGATGCCTTTCAGCAAACAGTAGCATTTCCCTGAGGGGCTAGCTTGTGAGACATTCACATAGTCCAGCCTAGAGCCATACTCAGGGTTTATGTTTACTTACTTTCCATTGATTGACAAGGCTGCTGTAGGGAGGTGAAGCCCCTGGCTCTGTTTACTCAGTGAAGAAAGCCACTCC
This sequence comes from Dipodomys merriami, assembly GCF_024711535.1. Classification (NCBI taxonomy): domain Eukaryota; kingdom Metazoa; phylum Chordata; class Mammalia; order Rodentia; family Heteromyidae; genus Dipodomys; species Dipodomys merriami. Next base: position 5,083 of record NW_027206505.1, read on the forward strand.
TTGGACTGGTGACCCTGGCTGGGTGACTTTTCCCTGGGTGGAGCTGAGTGTAGCAGGTCAGGTTATGTTCTTGTAACCTGCTAAATAACTCTACTTTTCTTCCAAGTTCTGAGTTGGAGCTAGCAGCTCAGCTGGGCCTTTGTCAGTATCAAAGATGGAGATCTCCAGTAGTGTGGGGGAAGGGGTGGCTTTCCCTCCTCTGCCGCCTGAGAAGGAGTGAGGATGTGAGACTTCTACTCACACCAAGTCTTGGTTCCTGTGTACTCTCTGGTCTGCAAACTGCAGGATGAAGATGTCTGCTCCTTTTTGGTTCTTGCAGGTATTGAGTAGAATCCATTCGCCCGCCGTGTCTGGCTCCTTCATTTGGGACTCTCTGTCCTGCAGGTATGGCAGTTATGGCCGCCCTCACTGCAGCTCCAGCCGCAGCCGCGGCTGCTGGCAAGTGCTCAGATCTATCTCCTTGCCTGGAATTTCTCTCTCTGGCCTAACTCTCTGTACTGTGATGGCACACTTGGTATGATTCTCTGGCTTAGGATTGTTCACTGGAACACTAAAACTGCTTTCTATGCGAGAGCTTGTTTAGCCTCCAGCTTATCCTCTGCCATCTTCCTGGAACTCCTCCAAACAAAGATTTCTGTTCCCTTCTTCACTGCTAATTAAAGTTTAATTGTTGCTCTTTAAATGATGACAAAACGTGTTACTTTAATGAATATTATCATTGCATCAGGTGAAGACAGGAGTGTCTGTGATTGCTTTTTAAATTGTTTCCAAGTATTTTTCTCCACTATTTTAATTATTGCCTTTGTTCTGGTCTTCTAATCAGGAACACAGGGTTACACAAAAAGATCTTCTAAAGATATAGGATGTTAGGCAGAAAAAAAGATGTATAATTAAAATTTTCATCTCTTAAGGTACTAAAAAGCTCAGAAGACATCTTGCTGTTAGTGGCATGGTTATGATGACTTGAATGTTTTGGTTCTTAAATTAAGTGAAATGCATGTAAAATGTTACAGTTGTTCCAAACAATGATTATGGCTTATACTTTTCTGCTCCAATGAGACGAAAACTCTGTCAAGGTTGGAGGGCATATTGATTTTCTGGTAGAAGTGTTAATGTTAGAAAGCCAAGGGAGATTCCTAAAACAGCACTGCCTATCATGAATCAGTTCATTATACTTATGGCACATAAGTATATAAACATACAAATATGAATTGAGTGAGAAATGTCTGATTTACACAATTGATTCAGTGTCAACTAAAAGCAGAAAACACTTTTTGACATTTATATAAACTAGTATATCTAGTGAGGATTTTAAAAATTTTAGAATATATTTTAATGTTTATGTCAAATTATTTGTTTATTTTTCACTGTTTATTTTTAATTGTTGTCAGTCGTGGGGCTTGAAATCGGTGCCTGGACATTGTCCCTCAGCTCTTCATCTCAAGACTAGTGCTCTACCACTTGAACCAGTGCTAGTTTTCTGGTGGCTCATTGGTGATAAGAGTCTCACAGACTTTCCTGCCTAGGTTGGCTTTGAACCAAGATTCTCAGTCCTCAGACTCCTTAGCAGATAGGGTTGCAAACATGAAACACTGGCTCCTTGCTACACTATTATTATTTACACATTTATGAAGAATGGAGAGGTAATCACATTCATTTATATGTTGTGTCATGACCAAGCTATATCATATTCATTAATTTCTGTATGTAACATTCCTTTTTAGTGAGACTTCTAAAAATCTTATCTTTTGGCAGTGATGAAATATCTCTTCTTAAGTATAATCACTTTGCTTCTTGTGCTATACAATTAATATATTTACTTTTAGTCTTGGAAGCCTGTTAATTAAACTTATATAAAACAAGAAATTAACATGAAAGAAATTCATGGTTCTATTACTTGCTTTAGGAAAACAATTATGCCTGTTGTTTTCAATTATATTTCTGTGGGAATGTGTAAAATTAATTGATTTAACTATTAAAATCGATAACAGTTACATTATATCAAGTTGATTCAAACTTGAATGTGAAAAATTGCACACTTAACCCAAATGTACCTCCACTTTTTTCTACCACATATTAAAATACCAGTAAAGCAAAGCATGGTGTTAGCAGCTCATGTGTAGAATACTAGAAACTCAGGATCCTAAGACCTGAAGATTTTTGTTCAATGTCAGTCTAAGCAGACAAAACTGTGAAAACTTATCTCCAATTGTCCAGCAAGAAGGAGAAGTTGAGTATATGGCTCAAGGAATAGAATGTCATCAGCCATGAGCAAAAAATGCAAGGGAGACTATTAAAAATTGAGTTCAAATCTTAAAAATGGCTTATACACACAAAACAACAAAAAAGTAATATGAACATGAATAATGATGTCAAAATAGTAGAAAAGATCATGAGAAATATTGTGTAAACATCTGGAAGACAGAAATCATTTGACAGGGTTTTAATTCACGAGAGGGAAAAGTCGCAGTCTCATTTGTACAATCTCATTGTACTGATTGTTTTGAAACCTGGCTAATGGGTAACCCGTGAAAGAGTAGATTGGATGACCTGACATAGCAGACATTGCCAGTAATTATGCACCATGTCACTCTGGTGAAATCTAAAATTGTGCTTGTTAATTTAAATAAAACCTCATGAAAGAGAGTGTTTGGTTCACATATATAAGGATCTTTATTTTGAGGCTTCAGATCAGTGCTTTTGTTTATCACCACTCCTGCTTTACCTTCACTCCCTTGTACATCTAAACCATACTAAACTGCACCAAGCCAAGGCTTTGAACTAGAGCCCCCTGCCTTAATTCCTCCTTTCACCTGCTACAACACATTTCACATGCGATCTCTGTCTTAGCATTAGTTGCTGTCATTCTAATCCCCACCAGAAAACTCTTTCATTCATGCAAACCTACAATAAATAACCTAATTAGAAAAAGGAGTAAGGATTTAGCATTGGCTGAGGCTCTCATCTGTAGGTTTGTTCCCTAATAAATCTGTGCTACACTATCACTTTTCTCTACATGGCTTTTGAGTCAGACAAGTGATTGATTCGGTTTGATGTAATCCAATTTTTCCAGACTTACTTTGGAAGATTTGACCTGTGCCAAGGAGCCCTCGTGTTTCCCCTAACTCTTCCTGTAACATTCTAAAATCTCTGGACATTGAGGTCTTCGATCCATTTGGAATCGATTCTGGTGCAGGAGGATATATAAGGAACTAAATTCATTTTTCTGTGTACAGCCAATTCTACCGGCACACATTTTTGAAGAGACTGTTTTTCTACCCTCCTGTGATTCTGGCTTCCTTATCAAAGATTATGTTCCTATAGGAGTGGATTCATTTCTGGGCCTTCAATTCTGTTGCATTGATGGAATTCTGTGCTTTTATTGAAAGAATGGGATTACACCATTCCGGAGGAAACGGAAAGACTGGAAATTAGCTAGATTTAAATAAATATATGTTGCATTGTTTTCCTCATTTGTAATAACTAGATTTGTCCATAAATCTACAAATTATCCAATAGATAGTAAAGGACAAATAATTACAATTGGACATAATTAACTAACAGCACTGTAAGCATTCACATGGCAAGAACAAGGGAAACTATTCTTAGGAGAGAATCAAAATGGCTCAATAGCTATGTGCATATGACCATATAAAGTGATGATTATTGCAATGAACTCTAAGAATCAATAATACATGTGAAATACATATATCTGTATATAATTTTAATAGATGTCATAAAATTAACTGACTTCTCAGTAATCTCAAAAGCAAAATTTTAAGTTCAGAAGATAAAATTGAGGAAAGTTTTCAACACATATACTAAAATACATAGGGGAAAATGTAAGAGAGAAAAGATAAGATGAAAATGAGAGTAGCTATCTATTGAAGAATTCATAAACATTTTCCAAAACTATACAAGAGAGTTGGGGTACAGCTCAGTCATAGGACTAGACTAATATATACAAATACATGGATTCAATATCCAAGAAAGCCAAATAATAAGTTAATAAATAGCAACAATAAAATAATTCTTTGAAATAAATACTTTCATATTAGAGAGGCCTGAATCCTACCAGTAAGAAAAAAATACTTTCAATTCTTGTATACAATGACATGAAACTACAAGAATGAAGAGGAAATGGTTTTCCTTTTCTATCTTTCCTTTCCTTTTCTACTTTCTTCTTTTCTTTTTCGTTTGGCACTACTGGTGCATGAAGCTAAAGCTCTGACACTTTAGATTATTTTTCAGAGGAGGTCTTGCTTTTGGCCAAGCCTCCCTTGATCAATAATCTCTTAAGTATGGCTTCCACAAACGTGAGATAACAGGGAAATTACACTATATCTAGCTTTCTTTATTTTTCTTGTCTCTCACGAATTTATTATTAGATCTGGCCCTGGATATCAATCTTCTAAAATTCGTCCTTCTAATTAGCAAGGTATATTTCATCTCAGGTTGGACTCGGACAATTTTTCAATGTAAACATTCAATATTGACTTCTGTTTTCTAGATATCATTAAATTCAATCGAGGTTAGGATATATCTTTATGATGTTATAAGAAGTACAGAGAAAAAATACAATCCTCAACAGAAAGAACATTGCTGGAAGAATACCAATACCAAATTTCAAACATTACCATAAAGCCATAGTAAACAAAACAGCTTGGTACTGGCACAAGAACAGACCTCAGGACCAATGGAATAGAATTGAAAACCCAGAAATAAACCTACAGTCCTATAGCCATATAATCTTCCATAAGGGAGCTAAAAAATAGAATGGAAGAAAGACAGCCTCTTCAGTGCATGGTGCTGGCAAAATTGGTTAACTATTGTAGAAAACTAAAGCTAGATCCTTATATATCACCCTGCACCAGAATCAACTCCAAATGGATCAAAGTCCTCGGAGTCAAAGCAGACACTCTGAAAACATTTCAGGATGGAATAGGAGAAAACCTAGGTCTCCTTAGCACAGGCTGAAATTTTCTTAATAGAGACCCAGAAACACAAGAAATCAAAGAAAGAAAGGTTGGACAAATGGGATTGCACGAAATTGCAGAGCTTCTGCATGGCAAAGGACATAGCTAGCAAGATCAATAGAAAGCCCACGGATTGGGAGAAGATCTTCACTAGCCATACAATGGACAAGGGTCTCATATCTAAAATATACCTGGAACGCAAAAAATTAAATCCCCCAACAACAAATCTTCAAAGAAACAACTGCCCAATAAATAAGTGGGCTAAAGACGTGAAGAAAAACTTCTCTGAAGAGGAAAGAAGGATGGCCAATAGACACATGAAGAAATGCTCAACCTCTCTAGCCATAAAAGAAATGCAGATCATTCTTTCTGATGGAGGCATAGAATTCCATTGTGTATATATACCACATTTTCTTGATCCATTCATCTACTGAGGGGGATTTGTTAGGAAATGGAAAAACTTGGAAAAAATTATATTAAGTGAAGAAAGCCAGGCCCAAAGAAACATAGGTCCCATGGTTTCCCTTATTTGTAATATCTAGTATATGTATGAGTCAAGCAGAAAAGGTCAGATAATGTGATGTCAGGAAAATGAACCCTTAGATGTGTATTTTAATGTTTTTTTTTCTTTCATGCATGTGTTTCTAACGCATTTATAAGATTATCTCTTTGTTGCTTTGTATGTCCCTCCCCCACAGTATAATACCTGCTTTCACTATATTTGATGTCAGTATAACTTGTGGAGGAGATGTGGAAAAACCAGTTGTTTAAGGATACAGAGGGACCTGTTGCAAAAATGAGAAGTACAAGTTGTCATGTCCAAAACCAGCTTTACAACGTCGGTGCGGGGGGGGGGGGAGGGAAGGGGTGGAAAGGAGAAGGATTGGGATTGGGGGGGAGGGAGGAGGCTGGGAAGGGATGTGAAGGGTAAACAAAGGAGGAGGCTGCAATGCTTGGTAAGAAATGTACGCATTATCCTGCCCATGTAATTGTAACTCCTCTGTACAGTATGTTCAAATATAAAATTAAATTAAATTAAAAGAAAAGAAATGCAAATCAATACAACATTGAGATAACACCTCATCTCAATTAGAATGGCTGTAATCCAGAACTCTAATAACAACAGATGCTGGAGGGGATGTGGACAGAAGGGAACCTTACTGCATTGTTGGTGGGAGTATAAATTTGTTCAACCACTTTCGAAAGTAGTATGGAGGTTCCATAAATGACACCACATAGAGCTCCCTTATGACCCACCAATCCCACTTTTGGGCGTTTATCCAAATGTTCACAAAAAAAACCACACTAAAGCTACCAGTACAACTGTGTTTATTGAAGCCTTATTTACCATAGCTAAGATATCGAACCAACCCAGATGCCTCTCAGTAGATGAATGGATCAAGAAAATGTGGTATATATACACAATGGAATTCTATGCCTCCATCAGAAAGAATGACATTTCCCCATTTGTTAGGAAATGGAAAGACTTGGAATAAATTAAGTGAAGTAAGCCAGTTCCAAAGAAACATAGGTCCCATGGTTTCCCTTATTTTCCATAACTAATATGTGTCTGTCAAGCAGAAAAAGTCAGATAAGTTGATGTTAGGGAAATGAACCCTAAGATAAGGATTCAAATGTTATTTTTCTTTCACGCAATTGTTTCTTACACATTTATAAGATTATTGCTTTGCTGCTTTGTATGTCCCTCCCCCATGGTATAACCCATGCTTTCATTGTATTTGATATTGTTATAATTTGTACAGGAGAAAGGAAAAAACAAATCGATTAAAGAGGGATACACGTGGTCCCATTGATAGAATGAGAAGTACAAGTCGTTATGTCGAAAACAAACTTTACAAATGTGGTGGTGTGGAGCAGGGTTGGTTCGGGGGGGAGAGTGAGGATAGATGGGAAGGGGAAACAAAGGAGGAAGCTACAATGCTTGATAAGAAATGTACTCAACCTCTTGTGCATGTAATTGTAACCCTTCTGTACAGTATTTTCACAATAAAAAACACAAATAAAAGAACACAAAGAAATCCCTTGAATATTTTCCAGTTTATTTATATATTTCTAGTATGACATCACAAGTAGTACACTAATACTTCACAAGTACCTTATACAGACTTCAGTTATTTAAACTATTTTGTGCAAATATTAAGTCTATTATAGTTTTACAACTCTATATGAATATACCATATCTACAGATACGTTTCTTACCAAAAATAAGTCTGTCTCGTTCTTCACTTTTATAATTAAACACACTACTTCTCTTTGTTCCAACCCAAACCTGTTTTATCCTGGCAACCAACGCATTTTTTTCCTCTGATTTCTCGATCATGCAATAAATAAGCATTTAGGATTGCGTTCTTATCTTTGGTAGATTATTCCCAGGTATTGGATGCCTTAATATTGTATTGTGTTCACTCGAGTTGCTTTTTGTTTCTGTCATTATAAAATTTAGCATAATTTGTTTCCCATTCACCTGAAGAAAGCCTGAATTGATTTCAATTTTTTTGACTAAAGGAAATAATGCTGCTATAAACCTCTGTGTTTTGGCCTTTGGGTGAACGTTACATTTTATTTCTATAAGACAATGCGTGAAGACATCTTCCTGTGCTATACTGTGAGTGGTTGTATATTTCATATTCTAGGAACCTGACAAAATTTGTTCAGAAGTGGCTTTCCTATTCGACATCCTGCCAGTTTCCAGTTTCTCTGTTTCTTGATAGCATTTAGTATGGTCATTATTGTATTATGGGAAGTTATTCTCATACATGTTTTATGATGTAATTTTAGTTTCAATGTACATTTGATGACTAATGATGTTTTTCTTGTGCTTATTTCCCACAAGATGTATTGTTTTGGTTTGTAATTGATGTTCTATTTTAACATTAGATTTTGAGAGTTCTAGGCAGAGTTTAGACTTCAGTCATTCTTCAGGTATAGGATTTGCAAATATTTTATCCTTGACTATGGGTACCCTTCATCATCATTATATTCATCATCATCATCTACATCATCATCACTGTTAGTACAACTATTATTGTTTTTGTACATGTACATATCCTCTTTGGGTTTGAACTCAGGGTCCTTGAGATTTCTTGCAATTTGTTAACAATTTACCATTTGACTCATGCCAAACTTCTGCCTTTTTGCCATTAATCAGAGGTACAATTCTCAGGGACTTCATTTTGTGGGCTGCCTTCAAATAGCAATACTCAAATCACAGCCTCCCAAGTAGCTAGGATGAGATACATGAGCCCCTTACTCCCAACTTCTATTCACTACTTGCATATGAGCTTTCACAGACTAAACTATTTTACACTTTTATTGTTTTCTACTACATCAAGCTTTCTTTTCCTATAATTTTAATGCCAAATTTAAGAATTCTTCATTTCAAATATTGTCAAGACATCTTTCTGTGCTTTACATTTACATCACTATTTTTGTTTTATATGCCACGTTTTAATCCTGATTGAAGTTAATATTTGAATAAATTATGTTTAAATCAATGTTCACTTTTTAATTCTCCCCAATACTCTCTACCATAGCACCACTTATTAAGGAGAATGTCATTCCCCAAATGTTTGTTTTACACTCATTAAATTTACCTTGATAATATGTGTGTGGCTCTAATCTGGTGCCCTACAGACCCATTGAGTTGTATAATCTTTCCTCTACAATTTGTATAACAATTTTACACTGAGTGTTAATATTGTACAGAGATATATATTCCAGTTGGTTTTTCTTTGTCAATGAGTCAAAAAGTGCTGATCAAGTGTTTTCAAAAATTGTCATAAAATTATAAATAAAACTGTGAAACTGGGTACTGGTGGTTCATGCTTATAATCCTAGCTGCATAGGAGGCTGAGATCTGAAAATTACTGTTCAAAGCCAGCTGGAACGGGAATGTGTGTGTGAATCTGATCTCCAATTAACCACAAGAAAACCAGAAATGACACAGTTGCTCAATGGATAGAGGCCTCACTTTGAGCTGAAGAGCTGAGGGACAGTGCCCAGGCCAGATTTCAAGCCCCATGAATGACCAAAAATAGCGGTATGGGGGACAATTAATATCTTTGTTTAATTATATCCTCCAATCCACAAAAACTATATGTCTCCATTTATTTAGATTTTTGCTTTTACATTCAGCATTGTATAATTTTCAATGACAGTGGGTGAATAGCACTGAAATACATTTTGATGATGTGTGAAGCTAGCACAAAGATATTCTAAGAAAACAGTTGAAAATTAAGGGGCAATGGTAATGGAGAAAGACAGAAAAGTATAATAAGGCCCTTGATCAATATGTGAGTGTAAAATATTTCAGTAAGATTACTTCTTACAAATAATATACACCAACTAATAAATATCTTCCAAAGGCATTGGTATTCAAGTATTACATAAAGGATATAAACAGATGTTGTGTTGAAATGAAAGAAAGATAGATGAGAAAACGTAGCAATTGTGTAAATTAAGAAATATCTTCAATATTTTGAGGGCTCATGGCTCACTGGATTAAAAGTCTGTTGGTATCTAAGATAATACTTAAATGTTAGATATGAGCCTATCTTTAGACTGCTTAAATCTATTGTTTTTGAGTCAGTATTCTTTTTGCTGTTGTTGTTTACATGGACTTACTTTGGAAACACTAATATTACATGGGATAAATGTGTAAAATAAAGTACATTATCTAATTATATGAGGTTTTAAAATTGCCCCATCTGTAGAGGTTGAATATGAAATAATTGCTGCTCAAGTGGAAGGTAAGTTGAAATTATGACAGGAAATGACTACTAATAAATATTGGAGTATTTTGAGAGGGTAGTGATGATAAAATGTTCTAGAACTGAGGGTGATATTCATAGTCCAAATCTTTAACTTTCTAAGAATTGTACTTTATTGAAGAAATACAGATTACATTTGCTTTAACCTTAGGAAAAATTTTAGATTAGTAGTGGGTGAATCTGAGTGATAATTTAGAATTTAATATCACACAATTCTCAAAGGTATAGTTTTAGTATGTTGATGAATAAGACTCTCAATAAAATATTATGTGATATATCCTCTGAGTGACTACATATGACATTGTGAATCAGTGAATATTCTACAAAATTATGTAAATTGTGGGATGAAATAGAATTGAGAGGGATGAGAGATAATGATCATCAAGATGCAGTATATTGGGCTGGGAATGTGGCTTAATGTAGACTTAGTGGTATTGTTTTATATGCAAGTGTATACTTGTGTAATACCCTCAATGGGCATGTCAATATGTTATTACATGTTATTGTAAAAGGTTTTGCTATGTATATTCCTGTACATGTGTCTCATGGGACATATGTTGAAATATATTTTGTATATAAAGTTATGATTCAAAATGTTGTATCATAGCAGCAACTTTATGTGTAATATCTAAAAGATTGCCTCTATGTTTAACAAACTGACAATATCACTTTAAGTGCCAAGAACCAATGTATAAGGATTCCAATTTCTACATAGTGGTTGTGCAGTGCTCTCTTATTGTTTCTTTTTCCACTAATCACTATATGTATGCAATGTCTAGGTATGTTATGACCTTTCAATATGTTCTTTGGTTGTTTGTATATTAGTATAGAGATACTTATTTGGATTTTTTGCTATATGTTACTTCCCCAGCCCTCGGCCCCTCTATAGAAGATTGGTAAGGGTCCGGGTCTTGCAGATTCCTCTTGCAGGTCCCATAGGGCACCTTACCTCCCCACAATAAGGGGGCCTAGGACTCTCAAGGACACCCAAGTCATAGGGGGTAACATTCACCCTCGTTTTGACTTCTACTGTACATGTCTTGCTGCGTTCTTGGAGGAATTTGATCCATTCCTTTTCTTTCATACTTCCCAAGTCCTCCTTTACTCCCTCTAGGCCTAATGCTGCCTTCTCCTCCTTCTTCTGTGAAATAAAATTACCCATACTAAGGGTTTCACTTACCTTGAGAGAGCGTTTAGCTTCAGCCAGTAACTTTTCCTTTCAAGCCCCACGTTGGGAGCCAGATGTCGGGTCTTTGTCTGTCCCACGAAAGACAGATGGGGTCCAAGGAAAGGTTAGTGCGGCCGCTTGCCTGTTCCCCAGCCTCCCTTAGCCCAAGAGACAATCAGACACAGCAGGAATTCAAGTCAAGCAAGGACTCGTTTATTAACACAGATCAAGCCCTTTCTAAAGCAAAAGACTGCGTGGGAGGGGAGGAAATGGAAACAACCAATCACTGTAAAGGTCACACCTTGTCATGCCCTTAAGCTTCCACAAGCTGTTTACACACTGAACTTAAACAAATCAGGCTCTCCCACTCAACTTCCCCTCAGGGCAATGTTTGATGCCTGTGTGCCCACACTGTCCTCATAAGTCTTGTGTCGTGCCCTTTATGAACGCATAATCTGTTTTAAACCTTATAATATTTCAGTTATGATATGTGATATCAGAAATCCACTGTGACATCATGACCATTGTGACATCATACTGACAGACATCATGAACACTGTGATATCATAATCCTCCTAGGACTTCAACAAATTTGCAAGGACACCTGCCTTTGTAGATAACACAATACATTCGTGAACTCATATTCTTTGTGATTTCATGACAAATGAGACCCTTTATGCCATTTGGATATCACCAACCAATTGTGACATCATAGACCTACTGTGACCCATTACCTGTATGGCATCACCAACTAATTATGACATCAAAACTTTTGTGATATCACAATGTGACATGATGTTCATGACATCGGTCAGTGTGATGTCACAGTTGTCATGATGTCAGTGGATTTCTGGTATTTCATGTTACATGAAATATGAGGTTGAAAAATGAGGGCAGAAATGACTAAGATATCACAATGTTAACATAACACAAAAGTTATGAGGACAGATTTTAGTGATATCACATTGTGTTAGTGATATCACAATGGCACTGTGATATCGCAATGTAATTATGATTTCAAAATGGTTATGTAGGTTATGTAGGCACAAAAATGTGTTTCTGATATCAACTCTCATGTCACATTTGAAATACAATGAAATCACAGAATAAGCATTCACAATGTGTCTATGATGTCACAAGGAGAATTATTGTCATAATGGGATTATGTCATTGAGTTTGGTGATATCACAACGAGTTGATGCTCTCATAATGAAAATGTGATGTGACACTGTGGAGGGTGTCACAAACACTTTTTGATGTTATAAAGGCATGCCTGATCTCAACTGTCAGTTAACAAGGATATGGGTACACAAAGGGACTGTACTGTTGAAAAGGGCATGGGTTTTTCAAAGGAGCTAAGAGGTCATAATAGATTTGAGATGTCACAATGGAATCATGATGTCACAATGACAATGTTGTCACAATGGGTTTGTGATGTTGTGCTGATGATTATGTCAAAATGGGTTTGTGATGTCACAACGCGTTTGTAATATCAAAATCAAATGTCCAATTTCAATAGCTACTAGTTCACAAGGAGGATACTGTAATAATCAGCAGGGCCCCAATAATCTATAGGGTCCCATAATCAGCCAGGCAGCATCTCCTGGGCAGCTGGAAAGGACAAAGTATGCCACCAAAGAAGGTGGGGCATTCTGTGGGAGGGGCTGGTGCATTAATCAACAGGTGTTTAGCTGTTAAGTGATTGGGCTGTAGGCAGTTTGGTATGTGACAGTTGAAAGCTGTTAGGCAGTTGGAGTAGAGAAGTGTTACAGACTTTATATAAGCTACATGTTCAGAGAAATAGAAGGAAAGAGAAAAAAGGAAAAGTCCTGGAAGGAAGGAAGTGGTGTGATAGCAGAAGGGGAAAGAACCTTGGAGGAGAGGAAGTTGAGGGGGGGCAGTAGGTGAAGGATGGCAACTGACGAGGCAGGCAAAGCCGTTCAGACATGTGGAGAGTGGAGAGGCCTGAAGAGAAGAAGGAACTGGTAGAAGGGAAAAATGGAAAGACATCGAAGGATGTATAGTTCTGTAGCCAAGGAGAGACAAAGGGAAAGGGGAAAAAGGCTTGCCCTCCCCTTTGTTTGGAGCTTTGGCTATCATAATTTTGGGGGTTGGTGGTTTGGAGAACACTTATTATGTTAAATGTGTCTCGATGGATTCTCTTGAACTACAGAGTTCCTAATTTTCAGAAACCGCATCGAGATAATCCATTTGGATAGCATCAGGCCTTGTCCCAAGGGAAAAATCTTCATAGGTGAAAGTGTCAACCCTCAGCGTTAAGAGTCTACCTTGAGTGTTTGTCTCCAGAGGACCAACATTGACAAAAGTCATTTAGGTTCCTTTAGCGGTGTGTCTAAGAAAACTTCCCAGCCTGTTTTGGAGACCCCCTCTGGAGGTCATTTGCCGCTTCTGGGAACTCCTTGAGAGGTCATGTAGGGCTTCCTTGGGAAGCAATCGGGAACCTCATCAAGAGTACATCTGCGACTTCCTTGAGAAGCCATCTGAAACCTACCATGGAAGTTGTCTGGTGCCTTCTCCAGGGGCCATCTTGGACTTTCTCCAGAGGTCATCTGGGGCTTCCTCGGGAGGCAACCCGAGAACTCTTCAAAAATAGGCTTTAGGACTTCCTTAAGAGGCAATCTAGGACCACCTCCTGAGGTCATCTGGAACTTCTTTGAGAGGTCAGCTTGGGTTACCTTGATGACAAATGTATGACCGTCTTCAGACATCATCTGGGACTTCCTTGAGAAGCCATATAAGAACTTCTCTGGAGGTCATGTGTGTCTTTCTCAAGAGGGTTATCTGGACCTTCCTCTGGGGTTCACATATAGCTCTTTGAGTGGCCATCTGGGAGCTATTGGAGAGGTAATCTCAGCCTAATTGAGAGGACATCTTGGACCTCCTTTGGAGGTCATCTGACACTTCCTTGGGGAGCTATTTGGAACCTCCATGAGAGATTATCTAGGGCCTCCTAGGGACGACATATGTAACATTTTCCAGGGGTCATCTGCGGCCTCCTCAAGAGGCAACCTGGGACATTCTCTCTGTCATCTGGGACCTCTTGTCGTCGTCAACATTGAGACGGATAGGACATGTAAGTTAAGCGTCTGTGCCTATTGGTCTGTTTGCTGATAGTTTTACCTGTGTCCTGTATGCATCTCTGTTTACTCCTTTCCTCAGAATTGGAGAACAAGGCCATATCCAAGTTGCCATATCCAAAAAATATTCTCCCCCAGGGTTATAGAGTCCCTCAGAGGAAGATGCATTGATGTACTCTCTCCTATTCTTTGCCATCAGCACCTGTCATGTTAAGTCCTCCTATACCAAAAGTGGTTACTTTTATCAGCCTGAGGTAGTACAATGTGGTATGTTACCATTATTACCCTTGAAAGAGGAACATGGAAGAGATGGGGGGGCAGGACCCCATTTGAGTATATGGTCCCTTTACAACTAGTGACCTGTATAACTTGAAACAGCAAACTCCATCCTTTTCAGAAAAAAAAAAAAAAAAAAAAAACAGGGACTCATTATTTCATTGGAGACAGTAATTTTCACACACAAGCACATCCGGAATGAGTGTCAGCAAATTTAACAGGTGCTTTTCACCTGGTAGAAAAGGGAATGAATCCTGTTGGTGATTTGAAAGTAGTACTTGGACCAGACAGTAGCCCAAATATTGAACCAAACCATTTGGAGCAAGTCTTTCCACAGACTTAGCCAATCTGAGAGTAACAGTGATCGAGGTATGGAAGTGCTTACCTATTATTGCTAGGTTTGATTAGCAGGGATACCGCAGTGGCTAGAAAGCCAAGTCATCAAACTAAGGTGAGTGAGATGGGACAGTTCCCCTGTGAGTACCCTAATGCTTTTCTGGAACTTCTCCCAGAAGACTATAGGAGATATAGGCCTATAGATCTTGAAGCCCTGGAGAATCAAAGAGCCCTAAATATGGCCTTTATTAGCCAGTCAGCCCCAGATATTAGAAGAAAGCTTCAAAAGTTAGAAAGTTTTGAGAGAAAGGTGCATTCTAAGTTGGAAGTGGTTACCCAGTAGGTGTTTGAAAACAGAGATACCCTGGGTAAAAAAGACTCTAAGATTTGGGCATTTACCCAAATGTTTACAAACAAGACCACACTAAAGCTACCAGCACAACCATGTTTACTGCAGCATTATTTACCATAGCTAAGATATGGAACCAACCCAGATGCCCTTCAGTAGATGAATGGATCAAGAAAATGTGGTATATATACACAATGGAATTCTATGCCCCCGTCAAAAAGAATGACATTGCCCCATTTGTTAGGAAATGGAAAAACTTGCAAAAAATTATATTAAGTGAAGTAAGCCAGGCCCAAAGAAACATAGGTCCCATGTTTTCCCTTATTAGCAATATCTAGTATATGTATGAGTCAAGCGGAAAAGGTCAGATATTGTGATGTTAGGAAAATGAACTCTTAGATATATATTTTAATGTTTTTTCTTTCATGCATGTTTTTCTAACGCATTTATAAGATTATTTCTTTGTTACTTTGTATGGCCCTCCCCCACAGTATAACCCCTGCTTTCACTATATTTGATGTCAGTATAACTTGTGGAGGAGATGGGGAAAAACAAGTCGTTTAAGGATACAGGTGGACCTGTTGCAGCAATGAGATGTACAAGTTGTCATGTCGAAAACGACCTTTACAACGTTGGTGCGGGCTGGGGGGGGATGATTAGGTGGGGGGAGGGGGGAGGCTGGGAAGGGATGTGAAGGGTAAACAAAGGAGGAGGCTGCAATGCTTGGTAAGAAATGTATGCATTATCCTGCCCATGTAATTGTAATCCCTCTGTACAGTATGTTCACAAATAAAGTAAAATAAAATAAATTTTAAAAAAAGACTCTAAGAAAGGGGGTTGAGTTTTGATAGGAGCACCAGAATAGGGATCAAGAAACCTTGGGCAAAGACAGTACAATTCATTTGCAAATGGCACTAGGGAACCTCTAGGACTAGATCAGTGAGCTTATTGCAAGTGAAATGGACATGGGGAAAAGGAATTTCTAAGGAGGAGAAAGATAGAAAACGACAGGTTATGTAATCACATTAAACACCTGGAAAATGTGTTCATAGCTCTGGAGTAACATGCAAAGGAGCTTGGGGCTCGGAATTCCAACTGTGTTCAATTTAAAAAGAAGCCCTCTGAACTTAAGAAGAAATGTGCAATGAAAAATTCACAGACTTCTATCTCAAAACACAGGCTTATAAAAGACTGAATCTCCAATATGTGCCAGTCAAAAGCAACCGAGAGGTTAAAAGCACATAGAAGAGCACATTGGAAAAAACAAAGAATTATTTGACGTGAAGAAAATATTTGAAGATATAAACTTGTGAGAGTCAAAAATGAGAAGAAAATCTTCAAAAGGAACCTAGAAAACACTCAGAATCAAATGAAATTCAAGTTCATTAGTCTGGATGAGTATGAGGAAAATTAGGGGATCACAGGCCAACAGAAGCACAAGACAGCAATACTGCCATCCTTGCTAAACACAAGAGAGAAAAAGAAGAGATCCTGATGCTGCATTAAGAAATCGTGGACATGAAAAAGGAGCTGGGCCTGATATAAGAATGTATTAGGCTGAAGTACATGTCAGTTATAAGCTTTGAAGAGTGTCACCAGAAATTCAAACATTAGAGAAAGAAGGAAAGAATAGTTAGCAGAGAAGACGGGGAAGTGCTGTGTCATAGAAGATGAGGCCAAGAAAAGTAAACAGGAAAATATCAGGCTCAAGAAATAGATTGTTACTCTTCAGAAAGAGTTAAAGGACCACATGCTCTGATAGGGAATGCTGGGAAAAGGGGAAGAGCATTAGGAAGAAAAACAGAACAGCTAAACAAACAGCTGAAAGATCTGTCACAAAAATACACTGAAGTGGAAAACTAGAAAGAGAAAGTATTAGAGTAAAATCTCCAAAACACTGCTGAGATCTTCATTATAAATGTAATGCAGAAGCATCCTGTCCCAATGGAACAGGTGGATGTGGGAAAAAAATACCTCACAATAGCAACTTTGCGAACTTAAGAGAGGAGCTGAAGAGCAAGCAAAGGTGTTGTGAGAAGGAGCAGCAACCAAGAGGTTAAAAGCACAGTCAAAGGAACTCGCCTGTGACCCTGCCAAAACAGTTAGATGTTAAGGAGCACATTGAGAAGGAGAGTGGGATCTTGAAATTAAGTTTGACAGAAAAGGAGGAGGAAAAAATGGAAGAAGTCTCCACGGTTCAGAGTACTGTACAGGAGGTAAAGAAACTAGAGACCCTAAGATACAGGGAACCATCTGAGGTGATCAGGTAACTTGGGAGATCACTCTAAAACCAGTGGGGTCTCTAGAGCTATTAGTCGTTAAAATTAAAGGAACAAGCAAAAACAGTTTTATAAGTGTGCAAGTGTTGACACTGAACTTGTAAAAAATTCATACAGGCTCAAGCTTTCTGTCAGTTTACGTGTAGATATTTGCACCCTGGTAAATTTTCTGAGGCTACTACCTAAAACTCTTCTGAAAACCAGTGGGGCATTAACCTGACAATACTTTTTAAGGTTTGTAGGTAATTTCCAACAGGTAAATGCTGAAAAGCTGGTACCTATGGAAAGAAATCATACGTGAGGAACCTCAGATGGTGAATTTGGGAAAATGGACTTCACAGAGGTAAAGCCTGGAAGTATGGGTATTGGTATCTATTAGTAATAGCGGCCACACTTTTCCCCACCTGGCCACACTTCTTCTTTTCCCTAGCCTAGGTAAGTCCTTTCCCAGAGGTGGGTTGCCCCCCTTCCTTTTAAGCCATGCTTCTCCACTATACATGGTGTAGGAAGCAGTTCAGTAAATAAACTTTTTTTTCTCCCTGAAAAATAAGAAAAACAAATTGCCCAAACAGAACCAAGAAGAAAGAAATCAATTAAACATGTCAATTACCTACAATGATATAGTAGACATAATCAGAAATCTTCGAACAAGAAAACCCCAAGACCTCATGGATTCACTACAGAATTCTATAAGACCTCAAGCTCTTCAGAGAAATAGAAACAGAGGGAGTAATCCCAAACTCATTCTCTAAAGCCAATATAACATTCATCCCCAAACCAGGCAAAGACCAACAAAAAAGAACTACACACCAATCTGTTTGATTAAGACAGATACAAAGCCCCTCAATAAAATTTCAGCTAAAGGAATCCAGAAACATTTCAAAAAAATCATACATTATGACCAAGTGGGTTTCATTCCAGACATGCAGGGATAGTTTAACATATGTAAGTTAATAAATCTAATCCATCACATCAACAGATCCAAGGTCAAGAACCACATGATTATCTCCATTGATGCAGAAAAGGCTTTTGATAAAATTTAGCACTCATTTATGTTAAACGCTATGGATAAAATAAGAATAGAAAGAACATTTCATAAGATAATAAAAGCCTTAGATGGCACATCAAAGGCCAATATTATACTTAATAGGGAAAAAATTCAACCAATTCCCCTAAAAACAGGAACAAGGCAAGGATGCCCACTTTATCTACCCTTCTTCAATATAGTTCTGCAATTCTTAGCCAGAGCAATAAGGCAAGAAAAAGACATTAAACGGATCCACATAGGACAGGAAGAATATAAAGAATCTCTTTTTGCAGATGACATTATTTTATAAATTACCGATCCCTAAAGCTCCATCCCCAAACTCTTAGAACTTATAAACCAATCTGGCAAAAAATCAGGATACAAAATTAACCCACAGAAATCAAGGGCCTTTCTGTATAGTAACAATGTACAAATAGAATGGGAAATCAAAGAAACAACCCCATCCACAATAACCTCAAAATAAAAAGTATCTAGGAATTAACCAACTAAAGATATAGAGGGTCTGTTTCATGAAAACTAAAAAAGCCTTAAAAAAGGAATCATAGACATTACCAGGAAATTGGAAGAAATGGGAAAAATATTTACCAGGAATATAACAGACAAGTGTGTAATATCCATTGTATTATAATATTCATTATATTATATATGGTGAAGTCAAGAAACGAACTCTTCACAAACCTAACAAACCAATATTGAAATGGTCAAGGAAGCTAAAGAAAGACTTATCAGAAGGAGATAAAAACGGCAAAGAAATACATGAGGAAATGTTCATCATCCCTGGCTGTAAGGGAAATGCAAATAAAAACAACTCTGAGATACCACCTTGGCCCACAACCTAAATTCAGCCAACGACAAATGCTGGAAGGGATACAAAGAAAGAAACATTACTACATTGCTAGTGGGAATGTATCCTAATACCACCACTTTGGAAAGCAGTCTGGAGGTACCTAACAAAGCTTAATATCGACCTTCCTATGATCTGGCCATACCACTCCTAGATATCTACTCTGAACAACAGGAACCAGTATACAAAGAAACACACACACACACACACACACACACACACACACACACACACACACACACACACACACACACACACACACACGTCTATAATTATTGCAGCACTGTTCACAATAGCCAAGATTTGGAAACAACCCAGATGAGCCATAAGTGATAAGTGGACCCAAAAATTGTGGGGCCTAAATACAATAGAATACCATGTAGCCTTTAGAAAGGACAAAATGATGGTATTTGCAGGGAAATAGATGGAACTACAACAAATTATTTGAGTGAGGTAAGCCAAGAACAATGAGACAAACGGCATATGATCTACCAGATACGTGGATGCTAAAGCCAAAATGCAAGAAGGTATGACAAAGTAAACAGAACTCAAGAAAAAACGGACAGCCACTCATTTTGTTTTATCACCATTAATGACTACATGTTCTTGACTATGTAGACGGTAGAAATATGCTCCCAATGGAGGGAAGCCAGGAGGAGAAACACAGTCAGTGGAAAATGGAACAACATACAACAAAGGGGCCCATCAGCTGCACTGGACATAGAAGAAAAATAACTAAGCAACCCAAACACAGTAATGGGAAGAGATGAATGAGAGGGAAAGAAGACAAGAGGGAATAGCCTACATTAAGCAAAAGGAAAAAAAAATGTAAATATCACCTGAGGTGGGAAAAATAATTTTGGATTGTAAAAGCTCATAGAATTAACAAACTTTGGATCATGATAACAATAATTTGCCTTGTCAAGGTTAAAATATGTTTGTGACTTTAACTAAGAATCACAATTCCATAATACTGTGAAATTCGAGAAATATATGTAATCACCTACCTCAATTTTTACAAAAATGTGTGAGAATGGAAGGTTTAGGAGGGATGAGTGACAATGTTGTCAGACACCTTGTATTTGTGTACTGTTTTGTAGAATGGGAACTTCTTTGTACAAATATTTAAAGATAATAATAATAAAAAGTATTTAAAAAATAAACATTAGGATGAAAATAAAAATTTCAAATATAAAATAAGAAATTAAATCCAGCTGGAAGGAAAATTCCTTTGAGGAAATTAGTTTAGTTTATTCTATAGCAAGTCTCACTTCAGAAATAAATTAAAAAACTAGACCCCAGGTAAGTGAAATAAACTAAGAAATGGAATTGAAAAAATAAAATAGGAAACTCCACTCACTCTTTCTTGCCTGGACAGCTGGTGTGGGTAAAAATTCATCACGCTCCTGAATTGAAACCGAAGTGGCTAGGAACATACTTGGTGGTGCTAACTTCACAGTCGCCTATTGAATTAGCACAAAAACAGCATTGGATCCATCAGTCTATAGTGGAATAGGTAGTGGACCAATATACAGAGAAGGCTGCAATATGGACTGTTAAGGATATGACTTACTAAAGGTTAATTAGTGCTAACTAATGTGTTTCTATAATTTACTTGTTTTCTATTAAATTTACCTTTTAAGCCTGTTCATTGGGTGGAGAGAAGAGAATTTTTAGGATTTGGTAAGAAGGAATCAAGGATTTGATTGGACATGAAAAAACAGTGGGGGATATATAAAGCAGCATGGTCCTAATAATGAGCAGGGCCCCCTAATCAATGTTGGCTCATGACTTGGCCCACTGGAGTGCATGTGGCATGCCACACAAAGTGAGCATTGCATGCTGCTAGAGGGGGTAGGATGTCATCCTCACATGATGAGCTGTGAAGAATTGATTGGGCAGTTTGTGAAGTGATGGTTGAAAACTGTTAGGTAGGAGACCCACTGGAGTGATGGAGGGGTTCAACCTATATATAGGCTATATGGTCAGAGCAATGGAATTGGAGAAAATCAAAGAATGACCTGCAAGGAAGGAAGTGGTGAGACAGCAGGAGGCGAAAGACCTGGGAGAAGTGGAATTTGAGGTAGAACAGGAGGGGAAGGAAGCCAATTGGCCACATGTCCAGAGAAGTGTAGTTGAGAGACCTAAAGAGAAGAAAGAAGTGATAGAAGGGAAAAAGGGAAATGCAGGAAAAGTCTATAAAGAAGGAGGGAATAAGGGAAAAGGATAAAGACTTACCTATTGAAGTTTGGAGGGTAGAAATGATAATTTGGGGGTTGGTGTTTTGCAAACCAATTAACTATGCCTATTGGAGGTCTGATGTTTGGTGGTTGGGGTTAGGCTGTCACTGAGTGTACAGCCCAGGACAAGGTAAATGCAGGCCCATCTCTAGTGTAAATAAAGTTATCTTCAATGTGCCTCATTGGATTGTCTTGTGTTTTATGCAAGTTCACAAGTTAATAGGCTCAAAGGCCACGAGTTTTGTAAAATGTTATAAGGTCATAATAGGTTTGAAAAACCTAACGGAACAGTGATATCACAATGGCAACATGATGTTACAATATCGAGTGATAATAATATTTTGATGTTATACTTAGATGGTGATGCTATACTGGGGATGAGGTCACAATAGGTTTACGATGTTACAATATTCACAATAGGTTTTTTTTTTAATTGTGAAAATACTGTACAGAGGGTTTACAATTACAGGGAAACGATAATGAGTACCTTTCTTATCAAGCATTGTAGCCTCCTCCTTTCTTTCCCATTCCCATCCATTCCCATACTTACCTGGCAGGGGAAATATCACGATCACACAACAGGCTTATGAAGACAGTTATGATGTCAGTTATGATGTCAGTTCCACCCAGGAGAAAGTCACCCAACCCAGACAGTAAAAACTGTGCCCACAGAAGAGTGACTTTTTCACCAGGTAAACACAGCCAGAGACTGCCTCTCCCTACAACAGCCTAGACAAACTATTGAAATTCAGTAAACATAAAGCCCGAGAAAAGTTCCAAGCTGGGCTCTGTGAGTGTCTCAGGAGTTAGCAACTCAGGGTAAAGCTACTGTTTTCTGAAAGACCTCAACCATACCCAGAACCTAGGTGCATCACAACATCTCCAAACTAGAGGAAACAGCCATCGCCCTGATTTGTGATCCTCTAAGCAGATCTCCCTGCCACTGAAATAGCCTGGGAAGAGGATCAAAAAACATGCCTAACACAAAGCAGTTTCTGCCTGCCCAAACAGACAAGAAACCAATCAAGCCATAGGAAAACCAAACAACACAAGCAGACCCGAGACTCTCCCAAGAGACTCGTTATGGACACAGGGAAGTTACGGGGTCTTCCCATTCCCCCCCGAAAAAAACAAAAAATCAAAAATCCAAAAAAAAATTTTGGAAACTTGTCTTAAATTTTTATTTTATTTATTTTATTATTTTTTACTTTTATTTATTTTATTTTATTTGTGAACATACTGTACAGAGGGGTTACAATTACATGGGCAGGATAATGCATACATTTCTCACCAAGCATTGCAGCCTCCTCCTTTGTTTGCACTTCACATCCGTTCCCAGCCTCGCCCCTCCCCGCCACCCAATCATTCTCCCACACACACACCAACGTTGTAAAGCTCGTTTTCAACAGGACAACTTGTACTTCTCATTGTTGGAACAGGTCCACCTGTATCCTTAAACAACTTGGTTTTCCCCATCTCCTCCACAAGTTATACTGACATCAAATATAGTAAAAGCGGTGGTTATACTGTGGGGGAGGGACATAAAAAGCAAAAAAGAAATAATGTTATAAATGCATGAGAAACACATGCATGAAAGAAAAAAACAATAAAATACATATCTAAGTGTTCATTTTCCTAACATCACATTATCTGACCTTTTCTGCTTGACTCATATATATACTAGATATTGCAAATAAGGGAAACCATGGGACCTATGTTTCTTTTTTTTTTTTTTTTTTTTGTCGGTAGTGGCGCTTGAACTCTGGGCCTGGGTGCTGTCCCTCAGCTCTTCAGCTCAAGGCGAGCGCTCTACCACTTGAGCTACAGGGACACTTACGGTTTTCTGGTGGTTTATTGGAGATAGGAGTCTCCTGGTCTCTCCTGCCCAGGCTGGCTTTGAACCGCGATACTCAGATCTCAGCCTCCTGAGTTGCTGGAAGAGGTCCACCTGTATCCTTAAACGACCTGTTTTTCCCCATCTCCTCCACTAGTTATACTGACATCAAATATAGTGAAAGCAGGGGATATACTGTGGGGGAGGGCCATAAAAAGCAACAAAGAAATAATCTTATAAATGCGTTAGAAACACGTGCATGAAAGAAAAAAAACATCAAAATATATATCTGAGTTCATTTTCCTAACATCACAATATCTGACTCATACATATACTAGACATATGCTGACATATACATATACTAGATATTGCTAATAAGGGAAACTATGAGACCTATGTTGCTTTGGGCCTTGCTTACTTCACTTAATATAATGTTTTCCAAGTTTTTCCATTTCGTAACAAATCGGGCAATGTCATTCTTTTTGATGGGGGCATAGCATTCCATTGTGTATATATACCACATTTTCTTGATCCATTCATCTACTGACGGGCATCTGGGTTGGTTCCATATCTTAGCTATGATAAATAATGCTGCAATAAACATAGTTGTGCTGGTAGCTTTAGTGTGGTCTTGTTTGTAAACATTTGGGTAAATGCCCAAAAGTGGTTTTGCTGGGTCATAGGGGAGCTCTATGTGAAGTCTTCTGAGGAACCTCCATACTGCTTTCCAAAGTGGTTGAACAAGTTTACATTCCCACCAACAATGAAGTAAGGTTCCCTAGTGTCCACAACCCCTCCAGCATCTGTTCTTGTACAGAGTTGTTGATTTTTGCCATTCTAACTGGAGTGAGGTGGTATTTCAATGTTGTTTTGATTTGCATGTCTTTTATGGCTAGGGAGGTTGAGCATTTCTTCATGTGTCTATTGGCCATCCTTCTTTCTTCTTCAGAGAAGCTTCTCTTTAATCTTTCCCCCACTTATTTAATGGGCAGTTGTTTCTTTGAGGATTTGTTGTTAGGGGATTTAATTTTTTGAGTTCCAAGTATATTTTAGATATGAGACCCTTTTCTGTTATATGGCTAGTGAAGATCTTCTCGCAATCAGTGGGCTTTCTATTGATCTTGCTAGCTATGTCCTTTGCCATTCGGAAGCTATGCAACTTTATGCAATCCCAATTGTCCAACCGTTCTTTGATTTGTTGTGGTTCCGGGTTTCTATTCAAAAAATTTTGGCCTGAGCCACTGAGACCTAGGTTTTCTCCTATTCCATCCTGTAATGTTTTCAGAGAGCCTGCTTTGACTTCGAGGTCTTTGATCCATTTGGATTGCATTCTGGTGTAGAGTGATATATAAGGATCTATATTTACTTTTCTACATGTAGTTAACCAATTTTGCCAGCACCATTTACTGAAGAAGCTGTCTTTCTTCCATTCTATTTCTTTAGCTCCCTTATCGAAGATTAGATGGCTATAGGTCTGTAGGTTCATTTCTGGGTTTTCAATTCTATTCCATTGTTCCTGAAGTCTGTTCTTATGCCAATACCAAGCTGTTTTGATTACTATGGCTTTATAGTAGAGTTTGAAATTTGGTATTGATATTCCTCCAGCAGTGTTCTCTCTGTTGAGGAGCGTTTTTGCTATTCGGGGTCTTTTATTGTTCCATATGAATTTTTGGATTGCCTCTTCTATTTCCTTGAAGAATGAGGTTGGAATTTTGATTGGTATCAGGTTGAATTTGTAGATAACCTTGGGAAGTATTGCCATTCACACGATTTTGATCTTTCCAATCCAGGAGCATGGGAGGTTTAACCATTTTTTACGTTCTGTGTTGATTTCCTTTTTCAAGATTTTAAAGTTTTCATCATAGAAGTCCTTCACTTCTTTGGTTAAGTTAATTCCTAGGTATTTTATTTTTTGTGGGGCTATTACAAATGGAGTTATTTTCCTAATTTCAGCCACACTTTCCTCATTGTTGGCATACAGAAAAGCCATTGATTTGGGGCGGTTAATTTTATACCTTCCTACTTTGCCAAAGTTTTGAATCAGCTTGAGTAATTTTGGAGTGGAATCTATGGGATTCTTTAAATACAAGATCATGTCATCTGCAAAATGGGAGAGTTTTATTTCTTCTTTCCCTATTTGGATAACCTTTATGTCTGCATCTTGTTTTATTGCTGTAGCTAGGCATTCTAATACTAGACTGAAGAGAAGTGGAGAGAGTGGACATCCTTGTCTTGTTGCTAAATTAAGAGGAAATGGCTTTAGTTCTTCATCATTGAGTATAATGCTGGCTGTAGGTTTGTCATATACAGCCTTCATTGTATTGAGGAATGTTCCATGGATTCCTAATTTTTCGAAAACCTTCATCATAAATGGGTGTTGGATCTTGTCGAATGCTTTTCTTCATCTATTTAAATAACCATGTGGTTCTTATTCTTGCCCCTGTTGTTGTGATGAAAAATATTAATTGATTTGCGTATATTGAACCAGCATTGCATCCCTGAAATGAATCCTGTTTGATCGTGGTGTATGATTTTTTGGATGAATTGTTGAAGTCGATGGGCCAAAAACTTGCCTCTGAGTACTTCTTTTACTGTGTCCCAGAGGAGCTGGTAGTTTCTGTTCATTTTTGTTGAATAGCATGAACATTTGAATTTCTTTTCTAATCTCTTCCATGACCCACTTATGATTCAAAAGTGTGTTGTTCAGCATCCATGTGATATTTGACTTTCTTTGGTGGCTTTTGTTGTTGAGTTCAATTTTATTCCCTTGTGGTTAGAGAGAATGCAAGGTATAACTTCAATGTTTCCGAATTTAGACAGGTTTGCTTTGTGGGCTAAAATGATGTCTATTTTAGAAAATGTTCCATGTGCTTCTGAGAAAACTGCGTGTTCTGATGCTGTTGGGTGAAATGTTCGGTAGATATCTATTAAATCTAGTTGATCTATGCAGCTGTTTATGTTTGCGGTTTATCTTTTGAGTTTTTGCCCAGTTGATCTATCTAGTGGGGAGAGTGGTGTGTTAACATCCCCAACAATTAATGTCTTTGAATTCATATGGGATTTGAGGGAAAGTAGTGTTTCTTGGAAAAATTTGGTTGCTCCATTGTTTGTCGACTAGATATTTAGCATTCTAATATTCTCATGAAGGAGATATCCCTTAATTAGTATGTAGAGACCTTCTTTATCTCTTCTCACAAATTTTAATTTGAAGTCTATTTTATCTGATATTTGGATTGCAACTCTTGCCTGTTTATGGGGGCCATTTGCTTGGTACATTTTGTTCCAGCCTTTAACATTGAAAATGTGTTTGTTTTTATGGGCAAGATGTGACTCCTGCAGGCAGCAGATAGAAGGGTCTTGTTTTTTAATCCAACTAAACAGTCTATGTCGCTTAATTGGAGAGTTCAGTCCGTTAACGTTAAGAGATAGGACTGAGAGGTATTGGGAGTTCCTTCCATGTTATCCACCTTCTTGGGGGCTGCGAAAAGTGGGTTCTTCCTATGGTTCTTGGATTCTCAGTTTGGGTGCTGTTTCTTGGTCTTTGTTGTGGTCTTGTTGGTTTTTTATGTGTAGGACATCTTTTAGAATCTTTTGTAGGGCTAGTTTGGTGGGGATGTATTGTTCCAATTTTTCTTTGCTATGGAAGGTTTTTATTTGGCCTTCAGTTATGAGGGAGAGTTTAGATGGGTACAGTATTCTTGGTTGATAGTTGTTAGTTTTTAGGGCATGGCATACATCATTCCAGGCTCTTCTTGCTTTTATTGTCTTTGCTGAGAAATCTGATGTGGTTCTAATTGGTTTCCCTTTATAGGTGATTAATCTTTTCTCCTTGACAGCTTTAAGGTTCTTTTCCTTGGTGTGTGTTGATCCTGTGTGGATTATAATGTGACAGTGTGATGTCCTATTCTGGTCTGGTCTGTTTGGAGTTCTAAAACCTTCGTGTATATGAATAGGCCTATCTTTTTGCATGTTTGGGAAGTTCTCTGCTAGGATCTTGTTAAACAAATTTCCTAGGCCATTAACTTCTGTTTTTAGGTGGTCTTCTACACCCATTACCCTTAGATTAGGCCTTCTAATGGTGTCTTCTAAGTGTTGGATAGATCTATCATATTTCTTGTACTTGTCTTGGATGGTTGTATGTTCTTTCTCTATAATATCTAGGCTGTCTTCAATCCCTGAGATTCGATCTTCTGCATCGTCTAACCTGCTGTCAAAACTTTCTACTTTGTTTTTTATCTCTTTTCCTTCCAGTTGGTCAGCTTTGATGGCTTCAAATTCCTTCTTGAAGCTTTGTTTTAGATCTTGTATGAACTTCTTTACCTCCTTAATTTGATGTTCAGTGGTTATTCTCAGATCACTTAGTTGTTTGGTTATGGTTTCCTTGGACTCTCATTCCTTCTGTTGGGTTCCATTCAGTATTCCCTTTGTGGTATCCCTGACTTTCTACAGCTCTCTGTTAATGGATTCCATGTTTTGCCTTTAGTGATCTTTGTGTATTCTCTTCCTGCTCTCTCAATTCCTGTATTACTCTTTGATTAGCTTCCTCCCGTTCGTTTGATTCCTGTAGTTCTCTTTGAGTGTTCTCAGCCTGCTCACGCCATTCCTGCCTTTCTCTTTGAGTATTCTCATGCTGCTCACGCAAATCCTGTATCAATTTTTGAATAGCTTCCTCACACTTATGATATTCCTGTATAAACTTTTGGATTGCCTCCTCTCTCTCCCTATCATACTCATACAGTGTCCTTTGTATGCTTTCAATCTTTTCATTTATCGTGTTTGCCAGCAGTGTTTGTACAACTATTTGGGAATTCTCCTCTGGATTATTCATTATCTGTTCTGTCCCCTGATTATCAAGATTGGGAATTGAGATACCTGGATTTGCCCTTTTTCTTGTGTTTTTCCAGCTTACTCTGCCCATTTGTGATGAAAATAGCACCAGTTTTGTGCTAGAACACTATCCTACGGCAAGCATCAACCAAAGTCTGAATTTCCGCCGTCAATAGTCTACAGATACAATCTAGTTCCACAGATACATTTATTTAACATCAAACAACTATATATTAATGGGCTACCAACCGCAAAGAAGGATTTGGAAGACCAGAAATTATTAGGGTTAGGGAGAGATGTGGGTAAAAAATAGGAATATATTGATGTGGGGAGGCTCAGGGAGAGTTAACTAAGTCCTAATCTCAAAGCAGGAAATAGGTTGGGTAGGATGAAAGTATAGAGGGAATAAAAAAAGAAGAAAGGGAAAGGGAAAAGAAAAGAGACCAGAAAAAATAGAAAAGTAAAAATTAATAAAATAATGTAGACCAATAACAATCTATTTAGAGAAGAACGTGAATATATTGAGAGAAGCGGAGGGATATAAAGAGATGTGAAAAACTTAAAAATAAAAATGCTTCAAATATTATATAGGTATAAAGGGGTAGTACTGCTATTAAGGAATTTAAGTCTTAAAGGTTTTGAATTCAGTGATAAATTTGTGGATTGAGTGTGTACACAATGGGGGATAGGGTCTAATAGTCATCTGAGGTTTTATCTGAGGATGTGCAGGACAAGAATTAAGTCACATAAAGAAGAACGAAAGAGAGGAGAAGGTGAAAAGTATAAAAAAGGTAGAAAAAAAGATGAAAAGTTCAATAGAGCTAAACAAAAAACAAAAAGATAATTTAAAAAGAATAAAAAAAGAGAAAGAAAACAAAAAAAGAAAGAATAACGCACACTCACGTATCCCTAAAATAAAAATTATAAGAGGAAAAAAAGTTACTGGAAAACATTCTTTTTCAAAAAAGGCAAAAATTAAAGATTAAGAAAAGTTTTAGAAAATAAAAAAAAATTATATAAGGTACCAAAAAAATTTAAAAAAGTAGAGGAAGAAGAAAAAAAGTTTTTTGATTTGTTTGGGGAGGGGTGAGAAAAATCCTGTATCTCCCTTGGGTCTGTAACCTGCCTCTTGTTGGAATCTCTGGTCTGCTTGTGGTCCTGTGGCTTGGTTGGTTTCTTATGTCAGTTTGTTCAAACAGGCAGAAAAATGCTCTGATTTACCCAGGATTTGGCGATCCCCCTCCCTGGCTAGTTCATTGGGAGGCAGATCTGCTTTGAGTATTGCAAAAGAGGGGATGCAGTGATGTGGCTAGGTTCTGGGTAGAGTTGAGGCCTTTCAACAGATTGTAGCTTTTCCTGGGGGCTAGTTTGTGAAAAACTCACAGAGCCCAGCCTGTAGCCATTCTCAGGGTTTCTGTTTACTGATTTTAAATTGATTGTCGAGGCTGCTAGAGGGAGGGGCAGCTTCTGGCTCTGATTACCCAGTGAAGAAAGCCACTCCTAGGGCTGGTGCCCTAACTGGGTGACTTTTCCCTCGGTGGAGGGGAACCAGCACATCAGACCATTCAAAGTTCTTTATCCCACATGGAAGACGTGAAGTTTATTTTACCAAATGACATACAAGTTGACAGACAGTAAAATAAGTCCTTACTCCTGGTCAAGATGTGTTATTAATGTGAAACAAAATTACTTAGCAAAATATCTCACTACTGTGATTATACTTTCAAACTTACCTTACACTTTAATATCAAATCACCTATATTAGCCAATGAGTCATTCAAATTACCTGTAATCATTTATGTCTGTCCTATCTTCTAGAATTTAGGAGAACTGGAGCTCACACAATTAACTAAAGTGTTAGAATTTGAGAGGATCACAGTTCTGAATCAGTCTAGGAAGGAAAGTATCACCCATATCAACCTACAATTAGGGATATTGGAATGTAATCATGATCCCTGCTTTTTGGGATGGGTGCAAAAATTGCTACCCTATAAGTAAAGTAACTTAATCTAGAAAGGATTGGTGGAGTGACTCCAGTGATGGAATACTTGTCTGGGAAACACAACATCAAAACTCAAATCAACTTCCTAAAGATTAAATAAGAAAAGGAAAGAAAGAAAAACTCATACTGAGCATGTGTTCAATGTAAAGATTTACACTAAATTATTGTAGTTATAAATGCCATAATTTATTTCTAGGAGCACACACATTTTGTGTCAAGACTAAATAAAAAAATAACACCATATGTATAAATCTTTGGTAAAACACAAGTCTAGCTTACAATGGTGAACACTTAAGTTTGCGTGTGCAGTGGTGTTGCAGGGTTATTAAGGTTTATGGAAGTCCTTCTTTTTGATGAACTTGACATGATGAAATTACCTAACCATACATAACCATACAGTTCACTGGACAGATACTGCTGATATATATATATATATATATATATATATATATATATATATTATATATATAATATATATATATAATATATATATATATTGCGCACACATGTATGCATTTGTATTTTAAGTGACATGTAAGTAAAAATAAAAAAATTTTAATGAATGAATTTAGTCTACAGATAAGTTTTCCAAAGTATTACTTTGCCTGAACCAGTTCATGTCTTAAAGTCTCCAATGCTATATCACACTTACATGGTTGCTGATCCCCTTCAACTTTTTTATGATATTGTTTTTTCTTTGTTTTTCAGGTGAAAAGCCTACCAATAAATACACTTTCATGACATTCCTTTCTTTAGAAAATGAGAAGCATGTTGTGATATCTGGCTCTTTATGTATCATCAAAATATTTTTTTTTTATAATTTCAAGTACATATTGTCTTAGATCTCACTCATTCTCTTCCAGTAGTAACTATGGGAAGGAGAAAATGAAGGATTATTCTGTTACTTTTGGAGTTTCTGTTATTAATAACTGCAATAAATATGAAAATTAAACTCTGAAATTATTTAGAGAGGTAACTTGAATTTTACCATTCTATACACTCATGTTACCACCCCAACTAAATCACAGAACTTAAAATAAGTAACATTTTTAGCTGGGTGCCAGTGGCTCATGACTGTAATCCTAGCTACTTAGGAGCTGAGATCTGAGGACAATAGTTCAAAGCTAGCCCTGGCAGTAAATCCATGACACTCTTACTTCAAATTAACCACCAGAAAACCAGAAGTGGCACTGTGGCTCAAGTGTTAATGTGCTAGCCTTGATCTGAAGAGCCCAGAGACAGCGCACAGACCCAGAATTCAAGCCTCTTGACCAAGAAAATTAAAAAGAAAAAAAGGGGGAAAAAGTAATATTTTAAAGCTAATGTGCATATATAAACAAAATTTGTCTCGCAATAAAACCATATCAGCCCCTGGACTGGCAAAAAAAAAAGAGATTAAAGTGAAATTGCCTTCAATAATTCATTTGGATGATCTATACTGAGGGCAGGCTACTGGAACTCACATCACTAATTGAAGAGGTAGAATTTGAGAGGATCACAGATCAGAACCAGTGTGCAAGAAAAGTAATGTGTCTCATATCCTCCTAACTGTTCGCATGTTGAAATGCATTTGTGATCCCTGCTACTTGGCAGACAGAGTTGAGGAACTTAACCTGTGTTCGGCCCTCAGCAAAATGGATAACCTATGAGCAAAAGTAAATAAATCGAAAAAGGATTATTCTAATGGTAGAAAACTTGTTCAGCAAACAAAATATCTAAATTCATACTCATTTCCGAAAAGAGGAAGGAAAAGGGAAGAAAGAAAGGAAGGAAGGAAGGAAGGAAGAAAGAAAGAAAGAAAGAAAGAAAGAAAGAAAGAAAGAAAGAAAGAAAGAAAGAAAGAAAGAAAGAAAGAAAGAAAGAAAGGAAGGAAGGAAGGAAGGAAGGAAGGAAGGAAGGAAGGAAGAAGGAAGGAAGGAAGGAAGAAAGAAAGAAAGAAAGAAAGAAAGAAAGAAAGAAAGAAAGAAAGAAAGAAAGAAAGAAGAAAGAAAGAAAGGAAGGAAGGAAGGAAGGAAGGAAGAAAGGAAGGAAGAAAGAAAGAAAAAAACAGAGAGAAAGAAAGAAAAGAAAGAAAGGGAAGAAGACAGAAAGGGCAAAGGAGAGTTATAAATAAAAACCTCAGCATGTGTTAGATGTTAACAATAACCCTAAATCATTTTAGCTATAAATGCCATCATTTAATTCTGGGCAGAGACATTTTGTATCAAGCTTAAAAAAAGGCATAGCATACCATATACATATCTTGGGTTAAATACAGGTCTGCCTTACACTGTTTGACCAATAGGAATGTATGTCTAGTGCTGCTGCAGGCATGTTAAGGCATGTGGGAGTTTATCATCCTGATGATCTTGCAATGA
Organism: Dipodomys merriami; assembly: GCF_024711535.1. NCBI lineage: Eukaryota > Metazoa > Chordata > Mammalia > Rodentia > Heteromyidae > Dipodomys > Dipodomys merriami. Next base: position 37,507 of record NW_027206505.1, read on the forward strand.
CAAAATTGACTAACTACACAATTACCTTGGTAGATCCCTGCTGAGACCTATATTAAGTCACAGATTAACAATGAACAATATATACAATGAAATATATTGAACAAGCAGGTATTGTGACCAAAATTATTTTTACCTGATTCAGTGTATTTTTACATTCTATATCACATGTACAAGTTCATCATTCCCTTCTGTCTCATTAGGATGTCTTTCCTTGGTTTTGTTTTGTTTTCAGAACCATGGTATAAGAGAGCATTTCTTATATTTTTGTCTTCTAGTCTTCAGAAAGTCTGCAGTTAAATATGCATAAGTTCCTTTCATTAGAAAATTTGAAACATATTGACTAGGGTCTTCATCATGATTTTGTTATGATCTCAAATACGTTTTTATTTCTAGCATTCTACTTGTATAATCTGACTTCAATATTTTCCAAAGGGCACTTTAGTGGAAGGAGATAATTTAAAGTGGATTTTGGTAGAGAATTTCTCTTACTAAAACCTCTGGTACATAGTAAAGTAAGCAAGTCCAAAATTATTCATTAGAGGGATGATTTGAAAGTCATTTTTTTTTGCATTTTAATACGCTTTACTCAACCAAACCAGAGGATTTAAAATAACTGATGTTTTTAAATTAATGGACACAAAAGTGCATGAAAATTCTAGAAATAAAATGATCACTCATGAAACTTTACTGATACTTCAAAGAATGCTTTCCAGTTAGAGGAATCATCTTCACACATTTTCACACAATGTGTATCTGCCTGGTAACAGAAGCCCAAACTTGACTACGGCATCTAATCGCTGTCTAATTTTTGTTGTCTTTTGGCAATATTGTTTGCTTATCATATTGATTAGTATGAATTCTGTAACCATTATAAAATCACATTTGTAATAAAAGTTACTAGGTGGGACCTTCAAGGATGAGTTGGTGTGGGGTTTCTGGTGGAGCCCTGTCTGGTTCAAATGAGGTGTTGGTATTGTCACAGCCTCTGTGGTAGAGCAGGGTGGGGCTTTGAGGGTTAAAGCCAGTCTGTGTAGGGCTTTGAGACAGCATGGAGGGGACAAGAAAGACTAGACTTGTTAGGAGCAGTGTCTCTTGTGGAGTAGGTGGGACTTTAGTATGGAGACTGGCAGGTGGATGGGGTTTCAGTGGAAGAAGGCAGGGTCACTGGGGAGGAGTCTGTTTGGGGCAGAGCTTTGAAAGGGAAGAACAAGGCTACAAAGGAGGAGTTTACTTAGAGGAGGGGTTGTGATGTAGCACTGTGAGCCCCGGTGGGATATGTAGAGTGAGGTTTCCCATAAGGCAGGGAAGAGAATGAAGGCAAGAGGCTGACAGAAGATGGGGATTCTAGTGCAGGAATGTGGAGCTTTGAGGGAGAGGCTTTTCAGGGTCTGTGAGAGGAAATAGCGGTGCTGGGAAGAAGTGGGAGAGGAATGGGCGCGGTTTCTGGTGGAGAATGGCAGGCCTTTGGGAAGTGTGTTAGGGTGGAGGTGGGGTTTCTGGCAGAGCAGGATATAGTAATAATGTACGGAGGAATTTTTTCAGGACCAGAGCTTTGTGATAGCAGGGATAAGATCCAGTGGACTAGACTAGTTAGGACAGGGTTTCTGGTGTAGCCAGTCACCACTTCGAAAAGAGTAGTAAGGTTGGGTGGGGATTTCAGGGTTGCAAGGCAAGACATTAGACTTTGGACAGGGTTTCCAGTGGGGCAAGGCAACCTTCAAAAAGGGACTATGAAGGAACAGGGATTTACAGGTGAGCCTGGTGAGGCTTCCAGAGGGAGGCCAACAGATGCAGTGGTTTGCAGTGGAGCAATATGGGTGTCGAGAGATGGGATAGTGTGTTGGGGGTTGTCTAGTGGGGGTTTTCTAGAGCAGGTCAGGGCTTGGAGCCATGGGATTAATTGGAAGAGGGACTTTGAGAAGGAGTGGAAGGTCTACAAATGTGTAGGGTAATTATGGGCAGGGTAACAGGTTGAGTAGAGTGTGGATCTGCAGGAGGATCCAATAAGGGGAGGATTCATCTCGGGAACAATACAGCCATTGAGAGAGTAGATATGGAGGTAGAGAAGGCTGTGGTGCAGCAGGGCTGGCTTTCCAGGCAGAAGATGGGCTGTGTGAGAAGCTTCTGGTTAACCAAGGCGGGCTACAAGGGCAGTTATAGAGAGGTGGAGGGTTTTTGGTGTTGCATGAATGGCTTTGTGGGAAGAGGCAGGTTCAGGACTGGGTTTAAGACATTAGGCCACTTAGAAGTAGACTAGTTATGGATGGAGTTTCTGATGAAACCAGGAGGGGTCGAAGGAGAAGTCTGGATGGGAGTGGTGTATGAAAGGGACGATAGGAGCTTGGATGTAATTGAATATGGGAGCAATGGGACAATGAGGGAATAGAATAGTTAGGGACAGGGTATCTGGTGGATGAAGTTAGGATTAGAGGGAGGAGCCTGATGTAGGCGGGGTTCTTGGTGCGGTAAGGCGGATCATAGGAGGAGATGTGGATGTGGCCTGGTTTTTGGTGGTGCAGAACAGGGATTCCAGGAAGGGGTGGAGTTGAAGAAGGCTTTCCCTATAGCAGAGGAGGACTTTCAGGAAGGATTCTGGTTGCAGTCAGGACTTTGAAAGTTTATAGCAAGACTACCAGGGGGTAGGTTAGTTAAGGTTGGGCTTTTAAGGATGAGGCTGACTGCAAGTGGGTTTCCAGTGGATCCAGTCAAGTTTTATGGGAAGGGAAGATAGGAAAAGGACAAGATAATGAAGAGTGGGGATACAAAAAAAGAAACAAATACGCTAATAGAAACACCATTTTCAGTCAGTGTAGAATTATATTACTCTTATGTATACGAGAGATATTGGAGAAAGTAAGCAAGTAATAATTCCTAGTGAAATATTTCTTTATTCCAGTTGAGTGAAAATAAAACCACAGGTCAAGTCAGGCTCAGAGGCCCACAGTAGACAAAGACACATGAAGCACTGGACTTGATTCCCCAGCAAAACCTTTAAGGACTACAAATAAAAATTTTAAAATATCTCACTTGGTCATAATGGACATAAAGGACACTCTATTATTTTAAAATTGTTAATGAATACAACTTTTACTCTGACTGTTTTAGAAATCCTAAAACTAAGTGATAATGTTTTAACTTTATATAATATTGGGAAGTATACTAAAATAATTAGGAAAATATAAAATTGTACACAGAATATTTGTTGTTCAGGATCAATTTTAATCTAAAAGAATTTAAAACCAGAAAATTGCCATATAGTGAGATTGCAGCATGGTTTCTTTTCAGTCATCAAAATGGTGACTTAAGGTGTGTGTCTTCATCATTGGATGCATCAATGTTAAAACATATCTAAAAATGTGAAGCACTACACAGACACTGAAGAAACTCAGAAGGATGTGTGAAATGAGTTTGGAATAAAATTAATGACTAATTACAGTAGGAATTGATCTTCACTAGGCCCATAAATATTTTCCAGAATAAAAGACTACATTGAAAAATAAACAGTGAAAAGGAAGCAGGCAGGCAGACCTTGAAGTAAACATTATCCAATGAACAGCATCTATTGAAGCATGATTGCAATAATCTTTTACCTAAGTTACAGTACTGATCTATGTTCTTCCCTTCTGCCACATAACAAAGCCATGAAGATGCAGTAATAATTTTCAGGACACTAGACTTTACAGAAGGAATTCAATGAATGTATTTCTACAAAGTAAAGATAGATGTCTGAGATAAAGAGTAAAGCAAATATCCCCAATTTTTATCCCCTTCGAGGTGAGAGGGGTACAAGCCGAAGCACAAGGAGAATGAACAGAAGTACAGTAATGCATACCAGTAGTTCCCAAGATGCAATGATGAATGTAACAGGGGAGGAAATCAAAATGAGCATCACAGGACTTAGCACTGGAGAGTAGAGAGAAGAACAGTGAAAATCCATGGAGAATTACAAAGGATGCCCTTGCATATTTGGCAGAAGTGTGCATTGCATGACATTGAGGTCTAAAATATGTGTAGGTATTATAGGAAACTATTTGTTCTCATATGGTGCCTCAAGTAGTGATAAACTTATGATTTACAGTGCATTGAATAATCATGAAGGTCTTGTTTCAGTAGTGCAGAATTAAACATTGATAAATTGTTTTTAAACACCTAACACCCTATAAAACCAAGACAAGAAGATTCAAATTATATATAAGTCACTTGACTGCAACAATAGAGTTCAAAAAATCAAATCACATAATGTGGATGCAAAAGGATTACATTATTAAGGTAATCTTTAAACAACATACATTTTATGTGAATAGTCCTGATTATAAATTATTTGTTTTCCATACAGATTTTGGATGCACAAAAACAACAAAAACAAAACCAAACCAAACAAAGCAAATGACACTTGGCAATAGAGCTAGATGTCAGAATCTCATCTCATGAGGCTGAAATTGGAAGACCATGGTTCACAGATGACTGGGGTAGCAATCCATGAGATATTTATGTTCAATTGTTCAATCAAACACAGAGTGAAACCTTGGTTAAAATAGTACAGATTCAGTCAGTCATGAGTGAAAAAACACGCAAGATCTTGAGGCTCCGAGTCAGGTTTCATTACTGCAAACACACACACACACACACACACACACACACACACACACACACACACACACACACACACACACACACAGCGACCATTAAGAGTGTAAGAAAATGAACCTATCTGCCAGGACTATCCTAAGCATATATTAATTAATAAAAATGAGGGAAACCATAGAGCCTATGTTTCTTTGAGTCTGGCCTCCTTCACATAATGATTTTTTTCCATGTCTTTCCATTTTCTTAAGAAAGGGACTGTGCCATTCTTTCTGATAGCAGCATGAAATTCCATTGTGTGTATATATATACCACATTTTCCTGATGCATTCATCTATTGAGGGGCATCTGGACTGGTTGCATATCTTAGATATGGTAATAATGCTGCAAAAACAGACTTTTGCTTGTAGTTTTAGTGTTTTATTTTTTGGAGTCCGGTCGTGGGGCATGAACTAAGGGCATGGACGCTGTCCTTCAGCTCTTCAGCTCAAGATTAGCGCTCTACCACTTGAGCCACAGCGCCACTTCTGGCATTTTTCTTTTTGCTTATGTGGTACTGAAGAATTGAACGCAGGGCTTCTTGCATGCAAAGCAAATACTACCACTGAGCCACCTTCCCAGCCGGAGAGAAGATATTTTAACTTATTTTCTACAAGTAAATTAATATTAAGCAAAGCTAATTAAAATAAAATAAAATAATAATAAAACAATCCTCTTCAGAGGATGAGTATAGTACTCTTGAATATCTTGAAGGAAAAAACTTTAGACTCATTACAACTGATGACTTGCATTTAAATTACAGGCTAAACTTCCTTCTTCATGAAACAAAAGCTTCAGTTCTTTCATATTAGAATTACAAAATCAGAATACCTGCATGATGATTTGTTTTTCTCTGCTATTTTCAATTCATTTTTCATCCATTAAGTATCTAGAGATAATTTCGACAAATGCCCATGAGTGGGATTGCTGGCTCCAGAGCTATGTACATTTGACCATACAAAATGATGCTAATTGAAATGAACTCCAAGACATGGAAACAACAAGTACTTTTTTTTTCAGGTATCAACCATGATGTCAGAAAGTAGTGTATCTAGATCTTATTTTATTTCATTTGTCTTTGATGTATCCCTGGACATCTCTGTCTTGATTCTGATACCTTCCATTTTGTATATACATTTTCTGATTTGGAGAAGGAAAGGGAAATAACAGAATGATGAAAGAAGTGATCCATTGCAACAATGACATTCACAATACACTCTACTGGCAATGAACTTTACAACTTTGGGGTGGGGTGGTAAGGGTGGGGGTGGGAAAGGATAGGAGAGCAACAATGGAGTGGGTAACAATATTCAACATGGAATGTACCTTACTCATGTAACTGTAACCACTCTATGCAGTACCTTTAAATAAAATACAATTTAAAAAAGTGAACCTACCCTAGAAAAAAATAGCCTTTCAATATAACCGATCTGTAATAGTACTTGTGAGGGATTCTAGAGTCAAATTGTTATACCTGGAAAGGGATATATTGGGAAGCCATCTCAAATGGCAATCAAAAGCCTGAGGGTTGTGCTCTGGAAAGGTCAAACAGTTAAGGGAAGACAGGGGTATGGGTTATTATCTCAAAAGTATTTAAGTTAGAGCTGTTGTACACTAAAAGTTTAATTCTTTGGAGACAAGATGGATGTCTGTGCTATGGTTGTAATGACTATTGTTCCCTTCTGCTCCCTAAAAATAAGGGATTCAATTATCACTATGTATACAAACAATACCTCAGTTAATACTTGTAACCACAAGCTAGATTGATGCCTTAGTTTGTGGACATACCTGTAGGCACTCACTACCTCACCCCTGTAGTAGAATAAATATAAAGCATTTTAAACAGGATTTGGCGATCCAGAAGACAGCAATGAGGCTTTGGGTAATCTGGTGTCTCTTTCCTATCACTTCCTGTGATTTCTGAGTTCTTTGGCAAGGTATCCCATCATCTTTGCTGTTCTATGTTTGTGGTTAGTGACAGTACTGATATTTTGAATACCTCAAAACAAACGATGGAAAAACACTTCCTCAAAGAAAATTTACAAATGTATAGGAGCACCTGAAAAGGTACCAACCATCAGCAGTCTCCCTATGATCCTCTAGCAAGAAAGTATAATTCAGGAGTATCTTAACTTCTGATAATATAAGCGATGGACAATTGTCCCATTTTTACATTTGGTAATTGATACTGCATAAATTTTCAGAAACGCATATACATTGTGAAATAATGTTATTTTTTATTTTGGGGAGGTTTCTAAATTTTTTATTTATTTATTATTGTGAAAATAATATACAGAAGGGTTACAATTACATGGGCAAGGTAATGAGTACATTTCTTTTTTATTTTTTTTATTTCTTATTTTTTTATTTAATTGTGAAAATACTGTACAGAGGGGTTACAATTACATGGGCAAGATAGTGAGTACATTTATTATCAATCATTGTATTTATTTCATAGTTCACAAACCTCGTCACTGGAGTAATGAGCCTAATGTCTTATCTCAGTTGCCTGATTCCGACTTAGATGAGTGTGAATTGCATCATTATGAACATTTCTCCATGATACTTAACAGAATGAAATTTGAGGGTCAGGCCACTCCATGCCTCTAAAGATTTTACAAATATTACAGTAATACACACCTAAAGGCTCAGTACTCACAAAAAATTGGTGTGTTATAATTGTCTTCAGATCAGAAATACTCTAGAATTTAAAGTAGAAATATGGGCTGTACATTTTCAATACAAGAGTGATGATCACCCCCTGCAATTATTCTCAGTGCAAAATCCTTCCTATACATTTTACTGACGTAGCTTCTACTCTGTGCTATACCATTATCAGGGAGGGTCACACTATGGAGCTACAATAGTGCAGCAACCGTAGCTTCCTTTGAGTTTTACCTTTAATCTTAATACCAAGGTCAGTTCCGCAACTACAATCACATCATTAGTGGACACCTGAAATTTCCAAGATTGGTTAAAAATTCAGCTATCATTTCTCATTGCCAGTGTTAAAGATCTCATTCCATTAGATTTATTGTGTTCCTTCTTGTATTTCCAACACTGCCTTAGATGTTGGTTTTTGATATAGAGCTTTTAGTTTGCATTTGATTTATGGAAGTGTTAGTGATGCCAGTTGAACTGCATATATTATAATGTAATTAATTTGATGTTTTGACATATGAATTTAATTTTGGCAATTGAGGAAGTCAATCCACATCACTCATAAAAGTTTCTTTATATGTACTGGTATTGCTTTATTGTGAACTTCCTAAAAGCCAGTCATTGGAGCACATGTCCTAATCCCGTCACTTCTGTCACTGAGACGAGGCTTGAAAGGTCCAGATGAATTGGCACTTCATAGTGAGAAGGTTTCTACAATGAAGGATGAGAGAATAGAAAAAAGAGCAAATGAATCTTCCAACTGTTTTGTTACATGTTCTTTACACTTAGCCATTAAGACACCATAATAGTATTTTTATGACTTCTTACCTACTCTTTTCCTGTTCTGAGATGTTTTATTTATGGATCTCAAAGAAATCATATAAGAATCACATAATAAATATATAAATCATATAAGAAAACTTAATACTTATAGGAAAGTACTAAGCACATAAAATGTTATGCACACTTAAAATTGTCTCTTTAATTAAAACTTCAGCAGTTGTAGTTTATTTATTCTGATCACAAAGATTATAAATTAAGTTACAATAGTATTCCAAATGGAACACAGAACTAGAAAAATGAAGGGTAACACTAAAGAATGCTACTGATACCACTAATAGAGTAAGAAAAAAATTTAGGCAAAACTCCTTCAGAGTGAAAGCCACAGGACAGCCCCAACATTACTTTCATTGTTTCATATGAAGAAAAGACTGTTTTTTAGTAAAGAAAAATTTTCACCTATATTAGTATCAATTGGGCATATATGTCTTAAGGCCTTCAGGAAGGATGCTGGGACCATGTTGATGGAAGTTGACTTCTCTGGGACCTAGTACAAATGTGCAGACACCATTCCAAGAACTGCACCTGCATTAGGGTAATTTTAGTGCTCATGATAGTTCCTCCAGTTAGGAAATGAATTATTTTATGGAAAACAGAAGTAGGAAAGAAGGCCAAACAAATTTCCCAAGTACCTAATACTGATCAGCTGTCGACCCCTAATTCAAATCCAGGTTTCCACCAGGCATATCTGAGGATATTATGTAAGATTCACATTCATTACCTTTCAAGATGTATGGAGCAGATGAACCTACATTATCTTCCTAATTATGGTTATAATGGCAATAACATTGCTACAAAATATCCATATTTTTAAATGAAAAGTGTGTGCGTAATGACATTGTAGGTGATCTTTATACCAAATAAAGCCTAAGCAAAAAAGAAAAGTAAGGGGCTGGGAAGGTGACTCAGTGGTAGAGCGCTTGCCTTGAATGCATGAGGTCCTGGGTTCAATTCCTCAGCACCACATAAGCAAAAAGAAAAAAGTTGGAAGGGGCGCTGTGGCTCAAGTGGTAGAGCACTAGCCTTGAGCTGAAGAGCTGAGGGACAGCACCCATGCCCAGAGTTCAGGCCCATGACTGGACCCCTCCTCCCAAAAAAAGAAAAATAAAAGAACCTAGGCCCCAAATTTAAGTCATAGTACTGGCACTCATATACCATATATATATGTGTATATATATATATATATATATATATATATATATATATATATATATATATAAGTATATATATATATATATATATATATATATATATATATATATATATATATATATATAGTTCCTAAAATATACAGTGAGTTAATTTGTCGAAACCTGGTCATAGATTAAATATGAGGCTTGAAAAAGTATGTAAGTCTGAAATGACTCCAAGGTATTTTGAAAAGACAGCTGGAAGATTTATCACTTAATCAAATTGTAATGAGGGAATGGTTTGTAGATAGAGATCAAAGGTCACTTTGGGATCTTTTGAGTTTGCTAAAATCAGTAGTTAGGAGTTGTCAGTAGACAGGATGCTATTAAGGACTTGAATTAAAGAAAACAGAACTGGAGAAAAAATACAGAAATAATTACTGTACTCAGTGGTAGCAACCATTAGAAGGAATATTACAGAGCTAAGTCCTGGGATACACAAATATGTAAAACATGACAAATGAAGAAAAAACAGTAATAAATATGTAATGCAGACTTATATGGGTAGGTAGTTTAATATTTAAGGGCTATGAAGTGATTGTGTGATGACCTAAAATTTAAGAAATTGGTAAGGTCAACTAACCTTTGGGACAACCATAGCTGATAGTTTAAGTAAAACGGGGCCACAATAGTGTGTCCTGTTTTACCAAAGTGAAAATAGGCCAATATTTGGAAAGCCACTTTTTGGACATGTGGTTGGAGTGGCAATTACTGCAGTTTGTTCAACTGTCAATAGAAAACTACAGGTTTAGCGCAATGATAGAAATCTTTCAGGGATCTGGTAGATTTTCCCTCTGTCTTTCTGTCTTCAATTTCCCTTTTAATCTGAGAGCTAAAATATCATTACTGGAAGCCTGTCTAAATTGTGCCTTTGGCAATTAACAGATAGTCAGTCTATCATATGCCCAAATAAAAGAGAATGGGAACAGGTCTACATTGAGCACTCACAGTAGAAGGATCTCTGGACTTTCTAAGGAAGAGCCTTATGCCATTGTAGGATGGATAGGGCTGAATAATATGCAAAATAGACATCATAGATTGAAAGTATTCTGCTAAGTTGACACTTGAGATATCGGATGTTTTAACTGCATTGTATTGATTTTTATGAATCAGTTAATCAGATTCTTCATACCATATGATGTTATTAGACTGTAAAATGCATGCTTATTGCATTTCCTTTGTATAACATATAGTATGTTTTGAAATTTGGTATAAAATATTCGTCTTTTCATTTATTTATTTTTAATATGGATTTCTCTAGTTCTCAAGTGTAGGGAAATGCCCTGGAACTTTGTAATTTGATGTCATATAGAATTTATTTTTTAATTCTTATTTATTGTCTATTGCAGCACCAGCTATATGTAATTTAAACTGTAGTTTTCTTCAAGTGTATCATCCTACACTGAAATTTTTTTTCTTACAAGCTTTCTAATAAATATATAATCTATTCAATTTTGAAAAGTACTGCTGTACCTCCCACTTATTTGTGCCATTTCTGAAATCCAAGTTCCTCTATGTTTCAAGGTGGATACTTTTGCCTGTAACAGTTTTGTGATTGAATACATAGCTTCTGGCTACTTAGGGAACAAAGGATGTGAAGCTACAGTATACCGATAAAGAACGTCCAGGTCAATTCAAGGGCAACTCATATACTCCCTGTGTTGGTGAATAGGAGAAAGAAAAGAAATTCTTATACATGAAGGTGACTGGGAGTGTGTGCACATAGGTATTCACTTATTTATCTGTTGTTATAGTTTTACATATTCACTATTATTAAATGATATGTTATATATATATTTAAATATATATATGATCTATTTCATATATATATATATATATATATATATATATATATATATATATATATATATATATATATATGATCACAATTTCCAAAATCCAGAGAACCACATCCATGGGCATCGCTTTCCTATGTTGCTCTCTGGGTAATAAGAAGGAAACCTGGTATTGTACTGTGGTAGAGAAATAACTCAGAGATTCAATCATTTTTCTTTCAATATGTTGCCTGTTCCTACATCTAAAATTAGGAAGTCTGTTAATACATAATACATGTTATAATACATTTAATATATAATACAATATATAATATTTTCTATATTATAATATATTATATAATAACTGACAGTATTATATTTTTATAAGGAAAAATACAACAAACGTATTAATGTCCATATTTTCCTAGCCATGATTAGGTTCAGTAGAGTTAGAGGCATTATATCTCAACAGGAAAAGTCTACTGAAGTTCTAATGACCTTGAGCTAGATAAGAAGAATTTATGTAAAAGGAGCCTCTCTTCAATTATGAGAAAAGATAAGTTTGGAAGATTTTTCTTTTGTTTTATTTTTTTGTTTTTATTTAGGCCGGACAATGGGCCTGAACTCTAGGCCTGAGCACTGTTGCTCACCTCTTCAATTCAAGGATAGTTCTCTACCACTCGAGCCGTAGCAGCATATCTGGCTTTTTCTGCTTATGTGGCACTGAAAAATCGAACCCACGGTCTCATGCATGCAAGGCAAGCACTCTACCACTGAACCACATTCCCAGCCCAAGTTTAGAAGTTTTTGAGAAGAGGAATTTGGCATTTGCTTTGCATCCTTGATTACTAAAAAATAGATAGCATTTTGCTCCAAATTTTGTCTCCTTTTATGATCACTAAACAGTTACACATGATCATCATTCCATAGCATGTCTTTAAGTCCTTTTATTTCTTTTATCATTATTGTTTTTTGTTGTTTTGCTGATCCTAAATCTTGCACTCAGGGCCTAGGCATTGTCCCTGAGCTCAAGGCTCATGCTCTACCACTTGAACCACAGCACCACTTCTGGCTTTTTCTTCCTGGGCTTGCTTTGAATCATAATATTCAGATCTCAGCCTCCCGGGTAGCTAGGATTACTGGTGGGAGACACCAGTGCCCAGAAAGTCACTCTCTTTTAGATATTATTCTAAAAGCCTCCTATCCAAGGTTACTCCTAAGATATTAAATGGACCTATGCCAATAGTTCCTTCATACTCTCATCTCCTGTTATGGCTATGGTGTATCTTTCCATTGTATCCTGAACCTAATTCACTGTTCTCTTCCTAATCCGTGATTCTAGATGTATTAATAATAATTACCTAATTTTGTGGCTATAAACCCTAAATTACTTACCTATTAATTTAATTTAATTTTTTCAATATGTTTGTTGTTCTGTACAAATCTGAGCTTATATTCACCTCTTGAATCTACCTCTGGGCATGACCATAGCCTGGGCCTATTGTACCTTAAATGCAATAGGTTAGCCAAAGAACAGCCTACATTATTCCTGCATAGGAGTCAGGACAGGTAGCTGAGTGCCTGAAAGAAGCAATGCATTCCTGACATGAGAAGGGGTGAGAGAGACAACAGCCTAGAGTGCAAACTGGCAGTCACAACATTTAACAACTTCTCCTTTGGGGAAACTGACCTCCTGCAAAGTGGCAGTGAGATAACTTCCCTGGTGAATTTTTTTATGAAGGAAGTTTTCATGTCTCACTACATAACTCCCTTGTAATCAAAGAGAGGGTCAATCTTTTGTTTACTTCTTAGGCACAGTCTCAGTTTATCTCCATCTTAGACTTTGCTCATTCTCTATTCCTACCAGAAGGTCCTTGATGAGGAGGAAAGTGTGATCTCTTGGTTTCTGATTGGCCCTTTGGGACCTGAGGCCACTTTTAGTTTTCAACCCGTTCCTTCTGACAATGGGAAAGCTCATTCTCTGAATTGTGCCCTAGTATCAAATCTCTTCAGAGAAAGTCAAGGAATGACAGATTCTGCCTGAGGGAGTGAGTTTCTCCATTTCCAATAAGGTCAATTAATATCAGATTCTGAGACCCAGGTGGAAGTTCTTTACCAGATCCTCCAAACTGGAGTGGACGTTAGCTCAGACTCCAAGCCATCCTCATATTTCTCCAGCTCTTTCTCATGAACCAAAAGGTTACAGGAGTTTAGTTCAGAAACAAAGAGAAATGAGAGTAACAGAAGAACCATTGGCAGTGTGAGGAATTAGAAACTTTTGGTGAAAAAAAGGGCTCAGAAAATCTAAAATCAGGGAGCTGGGAAGGTGGCTGAGTGGTAGAGAGCTTGCCTTGCATGCTTGAGGCCCTGGGGTTTGATTCCTGAGCACCACATAAGCAAAAAGAAAAAAGGTGGAAATGGCGCTGTGGCTCAAATGTTAGAGCACTAGCCTTGAGCTGAAGAGCTGAGGGACAGCGCCCAGACCCAGAGTTCAGGCCCCACAACCGGACCCCCCCCCCCAAAAAAAAAGAAAATCTAGTATCACTCACATCATTTGGGAATCACATCATAAGATTAGGGAATAAAAGTAATAAATTACTACCTAATTTACTAACTCCACTACTCTACATTACAAGTGTTCTGTCAAAAGTTAGCTGTCCTAGCTCTATTTTGATCAGGAAAACGGAGCACATTCTTTCTTCACAAAGTTCTACTGAGTATCTTTATCCATACCCCAGGTTGTTCTTACTCTCTACTTCTCTGTTACTTTCCTTTGCTGGATTCAATCAATGACACTTGAAAGTGTTAGCATCTTCAGAAATATAATTACACTTTCTTCTAATCCATTTGTTATAAAGTAAAACAAATTATGGGGAAACGTATATCTATGGTACATTTTCTTCCATGGCATATTTATTTGATGTTATTAAGTATTATTTTAATGGTTTTATTGTTAAAACTTGAGGAAAATGATTTACTATTAGCAGTAATTAGTTTCACATGTTTTTGTATTTTTCCATGTCTGTGTATTTGTTAAGCTTCTAACAGCGTCTTTTCCCCCAACCATTGTCTTCTTAAAATTGGTTCAAATTATAAACTATATATGATGGTCCTCTATGTGTTCATTGATATATTTAAATTTTGATCTAATATCCACATATTATAGGATATCTTCACCCTATTGTAACTGGTCTGAAAATCAATATGGACATTCCTGATTTAAAGCAAAAACACAATGCCCCAAAACGGAGTGAAAGTAGGATTAGGAATATATTCAAAATATTTAGCAATGATACAGTAGAAACATTCACTTCTCATATACCAGAACATGTTCACAGCTATGAATAGCACATTTTCTTCATTCCCTCTTTCTGGTGCATCTAGGTTGATTACACAGCTTGGTTGCTGTGAATATTGCTGCCATGAACATGGATGTTCATGTTGATCTATATTCCTTCAATATGTATCCAAATGCGGTAAAGGACATCAACATAGCTGTCTTTTTGATATTGTGTAAACTTCCATTAAGATATCCCTATGGTTTGCACTAGTATACAATGCCACAAAACCAAATATAGTTCCTGATTTATTTCAACCTCTCCAGCATTTTATATATTTGAGTGGTGATAGCTATTCTGGTGTGTAAGATAGGATCTCAGTGACTTTCCTCTTTATTTTCCTTCTTATTTTCTATTTGGATATGAATCTCAAACATTTCATTTATTTATTAAACACTACATTTTTCCTTCATTCCTGATTAGTGTCTTACTTTTTCTTTTGGTATTTGATCGATTTTTGAGATTTATAACATTTTATTTTTTCCCATTACAGATACTCATTTTAGTAAAAAGATTTTTTTCATTACAGTTGTGCACAATTAACTAAAAACAACAGATTGTACATTTTTATCACTGGATTTTTTTTTGTATTTTCACCCAGGAAATTGTTTCAATAAAGATGCTGAACTTCTTTCACTGATATACTGACAAGTATAGTATCTCATATTGGCCTAAACTGATCTCAGAATTAACAGGCACAGCCTGGGCCACCACAGTCTGGGCTAAGTAAAACCACTAACACAGCACAAACTGCATTTAAAGAGAGCAAAGTGCTTCATAAAAGTTAGAATAAAGACATCACCTTCATGAAGCAAATGTTGAAGTTCATAAGCAGACCTTAGGAATCTGAATATCAAGAAGATCAAAGGATAAAAGTATTTAGAAGGACAACATTAGAACTCAAAATTGGGGAGGTGGGACTAACAATAGATACCAAAACTCAATGCTGAAGGGCAAGAGTATTTTACCCCAAACCTCAGCTGTGTCTGACTCTCTCACATAACACACACACACACACACACACACACACACACACACACACACACACACACACACACACACACACACGCCTAGTGAGAAGTTTTTGCCAAAGTACAGGCATTCTAGATTTAGACTCCGAATACTCTGAAAGTATCCATTGTGAAGAACTTTACTAAAAGTACCCATTGCAAGTAGACTTTTACTGAAAGTTAGAACTCAGGTTCCTGGAAAAAACGTGAAATGTCACAATAACGTTCTGCCCATAAGTCCCCTAGCAATAGCCATCAGCGGATGACAGGAAGTACCTAAAGCTACAGACGTTTTTTAATTTTTTAATTTTTTTTTTACTTTTTTATTGTGAAAACATTGTACAGAGGGGTTACAATAACATGGCAAAGATAATGAGTACATTTCTTATCAAGCTTTGTAGCTTCCTCCTCTTTTTCAACCTCCCATCCCTTCCCATCCTCCTCCCTGCCCCCTCATCGAATCGTCCTCCCCCCTTCCACCCCACCAAAGTTGTAAAGTTCGTTTTTCTCCATAAGAACTTGTACATCTCATTGTTGCAATGGGTCCACCTGTATCCCTATTTAAACGTTTTGTTTTTTTCCCTTCTCCTCCACAAATTATTGTTTATTGCTTAGCCTGCACTCGATAGCCAATAATATTGTTATAAGATTACCCAGTTAACTGTAGGGTCGGGGCTCTCAACTCTGACCCACTGCAATGGTGACAGTTGTGAGTCCAGGCTCGAGCTTTCAATAAATGTCTCCCACGTGGTCACATGAGACTGGCTTCTTGGTGGGTTTTGGGGATCGTTATCTAAGCACAAGACTAGTGTACACAGAGAACCCCAGGGGCAGCTGTATCTGGGACAATGAAGCTTTTTTCCTCTTCTTTTTATATAATCAATCATGATGTTGCAGTTGGCTCCAAAGCTGCTCCACACCTGAGCAGGAGGAAGGAAAGGATGCCTTAGACTGCAGGACACCTTTGTGTACCCCTGGATTTCTGTGTAAGAATGCAGTTTGTGGTCCTCTAGGCAGGGATCGCCAAGCTGAAATGGGGGTATGCTTTGCCTGGAAGATGGCACCCTGTGAGCCCTGCATTCATGGTGAAGCAGCCTGGAAAGCCCTGTGAACATCTCCGGGATGGCCTCTCATTGGCTTGGAGAAGTTGACTCCTGTAGTTGGACATGGCAGGAGGCAGGAGGAGAGCAGGAATCCAGAAGATGGGAGAGGCACAGAAGCAAATGTACCTCTCCATTGAGACTCCTCGGCCATTCTAAGGAGGTTCACAACCCACACGTGGCAGCCACTGCACAGGTCCGCAAAGGCCCTACTTGTCTGGAGCAGTGCTTGATCATGATCCAGAGCTGGAACTTCCCAAGTGGCCCTGAGCATGGCTGGGCTGGAGCAGAGCCTACCAGCCATACTTCCTCTGCCCTTCTGTGTATAGCCTCCTAGCAACTGCCCCGGCTACAGCACCCACAACAGGCCACCTCCTTGGGGCAGGCTGAGGCTGTGCTGACAATTCCTGGTGCCTGCTTCAAGGCAAGAGCCAGGACTAGCCCACAGCAGAGCTCGCCCTCACTTCCAAGGGCATCAAGGGAGGCATGACGACCACAGGCCCAACCTTGCTGTCCTCATTGCCCCTAGAGGTTACCTATAAGTCCCTGCCTTTGTTCTTGAAATTCTTCAGGCATTGGTTGTCTCATTTTTCATTATCTGTTTGGGTGGGACTCCAGACTTCTTCCTCTCCTCACCAAACAAACAAGCCCTAGCAAATTCACCCCAAATTCAACACCTCACAGACACTCCCCAGAACCCATCTGCCTTTAGGGCTGCTGCTGCATGAGCTGTTACCCAACTGCCTCTTCCTCCCTTCACAGCCTCTGTCAGGGCCTCCTCACCATCCTCTCCCCACCGCCCTTAGCCACAACCAAAGCTCGGCCTCCCCTGTGGCCTCCTCCCTCTCCACACAGACCCCATTCCCAAGCCCAGCAGGGCCCCTGCTCTAGGGAAAAGAACTGTGGGCCTGGCACAGCAGAATCAAAGGTGTCACAGTATGAAGCCTGCTGAGAATTGGAGGCAGCATAGGTCTCTGATAACTGTCTTTCACTTCACTTACACATGTATTACTGTATTAATTTGGTATTTAATATTGGCTCTCATAACTTCTTATTAAGCCTTTGCAGAATAGCTAGTAGAAGTATAGTCCCAAATTCGTATTGTCTCTTGTTTAATTCTTCCGAGATTCAGAGATATTTTAAATAGATATAGCCATCAGAAATTCTCATTTACATAACAGAGTGTTATTCAGAAAATATTTGCTTATGTATCTGTTATCAATTATTTCCAAGACTAGAAACTTTTAAAGTTCCAAATATTATATGAAGATCTTTGATTCATGTTGAATGGATGTGAGTAGGTTGAGCTGTTGCATACATTCGTGTGTATGTGTGTGTGTGTGTGTGTGTGTGTGTGCGTGCGCGCGCACGCACACGCGTGCACGCGTGTGTATGGGGCTTATATGTATCATTGAAATCAAGGACAAGGAACTTTTTTCCTTTTTCTCAGATATGCATTATGGTGTTTCTTTGTTGGTGGTAAGCTCTGATTTCTTGCTTTTGCCTGATGTGCACATTCCAGCTCAATTTTTCAATTAAACCTTCTTATTTAATATTGAGCATATAGTGCTCTGATATTGCTTTGTCTTTAATTTGTCATCTAGGATCTTCTTTTCCTCTTTAACTATTAACATTCAATATAAATTTTACCTCCTGACTGTTTTTCCCCTTTAATTTTCATCTTGAATTAAGAATTATAAGTCCTTTGATCTCTGTATTAATGAAAAAAACCATTTTGAATTTTCTGTTTAATGTAATAATACGTGGACACATTTGTTAGCAACAAGATCTTAAAATTTATTTTTTAGTTTTAGTTTTAAAAACCCTCCTCCATGTTTTTAGTATGGGGAGACAAACACTTCCTAGTATCAATGATAACAGTTTTATTCATTAAAATATCAGATAATTCATAATTTTGAATATGTCTAGTGGCAAATGAATACATTTGCTCAATAGATTTGCTTGATAGACCTGTGTACAAACATACCACTCATAAGGGCTGAGAAGGTGGATCAGTTGTAGACAGCTTACCTTGAATGCACAAGACCCTGGGTTTGATTCCTCAGCACCACCTAAGCAGAAAAAGGTAGAAGTGGTACTGTGGCTCAAGTGGTAGAGCACTAGACTTGAGCTGAAGTGTTGTGGGATGGCAACCAGGCCCAGAGTTCAGCACCAGCCACAAATTAAATCAATAAATAAAACTTATACTCAAGTACATAAATTTCAAAGATTTATTATCATTTTAGTTAGGGGCAGGGTGCCTAGATATAGCAGACCTTTGTCACAAAGCTTTAAGGAGGATTCAACACCTGACAAGTACTAAAAACAAAAAGTAAAACTTTAGCTCTGACAACAACATATAGAATTGCCACTCAAAGAGAAAGAGGTACTAAGAATGAAATACTTTTTATAACATTTCTTAAGAGATTCTGGTTCTACATTAATTATCATATAATGTGACCTTCAAAAACTCCAGGTGAACCTGAGTCTTAAGGACCTCTACAAAAACTGGAATAGAGAATCATCAACCTGGATTTTTCAAATGGTATTTGTTAAGGTAGTGTACATACAGATCACCATTTAATAAGTCGCTAATGAGTTCACTTCTTGTTGACAATCCCATCACTTTGTTCTCTCTCTGATTTTCCATCCTGTCCCTGTCCACAAGTTTAGCTCATTGTGAATATAATATCTACAGAGTGCAACTGCTGCATTGGTTTCCCTGTTCTCCTTGAATTTCTGTGGCTCCTTCAATGTCCATAAAAGGATAAACAAGAACAGAAATATCCCTGTTGTTTCCAATTCCTGGAATTCATTTCAATATAAATACCAGTAGTTTTATGAGAGTGTCAGACTCTGTCCACCCATCCTGAACACTTATACTTCCTGCACCTAGTCATAACTCCCACTGGATTCATAGGTCCACAAAGTAATTCTTTTCATTTTCCACACAGGAAGAACCTGAGTGTCAGAAAGATTAAGTAACTTACTGGAAATACTGGGCTGAGCATAGTGGCTCAGATCTGAAGACCATAGTTTGAAACTAACTCAGGTTGACATATCCATTACATGTTTATCTCCAGTTTGAGGCAAGCTGGACATCAAAGTATCCCATCCTAGCTACAAGAGTCTGGATATCCCGAGCTACAAAGAGAAGTTGGAAGAGCATCAGCAAATGCTCTTGCCCTATTCTAGAGAGTGGCTTGATGCCAGCTTAGGGTATAACTTCACCATTGAAGGGGAGTAAAACAGGAGTGGTTATTAAAAAAGCACTGGTCTGAAGCCACAAAATAAGGACCCCAGTCTGTGTGGACGAAAATGTCTCTAGCATGAGGTTCTTTTTAAATTAACAGGCACGATTTTCGATTTTTGCAGAGTGGGATGGTGTATAGTTTCAGGCAATGTCTACTATGTCAGGTAATCCAGTCTGCTCTTTCACATGTTACCCAATAGCCAGGTTTCAACACAAATGACTTCAATGAGATTGTTAAAATTATACTGTGACTTTTACCTCTAATGAATCAAAATTCTGGCAAATGATTTCTGACTTCCAGATATTCACACAACATTTCTCATGATTTTTCTACTAGTTTTGTCTTTATTATTGATGTTTATACTACTTTTTTGTTGTTTTATTTTGTGTATATACCATTTTTAGGCTTGAACTCAATGTTTAATGGTCTCTGTTGTATTTTTTGCTCATGGCTTATGACACGCCATTCCTTGAGCCACATCATCACCTTCTGCTTCCTGCTGGATAATTGGAGATAAGTTTTCACGTTTTTGTCTGTTTGGACTGGTATTGAACTAAAATATTCAGGTCTTAGCATCCTGAGTTTCTATGATTCTACACATGAAAAGCTAACACCAAACTTTCCTATACTGTTATTTTAATTATGTGTTAGAAGAAAGTGGAAGTATATTTGTGCTGTGTGCAATTTTCAAATACAAGTTTGAATCAATTTGATATAATATAATTATTATCAATTTTAAGTTAAATCAAAGAATATTACACATTCCAAAGAAATATAATTGAAAAAGTGCATAATCATTTTCTTTAAACATGTAATGGAACTATGAATTTCTCTCACTTTACAATTCATGTTTGATATAACTTTAATTAGCAGACTACCATGAGTAAAAGTAAATATATTAATTTTATACTACAAGAAGCAAAGTTATTATAGTTAAGAATAGATATTTCATCATAGCCAGAAGATAAGTTTTTGAGCATTCTCACTATAAAGAAGTGTTACATGCAGAATTTAATGGATATGATGTAGATTGATCATTAAACAACATATAAATGAATGGGATTACCACTCCATACTTCATAAATGTGTAAAAAATAATTATATAGCTAGGCGCCAATGGCTCATGCTTGTAACCCTAGCTACTAAGGAGGCTGACAAGTGAGAATCATATTTATTTTTTATTTTTTATTTTTTATTGTGAGCATACTGTACAGAGGGCTTATAATTACATGGGCAAGATAATGAGTACATTTCTTATCAAGCATTGCAGCCTCCTCCTTTGTTTACCCTTCACATCCCTTTCCAGCCTCCCCCGCCCCAACACCCAATCCTCCCCCTCCACCAAAGTGGTAAAGTTCGTTTTCGACATGACAACTTTTACTTCTCATTGTTGTCACGGGTCCACCTGTATCCTTAAATGACTTGTTTTTCCCCTTCTCCTCCACAAATTATACCGACATCAAATATAGTGAAAGAAGGGGTTTTATTGTGGGGGAGGGACATACAAAGCAACAAAGAAATAATCTTATAAATGTGTTAGAAACAAATGCATGAAAGAAAAAAAAACATTTAAAATACATATCTTGTAATACCTGTTTGGTCAAGTTGGTCAAAATCACTCTATGAGTATATCTTAAAAGTATATCCAATTTAAGAGGTCAAATACATATTTTGTACTGACAGTCATCTTACAGCAATAACTTACTACCTAATTATATGTGTATCTTCTTACCTAACATATACTAAGAGCTGAAAGTGATCTCTTTTATCTAACTTAATGATGTAAATATTTTGATTATGATGATGTTATTATTTGACAAATAAAATGAGCAGAATGGTGGTTCCACTGAAATGACAGGACCTAACACTGATGAATAACAACATTGCAACACAGCTTTTTTAGCCTCACTCTGTCCACATTGGCAAGCAACATTGCAACCGCACACACACACACACACACACACACACACACACACACACACACACACACACAACACACATGTGTGCACATGTACACACACATATACATGCATGCCAAACTCAGGGCTTGTTGTACAAAAAAGTTCAAATAAAATATTAGTGATTAGGAGAAATGATAATTTGACTTATTACAAAATAATACATAATCTAGACACCACGGTTGTTACATTTTTCCTGTCTCTCCACATGTGACCACTTAATTAATTTTTAGTTCATTCATTCATTCATTCTTTCATTCATTAGTTTGGTGCTAATACTAGAGCTTGAACTCAGGGCCTGGCTCTGTCCCAGAATTTGTTATTTTTTTTTTGTTTTAGTTTTCTCAAGGCTAGCATTTTACTGCTTATACTACAGGGCCATTTCTAGATTTTGTTGGTTACTTTCAAACGATATTCTAATGGACGTTTTTTGTCTGGTTTCAAAGCACAATCATCAGAATTCATCTTTCTGATAAGGTAGGATTAAAGACCTGAGCCACCTGTGTAATGCACATACTTAGATATTAATTTAAAACTGAGAACATAGAAGCAAGATGTACAGTGATGATATTATCCTATCAGAAATTCAAGTTAGTAATGTAAATTTCTTCTTAAGATCATACACAAAAAATACTTAAGAAGAAATCTGATGATGATGATGATGATGTGTGTGTGTGTGTGTGTGTGTGTGTGCTGTTGCAATATGTTCCACAAATAAGCACTGTGCAGGGGTGTCCAGCCATTCATAGTTATGTCATGAATATCTGCCTTGAGATACCAACTCATGGACATAGTTTAGGTGTCCACTCTAGGCTTCCCGATGAAGAGGGGTATACTCATCCTCATCCCTAGTATTCATATGATTGGCCTTTTTGGAAAGTAGTCTCTGCACTGTAGTAAGCTGCAAGGCAAGCACACTACCACTGAGCCACCTTCCCAGCCCAAGGATTAAGATTCTTCTATTTATGTAGGCGACTAAAAACGTATTTACTAATTTCTATATATAAATATTATTTCCGTCTCTTTTAAAAAATAAAAAAATTGTTTGCTCTGTAAATTGATTAGAAGCATGGATTTTGTGGCTAGTTAGGTCATTGCACATCTGTATCTCTTTTCCTCTTTCTCTTTCATGGTTCTCATAGACAATATGGTTGCTCATAATTATCCTAATTTATTTTGCTTTTATATTTTTTGGTTGCACCACACAAATAGAAAAATCCAGAAGTGTTTCTGTGGCTCAAGTGGTAGAGTGCTTGCCTTGATTTGAAGAGCTAAAGGACAGTGCCCAGGCCCAGAGTTCAGGTCCCACAACTAATTTAATAAAAAAAAATCTAAATACTTGATAATTCTGCTAACAGATCTGACTGAAATCAGGTGAATTAAACTTTTCCTGTACAATGAAGGAATAGGTCCAGGCTAGGAAATCAACTAGAGAAGGCAGGCATATTGTATCTGTGACAAAACTTTGTGGAAAATGGAATCGCGGATTACTTACTGGTGATTCACTTGCAGTTGAACCATGATTCTGAACTATTCCTTCTGATTGTGAACTATTGTTTTGATCATTATATTCTCCAAGAAGAAAAAGTGAAATTTAATTGATAGCAAAGGGCTACTAATACATTTTGACTTCTCATTAAGCATCTTCAATCATCAAAATCACCTGAAGACAATAGATAGGCCTATTTGTAGATGAAAACAAGTGTATTTTAGAAAAACAAGAATTGGGGATTTCTGGGAAGATGGTGGAAGATAAGCTGGATTCTAAGTAAGCTCTCGCATAGAAAGCAGTTTTAGAGTTCCAGTGAACAGTCCTAAGCCAGAGAATTACACGAAGTTTGCCATCACAGGAGAGAGAGCTAGGCCAGAGAGGGGAAACCCAGGCAAGGAGACACTTCTGAGCTCTTGCCAGCAGCCACCGGGGGGGGGGGGGCGGCAGCTCTGGCGATGGCGGGGAAGCACAAGAGCCTACCTAAGCCACAGAAAGTACAGGACGAAGGAGCCAGACACAGCAGGTGAGCAGATTCTACTCAACACCAGCAAGAACCAACAAAGAGCAGACATCTTCATCCTGCAGTTTGCAGACCAGAGAAGACCCAAGAACCAAGACTCAGAGTGAGTAGAAGCCTGACATCCTCACTCCTCAGGAAAGAGAGGAGGGAAGGCCACCCCCTCCAGCACCAGAGATCTACATCTTGGATACCTACAAAGCTCAGAGGAGCTGTTAGCTCCAACTCAGGCCTGGGAATAAAACGAGTCATTTAGCAGGTCACAAGAACTAACGGCAGCATGACCTGCCAGACTCAGCTCCACCCAGGGAAAAGTCACCCAGCTTGGGCGCCAGCCCTTGGAGTGGCTTTCTCCACTGGTTAATCAGAGCCAGAGGCTGCCCCTCCCTCTAGCAGCCTGGACAGTCAATTGAAATTCATTAAACAGAAGCCCTGAGAATGGCTCCAGGCTGGGCTCTGTGAGTTTTCACAAACTAGCCCCCGGGAAAAGCTACTGTTTGTTGAAAGGCCTCAACTCTACCCAGAACCTAGCCTCAGCACTGCATCCCCCTCTTTTCTGATACTCAAAGCAGATCTGCCTCCCAATGAACCAGCCTGGGAAGAGGATCGCCAAATCCTGGGTAAAGCAGAGCATTTTTCTGCCTGTTCGAACAAACAGACTTAAGAAACCAACCAAGCCACAGGACCACAAGCAGACCAGAGACTCCAACAAGAGGCTGGTTATGGACACAAGGGAGATACAGGACTTTTCCCACTACTCCAAAAAAAAAAAAAATCAAAGAACTTTTTTTTCTTTCTTCTTCTTCTTTTTTTTCATTTTTTATTTTTGGTACCTTCTATAAAATTTTTTTTGTCTAAAACTTTTTTTAAAATCTTCAATCTTTACCTTTTTTGAAAAAAAATTGTTTTCCAGAAACATTTTTTTCCTCTTATAATTTTTATTTTACGAATAAGTGAGTGTGCGTTTTTCTTTCTTTTTTGGTTTTCTTTCTCTTTTTTTGTCTTTTTTAATTATCTTTTTGTTTTTTTCTTAGCTCTACTGAACTTCTCATCTTTTTCTTCTTCCTTTCTTATCCTCTTCACCTCTCTTCTCTTTCGTTCTTCTTTTTTTTTAATTTAATTTTATTTTATTTGAGAACATACTGTACAGAGGGGCTACAATTACATGAGCAGGATAATGCATACATTTCTTACCAAGCATTGCAGCTTCCTCCTTTGTTTACCCTTCACCTCCCTTCCCAGTCTCCCCCTTTCCCCCACCCAATTATACCCCCCTCCCCCACCACACCGACATTGTAAGGCTGGTTTTGACATGACATTTTGTACTTCTCATTGTTGCAACAGGTCCACCTGAATCCTTAAACGACTTGTTTGTCCCCATCTCCTCCACATGTTATACTGACATCAAATATAGTGAAAGCGGGGGTTACACTGTGGGGGAGGGACATACAAAGCAACAAAGAAATAATCTTATAAATGCGTTAGAAACAAATGCATGAAAGAAACGAAAACATTAAAATACATATTTAAGGGTTCATTTTCATAACATCACATTATCTGACATTCTTGTCCTGCACATCCTCAGATAAACCCGTAGTTGACTATTAGACCCTACCCACATTGTGTACACACTTAATCCAAAAATTTATTACTCAAGTCAAAACCTCTAAGACTTAAATTCCTTAATAGCAGTACTACGTCTTTATTCCTATATAATATTTTAAGCATTTTTCTTTTTAAGTTTTTCACATCTCTTTTATATCCCTCCCATTCTCTCAATAAATTCTCGTTCTTATCTAAATAGATTGTTATGGTTCTACATAATTTTATTAATTTTTACCTTTCTATTTTTTCTGGTCTTTTCTTTTCCCTTTCCCTTTCTTCTTTTATTCTCTCTCTCTACTTTCATCCTACCCAACCTATTTCCTGCTTTCAGGTTAGGACTTAGTTAAGTCTCCCTGAGCCTCCCCACATCAATCTATTTCTATTTTTTACCCACATCTCTCCCTAACCCTAATAATTTCTGGTCTTCCAAATTCTTCTTTGCAGTTCGTAGCCCATTAATGTATACTTGTTTGATGGTGAATAGATGTATATGTTGAACTAGATTGTATCTGTAGACTATTGACTATGCAAATTCAGACTTGGGTTGATGCTTGCCTTAAGATAGTGTTCTAGCACAAAACTGGTGCTATTTTCATCTCAAATGGGCAGAGTAAGCCAGAAAAACACAAGAAAAATGGCAAATCCGGGTATCTCAATTCCCAATCTTGATAATCGGGGGACAGAACACATAATGAATAATCCGGAGGAGAATTTCCAAATAGCTCTACAAACACTGCTGGCAAACATGATAAATGGAAAGATTGAAAGCATACAAAGGACTCTGTATGAGCGTGTAGGGGGAGAGAGTAGGCAATCCAAAAGTTTATACAAGAATATCATAAGCGTGAGGAAGCTACTCAAAAACTGATATAGGATTTGCCTAAGCAGCTTGAGAACACTCAAATAGAAAGGCAGGAACAGTGTTAGCAGGCTGAGAACACTCAAAGAGAACTACAGGAGTCCCACGAACGGAAGGAAGCTAAAAAAAGAGTAATACATGAATTGAGAGAGCAGGAAGAGAATACACAAAGATCACTAAAGTCATTCATGTAATCCATTACCAAAGAGCTGAATTAAGTCAGGGATACCACAAAGGGAATGCTGAATGGAAACCAACAGAAGGAATGGGAGTCCAAGGAAACCATAACCAATCAACTAACTGATCTGAGAATAAACACTGAACATCAAATTAAGGAGGTAAAGAAGTTCATAAAAGATCTAAAATAAAGCTTCAACAAAGAATTTGAAGCCATCAAAGCTGACCAATTAGAAGGAAAAGAAATAAAAAACAAAGTAGAAAGTCTTGACAGCAGGTTAGACCATGCAGAAGATCGAATCTCAGGGATTGAAGACAGCCTATATATTATAGAGAAAGAACATACAACCATCCAAGACAAGTCCAAGAAATATGATAGATCTATTCAACACTTGGAAGACACCATCAGAAGGCATAATCTAAGGATGATATCTGTAGAGGAGCACCTAGAAACAGAAGTTAATGGCCTAGAAAATTTGTTTAACAGGATCCTAGCAGAGAACTTCCCAAACGTGCAAAAAGATAGGCCTATTCAGATACAAGAAGCTTTTAGAACTCCAAACAGACCAGACCAGAATAGGACATCCCACTGTCTCATTATAATCCACAGGATCAACACAGACCAAGGAAAAGATCCTTAAAGCTGTCAAGGAGAAAAGATTAATCACCTATAAAGGGAAACCAATTAGAATCACCTCAGATTTCTCAGCAGAGACAATCAAAGTAAGAAGAGCCTAAAAACAAACAACTATCAACCAAGAATACTGCACCCAGCTAAACTCTCCTTCATAACTGAAGGCCAAATAAAAACCTTCCATAACAAAGAAAAATTGGCACAATACATCTCCACCAAAAGATTCTTAAAAATGTCCTTCACATAGAAAACCAACAAGACCACAAAAAAGGCCAAGAAACTGCACCCAAACTGAGAATCCAAGAACCATAGGAAGAACCCAGTTTTTGCAGCCCCCAAGAAGGTAGATAACATGGGAGGAACTCCCAAATACCTCTCAGTCCTTTCTCTTAAGGTTAACGGACTGAACTCTCCAATTAAGCGACACACACTGTCTAGTTGGATTAAAAAACAAGATCCTTCTATCTACTGCCTTCAGGAGTCAAATCTTGCCCGTAAAAACAAACACATTTTCAATGTTAAAGGTTAGAACAAAATCTACCAAGCAAACAACCCCTATAAACAGGCGGGAGTTGCAATTCTAATATCAGATAAAATAGACTTCAAATTAAAATTATTGAGAAGAGATAAAGAAGGTCGCTACATACTAATTAAGGGATCTCTCCTTCAAGATGATATCTATTCACCAAACAATGGAGCACCCACATTTATCCAAGAAACACTACTTTCCTTCAAATCACATATAAATCCAAAGACATTAATTGTTGGGGATTTTCACACACCACTCTCCCCACTAGATAGATCAATTCGGTAAAAACTCAACAGAGAAACCACAGAGCTAAACAGCTGCATATATCAATTAGATTTAACAGATATGTACCGAATATTTCACCCAGCAGCATCAGAATACACGTTTTTCTCACCAGCACAAGAAACATTTTCCAAAATAGACCACATTTTAGGCCACAAAGAAGACTTGTATAAACTCAGAAACATTGAATTTATACCTTGCATTTTCTCTGACCACAAGGGAATAAAATTAGAACTCGACACCAAAAGCCACCAACGAAACTCCGGTATCACATGGAGACTGAACAACACACTACTGAATCACGAGTGGGTCATGGAAGAGATTAGAAAGGAAATTCAAATATTCATGCTATTCAACAAAAATGAACACACAAATAACCAGCTCCTCTGGGACACAGCGGTTCTCAGAGGCTATTTTATAGCTCTGAGCTCAGCCAGATAAACGCCAATCCAGTAGACGGAAAGAAATAATTAAAATTCAATCAGAATTAAATGAATTAGAATCCAAAAAAACTGCAGAATAAATCAATGAAACAAAGAGTTGGTTCTTTGAAAAAATTAATAAAATTGACAGTACCTTAGCAAATCTATCAAAAAAAAGAAGGGAACACACCCAAATAAATAAACTCGAAGATGAGAATGGAAACATCACCACGGAAACAACCAAGATTCAGAAGATTATAAGGGAATACTTCTCAAAAGTTTATGCTAATAAGTTTGAGAACTTGACAGAAATGGACCTTTTCCTAGAAAATATTGACATGACAAAACTAAACGAAGATGAATTAAACAAGCTTAACAGGCCCATATCAAGCATTGAAATAGAAACATCAATAAGAGACCTCCCAGATAAGAAAAGTCCAGGACCAGATGGTTTTACAGCAGAATTCTACAAGGCCTTCAAAGCAGAGCTCACATCAATTCTCGTCCAACTCTTCAATGAAATTGAAAGAGAAAGTTCAATACCGAACACATTCTATGAATCCATCATAACCCTCATCCCAAAACCAGGCAGGGACTCATCAAAGTAAGAGAACTATAGACCCATTTCTTTGATGAACATTGATGCAAAACTTCCAAACAAAATTTTGGCCAACCAACTTCAACAATTCATCCAAAAAATCAAACACCACGATCAAACAGGATTCATTTCAGGGATGCAAAGCTGGTTCAATATACGCAAATCAATTAATATTATTCATCACATCAACAGGGGCAAGAGAAAGTACCACATGGTTATCTCAATAGATGCAGAAAAAGTA
Source organism: Dipodomys merriami (assembly GCF_024711535.1). Classification (NCBI taxonomy): domain Eukaryota; kingdom Metazoa; phylum Chordata; class Mammalia; order Rodentia; family Heteromyidae; genus Dipodomys; species Dipodomys merriami. The sequence goes on from NW_027206505.1 coordinate 66,612, forward strand.
TTCGACAACACCCCTTTATGATGAAGGTTTTGGAAAAATTAGGAATCCATGGAACATCCTCAATACAATAAATACTGTATATGACAAACCTACAGCCAGCATTATACTTAATGGTGAAAAACTAAAGCCATTTCCTCTTAACTCAGGAACAAGACAAGGATGTCCACTCTCTCCACTTCTCTTCAATCTAGTATTAGAATGCCTAGCTACAGCAATAAGACAAGATGCAGACATAAAGGAGATCCATATAGGGAAAGAAGAAACAAAACTCTCCCTCTTTGCAGATGACATGATCTAGTATTTAATGAATCCCATAGACTCAACTCCCAAATTACTCAAGCTGATTCAAAACTTTGGCAAAGTAGCAGGTTATAAAATTAACCCTCAAAAATCAATGGCTTTCCTATATGCCAACAATGAGAAAAGTGTGTCTGAAATTAGGAAAGCAACTCCATTTTTAATAGCCCCACAAAAAATAAAATACCTAGGAATTAACTTTACCAAAGAAGTGAAGAACTCTATGATGAAAACTTTAAAATCTTGAAAAAGGAAATCAACACAGAACTTAAAAAACGGCAAAACCTCCCATGCTCCTGGATTAGAAAGATTTACATCGTGAAAATGGCAATACTTCCCAAGGCTATCTACAAATTCAACGCGATACCTATCAAAATTCCAACCTCATTCTTCAAGGAAATAGAAGAGGCAATCCAAAAATTCATATGGAACAATAAAAGACCCTGAATAGCAAAAACGCTCCTCAACGGAAAGAACACTGCTGGCGGAATATCAATACCAAATTTCAAACTCTACTATAAAGCCATAGTAATCAAAACCGCTTGGTATTGGCTTACGAACAGACCTCAGGACCAATGGAATAGAATTGAAAACCCAGAAATGACCCTACAGACCTATCACCATCTAATCTTCGATAAGGGAGCTAAAACAATAGAATGGAAGAAAGACAGCCTCTTCAGTAAATGGTGCTGGCAAAATTGGTTAACTACTTGTAGAAAAATAAAGCTAGATCCTTATATATCACCCTGCACCAGAATCAACTCCAAATGGAAGAAAGACCTCGAATTCAAAGCAGGGGAGTAGGAGAAACCCTATGTCTCCTTGGCTCAATCCGAAATTTTCTGAATAGAGACCCGAAACACAACAAATCAAAGAAAGGTTGGACAAATGGCATTGCATAAAGTTGCAGAGCTTCTGCATGGCAAAGGACATAGCTAGCAAGATCAATAGAAAGCCCACGGATTGGGAGAAGATCTTCACTAGCCATACAACAGACAAGGGTCTTATATCTAAAATATACTTGGAACTCAAAAAATTAAATCCCCCAACAACAAATCCTCAAAGAAACAACTGCCTAATATATAAGTGGGCGAAAGACTTAAAGAGAAACTTCTCCGAATAAGAAAGAAGGATGGCCAATAGACACATGAAGAAATGCTCAACATACCTACCCATAAAAGAAATGCAAATCAAAACAATATTGAGATAACACCTCACTCCAGTTAGAATGGCAAAAATCAAGAACTCTAACAACAACAGATGCTGGAGGGGATGTGTACAGAAGGGAACGTTACTTCATTGTTGGTGGGAATGGAAACTTGTTCAACCACTTTGGAAAGCAGTATGGAGGTTCCTGAAAAGACTTCACATAGAGCTCCCCTATGACCCAGCAATCCCACTTTTGGGCATTTACCCAAATGTTTACAAACAAGACCACACTAAAGCTACCAGCACAACTATGTTTATTGCAACATTATTTACCATAGCTAAGATATGGAACCAACCCAGATGTTCCTCAGTAGATGAATGGATCAAGAAAATGTGGTGTATATACACAATGGAATTCTATGCCTCCATCAGAAAGAATGACATTTCCCCATTTGTTAGGAAATGGAAAGACTTGCAAATATTTATATTAAGTGAAGTAAGCCAAGCCCAATGAATCATAGGCCCCACGGTTTCCCTTATTTTCAATATCTAGTATATGTATGAGTCAATCAGAGAAGGTCGGATAAGGTGATATTAGGAAAATGAACCTTTAGACATGTATTTAAAAGTTTTTTTTCTTTCATGCAGTTGTTTCTAACACATATAAAAGATTATTTCTTTGTTGCTTTGTATGTTCCTCCACCACAGGATAACCCCTGCTTTCAGTGTATTTGATGTCGGTATAATTTGAAGAGGGGATGGGGAAAAACAATTCGTTTAAATAAGGATACAGATGGATCCGTTGCAACAATGAGAAGTACAAGTTGTCATGTCGAAAACGAACTTTACAACTTTGGTGTGGGGGTAGGTTTGGGTGGGAAGTAGGGGGAGGCTGGGAAGGGTTGTGAAGGGTAAACAAAGGAGGAGGCTACAATGCTTGATAAGAAATATAGTCATTATCTTGCCCATGTAATTTTAACCCTTCTGTACAGTATGTTCACAATAAAAATTTAAAAAAAATTCAGAATGGTATAGCTATTAAAAAAAAAAAAACAACAAGAATTTAGGTAGTCATACAAAGGACTTCTATTTTACTACTGCATTATACATTTTTTCTAATGTTGGATACCAACTTTACAAAGCTATTAGAAAGCTCTTAAAGCCTTTATATTGAATAGTGATTTCTTTTACACTATAACATGGTATTTCCCAAATCATTGACATAGAAGGCATTGTTTCCTATTTTCTCATTCCTAGAATAAGCTGCACATGAAGACCCCACTGGTCCTCATTTTCAGTCTGTACTTTTGAATACTGAGGAAAATCATTTCTCTGCTCTCTATCAATTCTCTACTATCCAGTTAAAATAATTCAAAATAGTAAAAATGGAAAAAGATAAATTAAATCATGGTGAAAAAACATATGCAGGAAATTCACCAGATTTTTCTGACCAGTTCAACCATTGTGAAATCTTGGTGAAATACATGGACATCTCATTCCCACTTGCACTCAAAATCTCTGGTTAGGCAATTCTGACGAAGACCAGGAACAAGATGAAAAAGTGAGAAATGGTATCATTTGCAAGAAAAAAATGGAGTAGGATCCAAGCAAATTTATTATTTGGGATGCTGAAATTAATCGGCTTACTATGGCTTGTAGACTACTTTCCAAAAAGGCCACCCAGATGAATACTAGGGATGAAGATGATTATACCCCTCTTCATTGGGAAGCCTAGAGTGGCCACTTAGACTTTGTCCATGAGTTGGTAGCTCAAGGCAGATATTCATGCAATAACTCTGAATGGCTCACAACCCTGCACAGTGCTTATATGTGCAATAATACTAGAGTGGCTTCTTTCTTAATTCATCATGATGCAGATACCAATACCCAAACTAAAGGCCTCTTGATTGCCTTGCATCTTGCTGCTGGGAATAGAAATAGAAAAGATACTCTGTTGAACCATTATATCAAACCAGGTCTGAAGATCAACTTGGATGAAACTGCATTTAATATTGCCACAAAAGGATAAGTATGTATCACTACCACTTTGAAGTTGTGGAAGGCTGTACAAATTGTTCTCCTAAGTTGTAATGGTTTGGTTAAGTTTCTTAAATTTCAAAAATGCCAGTCCATCCTTTGTGTCCCTTAAATTTTTTTTCACAATACAAAGCAACAGCAATATCTTACTTTAAAAATTCATGGATTCCATGGTATTCTTTCAAGAGAATTGCCTGACTTTTATGTCAAAATGTATTAAAGAGTTGTTTGTATACATCTATAATGATTTCTGCAGTTTGTGATTTTTTAAAATCAGAAATAATTTTAACTTCTCTGTTGAAATGAATAGTATAGAAACTAAAGTTTTCCTTGTAGTTTTCTGAAAAAAAGTATGTCTGTGTTTGTATAATATCCATAATCTATTTCATTCGCTCCTAGATATAATACTTGGAATTCTACATTGTTATATAATGTATAGGTTCATTAATAAATGTGTCCTTTCAGACTGCATTCCATATAGAAGAAGTTTAAGATTTCTTTTTTTCCTAGGTCCTTATATTATTTTATTTCCTTGGGATAAAATTACAATGTTATCTAATTTCAAGTTTTGTAAAGGTTATGCTATGTAAAGGCCTTTCTAAGGTGAAGAATTAATACACTGATGTGAATCTAACCTTTAATTCTATAAATTACATGTATTGTTACACTTGTTTTTTTGTAATTAACTTTTTAATAACTGTTTTTCATTTCTTGCATCAGAAGAAAGAAAAAATATGGAATACTTCACAAATTTTCATATCATCTTTGTGCATGTGCCATGTTAATCTCTGTATTGAAATTTGGGTAGACCTGCTTCTGAAGCATGTACTACCCTCTAAATTTAAGTACTTAATGATGCAATCTTTATACAGGCATCTATCCATGGTTCCCTATTTGTAACAAGGAACCCTTATTGTTCCTAAAAATGCTATTGATCTTATTTCTCTAAAATTCTGTGTATAGTGGAAAATACATATCGTTTGGTCGATTACTCACATTTACAATTTTTTGTCAATGTCTATTTTGTCATTTTCATTTTAAATTTAATCATACTTTGAAACCTTTTCAGCTAAGTCCAAAGGTGATGGCTTTTCAAGTACTTATTTATCAACTCAGTTAGCTTTGTAGAGCTAATGGATTCAAAGTAAGACTTGCTTAAGAGCTACTTCTAAACTACTGCAGCTTAAAATTTCCCAAATGAGGTCTTGCTGGGACAAATGTTTACCTGAACCTTTACCCTTCTTCCATGTAGGAACAGACCAACCAGAATATCTTACCCTGACAGCATAGATTGTTTTACTGGAACAAAACTAATCTTAGTTACAAGGAATCATAGAGAGATGAACAGTTCAGACAGAATTTTTCAGAATGGAAGATATTTTATCAAAATATAAGTGTTTATTATACTTATCATTTCAAAAGTAGCTAAAGCCAAGAAGGTGAAAAAATTGTTCATATGCATGATTACCTACTGTTCTAGCCTGTGCATCATCCAATCTGGCAGGAATTTACACTACTGATTTTCTATCACCAAATATTTCCATAGCTCCTGAAGAAGGCCATATGTTTCTCCTTGATATTAGGCCTGAAATTGGTAATGTTTTAATCATAGTGTTTCTTCTTGCCTCTAGGCTGTAAATCTACAAATGGTAAAGCTTTAAGTCTAACTCTACCAAAAACTGAGGTAGAGATAATGGAATAATACTTTAAAACAGAGTTGCTGGGGCTGGGAAGGTGGCTCAGTGGTAGAGCACTTGGTTTGCATGCTTGAGGCCCTGGGTTGGATTCCTCAGCACCACATAAGAAAAAAGCCGGAAGTGGCGCTGTGGCTCAAGTGGTAGAGTGCTAGACTTGAGCTTAAGAGCTGAGGGACAGCACCCAGGCCCAGAATTCAGGCCCCACGACCGGACCCAAAAAAACCCCCCAAAACAGAGTTGCTTTTGATTCCCTAACCACAACACAATAATGCAAAACAATTTTTATTTTATATGTACTTATATATTTTATATTTATATGTGCTGATTTTAAATTTTACACAGAGAATCTTTCTAGAAAATAATTGAAGACTCATCTCAATTTCTCATTTCCTACATTATTTCTGGACCCCAATTCCTTACAAGAATTAGCAGAAATCAATTGTGAAATGCAAGGCAACTTAAAATGAAAGATGAGATCACAAATCTGAGAGAAAGTACTGTAATTCAAACTTTCAATTTACTGATGACCAGCCCATATGAGTGAACAAAATCACAAATGAACAAGATTATTTTTAGTACCCCTCTCCTAATGATTAATGAAAGATTTCAGTGCAGCCAAAAAAATAGTTTCTGTAGGGCTGGGAAGGTGGCTCAGTGGTAGAGAACTTGCCTTGCATGCCTGAGGACCTGGGTTCGATTCCTCAGCCCCACATAAGCAAAAAGAAAAAAAGCCGGAAGTGGGGCTGTGGCTCAAGTGGTAGAGCTCTAGCCTTGAGCTGAAGAGCTGAGGGACAGTGCCCAGGCCTAAAGATCAGTCCCCACGACTGGACTCCCCCCAAAAAATATTTTCTGTAATGATAGATCCATAATTGGTCTACCAAGGCAAGGAATACTTGATTTAGAGGTCAAATATCATTTAGAAAAACATTAACTGTGAAGATCCTTAGTGCTTCAATACACTGGTATTTCAGTAAACTAGGTTCTGTAGTATAAAAAATGTTGTCATTCTCAAACCAATGATAACATACATTTAATCTCCTGAAAGTATATTCATTTTCAACTAAACTATTTAAAATCACATTTGCCAAAATAACCCTTGACAAGTAGATGATAGTGACGTTACAATGTTTTCAAGTGTAGGGAGCAAGTTAAAAGAGTTGATTTACGTACCCAGCACTAATACCAAACAAGTTAAACCATTCTTTAAAGTGTAGAAATAGTACCCCTCACAATTTGTGTTGTTTAGTGGGTGCCTTCCAGAAATGTGTTAAATAGATCAGCCTCCCATATTTCAAACCCAAATATTAGATAACAAAGTAAATTTCATCAAATAAGAAGGTACATTTTAAAAAGTCACTAATAACTGCCCTATCATGTGTTGTTTTATGTTTTCCCAATCTGTCTAACATAGTAAGAAATATGATTTTAAATCTTGAATATGGGTACTGATGAGAGATGTGACAAACATAAAATCTGTCTTCTATTTCTGTCATATTCCTCTAAGAAGTAAATTTTAGTTTTCTTCTTTTCCAAAACTTATAGGTAGTAGAAAAAATTATCCTATGCAAAATAAAATAATCACACACCATTGTCCAAAGCTATTTATAAAAAAAAAAAAACTGGTAGTTAGGAATAAATTCTAAGCCATTTTTAAACTTTCTTATTGGTTAAAGATTAATCTTCCAAATGAATGAGAATAAAATCATGTCTAAGTGCTTAACATCTCCAGTCTTGCAAATTGTTATTGCAGATGAATGAATTATGGAAATATAAGCTGACAACAGTTCAAGTGTATGTGGGAGTGAAACTCCATGGAATGTATATAAACCTTTCAAAGTATTAACAGGCAGTTTAACAGAATGACTATCAGGAAATGGAAACCAGAGAGGAACAATAGTCAAGAAATAGAATGAATGAAAAATGGAACAAGGGGCAAGTACAGCTAGAATACGCAATGTACATATGTAATAAAGGAAGTGGTAAATCTGAACTAAATCTTGGAGAAAGGGTTGCTTGAGATTTATAGAAGGAGTGACTCTGATCCAGGAGCATTAGACAATTAGATGGACATATTTAATTGTAAAACACTTGCACAACCTTTTGAAATTCACTTAAAAACAACAATAAAACACACAAAAATCACAACCAAACAGCCATCTCTAGAGCGTATGAATATGCCCTCTCAAAATTTTAAGCAGTTAATGAAGGGCGGTCTTTGGAAAAGCAAAGAAAGCTGTTCAAAGAGGGACATTTGGGGTAGGGGAGAATTTTGAACAGATTTAAAAAGATTGTCTAAGGTTATAAATCACCTATATCTACTGCAAATATTTTCTTCTGTGAGTGCTCTTTGTCTGAACTGGATACTCCAGTCCTGAGGCACACTTGATAGCTTGTGAAGAAAGAATGGAAGAAGCAAGATCAAGAACCTATTACTCCACTGGAGAGAAAATAGTACTCTATGTTTTCTCTCAATCTCTTCACTACTCCATTTTCATACTTTTAATAAAGTCATGTGATTTTGAAATTTCTTTCCTTCTTGGTTCTCACAAAATAATTGTTCAAAATAATTCATTAAATATTATTTGCCATTATTTTCTATCATGCTCTTTACTTGTTCAAGCGAGTCCATTAAACTTCCCCTTTTCATTTGGTTGCCACGAAAACCCAACAACTATGTTAATGAGGACCAACACTAATGCAAAACTTTGTCTCCAAAAATCCAGTCCAAGAACCTATAATCACAACTATTTGGCTATAATTTTTTTTTCTTTTTTCTTTTACCTTGAAATTTTCTTGTGTCTAAAGTGCCCACAAAAATAATTACTCCACCACTTTTTGGTTCAATCACTTCTAACCTCAACGATATATTTTGCTAACAAGATATTTAGAGGAAACCTAAGAATACTCCACTATTATCTTCTCTCTTAAGACTTTTATCTTCTCTCTTAAGACTCTCCTTAGATACCATATCAGGAACAGTGAAGTTATTCTTTGCAAAATTATTTAAATAGATTATTTTCCTCTTGGTCTTGTATTTGCTCAACATGATGTATGGAGAAGAATAGAGTTAAATCACCGATTCCTTGGATGACATTGTCTGTTACAAAGGCAATATTTCTATGTCCTACTTTTATGTCCTCCTCTTAGCTCTTGCTTGATTTCCAATCAATCACAACTTCTTGGCTTCAAGTCTAGTGAAGCTGAAGGACTATAAGACGTCCCCCACTGCTACATCTTCATGGTTTCTCTTTGAAAACTCTTTTATTTGGAGGTGGAATTTATTGTCATGTCTTCGTTCAATTTGTTCTTCATTACACTGAGCCAAATAGGCTCTGTAAAATCACTTAACGTAGCAAAAACATTAAGACAATCTATATCAAAAAGTTTTAGTCTCCTCCACTGCTGACACCAAAATGCTTAGCTAGGGTATGTAATAACGTGTTTTCTTACCTTTTCAATTTGCTCAATTATTTTCTGATCCCCAAACTTTTTGGCTTATGTAATAAAAGAAATCTTCACTATCTCATGTTAATAAGGATATTATTTTTTAAGCTACTATGAAATGTGAAATCATTGGTTTGAAGTATCCAATCAGATTTTTTTCTGTGTTTCAGTGCTTCACGTGCAAAGACATTGTGGAAAGTATTTAAAAAGAAAAGTGTAAACTCAATACGTTCTTTCATTGTGAAGGGCACTTTCTTCCTAAATATTTTGACTCAAATTATCTTTTTAAGAGAATTACTGTTTAGTAATTAAAGGTCAGTTCACAAATTGTGATGTCTTATTTAAAATAAAAACTTTGAATTTAAATTCCATTACAACCTTGTTTCACGCAGTAAGAGTATATTTCCTGGGTAAGGACAATTCTCATGGGAACCTACAGGATTTACAGCAAGGTTTGTGAGGTTTGTTTGTTTACTGTGAAAATGAGCCATCTTACCCACATTGCTCCTTCTCAGCTATGTCTCCATGAATTTCTTTGCATGAAAGCTTATTTTCTCAGGCAATTTTAAATTTTCTTAATAGGCTAAGTTAAAATTTTGAACAATTAAAATTCACCTGTCATAATTTTAAAACTATTTTGAAATTCCTTTATCAGAATTGCGAATTTACCAATGCTAATTCCACCTTTACCATCAAAAACAGTTAACATGTTGTTTTCATGATATAGTATCCATGAAACTATTATTTTCCAGTGACTTTGTTAGGCATATATATGAACATGATGCTGAGCAAAATGAACTCTAAGATATGGAAAGAGATATTTATTTGCAGTTGTTGTTTTTAATGTACTATGTGATTTCTATTTTCCTTGGGTTTTCCCCTATGGTTTATCTCCTACTGTGTTTCATTTTGGTACCCTGTGTATTGTGTATACATTTACCTTAATTAGGGAAGGGAAGAGGAACAACAAAATGGCGAGACAAAGGACAAAAGGCAAACCAATGCAATAGCAATACTCAGAAGACAATATGTTGGAAATGTACATTACAACTTGTGAAGGGTTTTGGGGTGAATGAAAACTGTGAGAAAAATGAGAGAGAGGATAATAAGTTTCAAAAGTTATGTATTCACTGCCTTACAATTGCTAACGCAGTGCACATCACTTTCACATTAAAATTAAATTTAAAATATAAGCTGCATGAAATAAAATTTCACTGTATTGGTATAGTAAATATTGTTCTTTATGTAGTAACTTTAAAAAAATCAGTACTATTTGGCATCTAATTTGAATGAATTACCACTTCTTTATGGGAGGGCCATCAACTTGAAAGTTATCCAACTAGACAATTTTTTCACAATATACTTGCCAATATTTTCAAAAAAGAATTAACTAGTACTTTCTCATACCAAAACCGAAAACCGTTTAATTCTATGGAAACCCAAAACTTTTAAAAGTAAATAAGTTGTTAAGAGGACAGAATATGTATGTTCTACAAAATTCCTATGACTAATAACTACTCACTTTCAAATTCTGAACATTCCATACCTGAGAGATTCAAAATAGTACCTGTTTCCATGTTATGTAATCCTGCAATAGATGCATTTTCCAATGGGGTGTTACAGATTGAGAAGTGAACAGAAAAATAGCCACATTCTGGTATAGGATAAAACTGTAAAGCATCGGTTATAATTAATTCTTCAAGAGTAAGCAATTGTTTATCAGATTAAGCTATTGTTTCTATGACCATCAATCCCAAAATTTATGCCATAAAGTCATCCTAGACCAACAGTTTCCAACTTGTAGGGTGCACCTCAAAATTCTCTTAATTCACATCACAAATAGCTTATCTCTATTGGGAAAAAATAATACACCTCTGCTAATGTGATGCCCTCCGTGTTCTGGAAAGAACACCACAATAAACTGGGTTGCATCATTTTTCCTCCACTGGTATTCTTGCAAATATTTATATTTATACTTTTTTTAACTATCATAGATATTCAGTACGCTAAGATCAGAAGATTACAGTTCAAAGCCCACCCAGGCAGGAAAGTTCCCTAGATTCCTATCTCCAATAAACTTCTCAGCAAAAGCCAGACACAAGTGGTACTGAGGTTGAAGTAGTAAGGCACAAGCCTCTACAACTGAGCCACATTCCCAGCCCCTGCTTGGATTATTTAATCTAGATAAAGATTAGCAATTCTGAACTTCTCCCGTGATATTATCCACTGGACTTCTCAGACTGTTTATGTACTATTTTCAAAGATGTTCTAACATTTGACACAGGGTATGAACATTTTCAATGCATCTGCCGGGTCTCTGATTCATTCCTCCATAGATCCAATCCCTTTAATATTGATTACTTGACTCTCTTACTATCTCTGGTCTTTACCTATGTAATATTCTCAAACTTTTTTGAAGAAAGTTCATTTGAGGATTTTCTCATTTTAAAAATTATTACTTGATTCTAGTTTTACTCAGGACATCTTTCCTATTGTTTTCTAACTTTTCTACATATTCTGAGAGTTGCTTCAGAAGCACATATAAGTGCCTCTGTGCTTATGTGTATGTTTATATGTATGTTTGCAAAAGCCTCAAGCTCTTATTCATCATTCTTTCTCATGACTGTTATTCCATCACCTGAGCCATTTTTCCAATCCAGCTTTTGGCTGGTTAATTATAGATAGTGTCTCAAACACTGTTCTGCCCAGGCTGGATGCAAACTGAACTTCCCAGACTCCTTTACATTCTTAGGTTTCATTTATCCAGTAGAATCAACTTTTAATCTACAAACATTTTTTGAGTGTAATGTCTAAGCTGTAGTCCAGATTTTTAACTCAAGATTTCATATAAAGATAGATGAATATACAAATTACATATGCTGAGTGTACACTGTTAGAAATGTGATCCTAAGCTGGGTGGTGTTGAGATCTGAGGATTGGGGTTCAAAGCCAGCCCCAGTAGGAAAGTCCCGGAGACTCTTTTCTCCAATTTACTGCAAGAAAATTGGAAGCGGCACTGTGGCTCAAGTGGTAGAGCATTAGCCTTGAGCGGAATAGCAGAGGGACAGTGCCCAGGCCCAGAGTTCCAGTGCCAAGACCACCACCAACAAAAATATATAAGTAAAGGAAAGAAAAAAAGGTGATCTTATCCACCAGTTCATGGCTAGTATAATCCCTGCTCTCTCAAGATGGACTTTTTTTTTCAAATTAAGACCATGCTTTTATATCTGACTTGCATTTGAAACATAATTATTCTTCCATTCTACTTTCTACAAAGTTGTGTCATTAGCAAGCGTGATTTAGAATCTACTTCGTGTTCCACATAAGCGTAATACTTTCTCTATGTCACTTTCATAAATCTACATACTGGACTTGGCTTTATTGTTTCAACGTGGTCTTATTTGTAGAGTCTTCTGTAGTGTATTGAACCCTTATACTTAAACACAGAATTTCTCTTTCTCTTATTATTCCTATAGTTAACATGAGTTAACAAATTCATGTACACTTGGGAAATAATGTGCAGCACATACACTCACAAAAAAAATGATCTGAGAACCTTCTCCCCTTTAAAATTCGCCTTAATTTAAGGAGAATCTACAAATTTTGAACTCAATATACTAATGGATAATGTATTTATAAGAAATATAAATTTCATATTTTCTCTTTACTAAGTTGTCTGTGAAACACGTGTTAACACAGGTCCAAAGGTGTCCTTGTGTTATTTCGGTGAAGCCAGAAAACATTCATTATACCTCAAGCAGCACCATAGATTGTTCCTGAAAGTAACTGTTACTGGATGTGGAAACTGATCCCAGGAGAGGAATGGAACATAGAAATTTGACAAAGTTAAAATTAACTTGTGATTTCCTTTTTACTGTAAAAGAAGAGAATCCGAAGGCTTGAAGGAAACTCTGTCCCTGACTTTTTCTAGTGTGTTTTTACTCATATATAACTTTTCTGTAAACTTCTATTTGAGAGAATTACAAAAAGATATAATGTGCCATTTGATGGCTCGCATAGAACAAAAGGAAATAACGTTGTTTTAAATATGATCTACTGCAGGGGCTGGGAAGGTGGCTCAGTGGTAGAGCACTTGCCTTGCTTGCCTGAGGCCCTAGGTTAGATTCCTCAGCACCACATAAGCAAAAATAAGCCAGAAGTGGTGCTGTGGCTCAATTGGTAGATCACTAGCCTTGAGTTGAAGAGCTGAGGTAAAGCACCCACGCCCAGAGTTCAGGGCCACGACTGGACCCCCCCTCCAAAAAAAATTCTACTGCAAAGAAACAAAGACATGTTAGTTTAAAAGTGTTTTATGAATGGATATTTCACCCCTGAGATGATTCTTTTTCTTTTTTTTTTGTCGGCCATGGGGCTTGAACTCTGGGCCTTGGCACTGTCCCTCAGCTCTTCAGCTCAAGGCGAGCACTCTACCACTTGAGCTACAGCGCCACTTCCGGTTTTCTGGTAGTTTATTGGAGATAGGAGTCTCACGGTCTCTCCTGCCCGGGCTGGCTTTGAACCGCTATCCTCAGATCTCAGCCTCCTGTGTAGCTAGGATTACAGGCGTGAGCCACCAGTGCCTGGCCCCTGAGATGATTCTTTTGTTGCATTAGTCAGTTATCAATTCCTTTAGTTTGGTCCTGAGTTCTCTAGAGCAATAAGGATTCCAAAAAAGCATCTAGTGCGTATGATCAGCAAAAGGAGTCACTTTTCAGACCAGTACTCCTTTAAGGAAGGTCCCAATGAAATATCTGTTTTTTTTTTTTAGCTTGTGTTGGTTCTGCGGCTTGAACCCAGAGGTTGGACCCTGTCCCTGAACAATTTTCTTTCCTGCTCACCTACCCGCAAAACTAGTACTCTACTGCTTGAACCAAAACTCCACTTGTGTATTTTTTGCTGTGTAATTACAGATAAGAGTTTGACAGACTCTCCTACCTGGTTTGGCTTTAAACAAAGATAGTAAGAAAGCCAAGTGACATCAACTGTATAGACTTCTCTTTTCAAAAAGAAAATTTAGATGAAGTTTATTGTAAAGGTAATATTTGAAAATTTTTTCTTTCTTTATTAATATGAGCATACCTTACAGAGGAGTTAATTACATGGACAAGATAACGAGTGCATTTCATATCAATCATTGTTGCCTCCTCTTTGTTTCCCCTTCCCATCTCTTCCCATATACCCCCTCCCCACACTTGATCCTCCCCCCCCCCACCAAAGTTGTAATGTTCGTTTTTCGACATAACAACTTGTACATCTCATTATTTCAATGGATCCACCTGTATCCCTGGTATAACGATTTGTTTTTGGAGAATATGTCCAACAAATAATCCATAACATAACTCAGCAAAAGTAGGTGCACTGAATCATTTTGGAATTATTTTCTTTTGCTTGGGAAGATTATTGATCTTGTCCTTCCTTTTGGGGAAACTTAAAGTCATATTTCACCTTTTTTGATGGTTGTGGGGCTTGAACTCTGATCCTGGGTGCTTAGCTACAGCACCACCTTCGGGTTTCTGGTGGTTAATTGAAGGTTAGGCTCTCATGGACTGTCCTGACAAGGCTGGCTTTGAACCACAATACTCTGGTGTCAACCTCCTGAGTAGCTAAGATTAAAGTAGTAAACCACCAGTTCCTGGCTCATATTTGCATTTATGTGCACTGAATGACACTGTGTAGACAAAAAATGGAAATTTTAACCAAATGATGACATTGCAGCATTTCAGAAAAATTGAAGTGGCAATAAATATGTCCTCCTTTTCCATTTTGTAACATTAATGACTTATGAGCTATGGGACTCTTACATTAGCATCCTCTGCCATCTGTATAGGTGTATTTAGTTTCAGGAAATGTTCATAGAGAAATGTAGAAATAATAAGATTTTTAGAAAGCAAAGGAGATAAGGTATGAAAGAATAGCATAGAAGGAGATACATTTTTCAAACAGAGATTAAGAGCTAGCCTAAGAGATTTAGAATGCTAAAGGCAATGAGGAAAAGCCTAGTTGACAACTAGTTCTACAATAACCAAAAATGGTTCTCAAGAACAGTTTCTGGTATACCTTAATTACTATCATTTATTCCTTCCATCTGGAGTTATTCTTTATTTTCTGTCACAACTTTTAATTAGCCTCTGACTTTTTGGTGCCATAATTGACCAAAAAGCTTTCAAGATTACACCTAGCCTACCCTTCTCTTTGTCATTATCAGTGATGACACAAATCCTGGAATCGTTGAATTTCCAGAATTAAACTTTAACTGACATCTAAGCACATTCCTGGCATTAATTGCTGTGACTTAATGAACAAAACTTTTTTCAACACAGTATCCTCATATAAGTAAAGTACATGAATCAGGTGTCAGTATGGAAGGACCAATTATATATTCCAAGTATGGGTTATTTATTTTGCATTTACTGTTTTTTTGTTTGTTTTTTTTTAATTTGTTTTTTTCTTTTTGCCAGTCGAGAGGCTTAAACTGAGGGGTAGGGAATTTTCCTGAGCTTTTTTTTTTCTTGCTCAATGCTAGCTCTCTATCACTTGAGGCACAGCACCACTTCCAGTGGGGTTTTTTATGCATTACTAAGGAATTGAACCCAGGGTTTCATGGATGGTAGGTAATCACCGTACCATGAAGCCACATTCCCAGAGCCCTAAATAACTTTCTTAAGATGGCAATACATTTTCATTACGTAACTACGTATCATAATTTTGGCCAGGTGCTAGAAAATGATGTAGAAAACAATACAATACAATAAGTCTAGTAAGGCTGGATGGACAATGAAGAACTGTCACTGTCTAGCCAGGGAACAGAGGGGCTTATCTCATGGAGCTGTTTCAACAAGCTGAGCGAGACAGCTCCTGACCCAGAGCCAACCTCCAGAATGAGAGGGCCTCCTTGGGTTCCAGCCACATGGGGATGCTGGGCCCCCTGCTCCAGCACCTATTCAAACAGTTCTTGTGAGAGATAGAGAAAAAAAGTCAAAATTACAATTAAGTCTGGTGCCAGTGGCTCAGAATTCTAATCCTAACTACTCAGGACGCTGAGATGTGAGGATCATGGTTCATAAACAGCCCAGGCAGGACCGTCTGTGAGACTCTTACTCCAAAGAACCACCATAAAATCAGAAGTAGTGCTCTGGGCTGAAGTGGTAAAGCACTAGCCTTTTGCTGAGGCTCTCAGGAACATCACCTATGCCTAGAGTTCCAGCCCCATGACTGACAAGAAGTGGACTTCCTACAACAAGAAGTGGATTGAATAGCACCCATTGTCCTAGGGAGCAAGTTAGCGAAGTCAGGCAGAGCTTCCTGGGAAGTTGAAGTCATAACTAGGTCACCTGGCTTCTCTCTGCCTTGGTTTCACCAGCTACAAAACTCAACAGAGTGAAGGATCCTCTTCCTCATGGGTATAGGGTAATTATGAAAGAGAGCAATGTTTTGTTTCATAATCCCACATCTGTTACAAAATTAACAAGCCCCACCTGAGCCCTTTCCGGCTACCTTCCTGTTATTTGCTCACAGAATTGCGGAGAACCTAATCTAAAGGCTGCTCCCTCTGTACCTAGCCATGCTCCGGAGATCCCTCTGTATAAATCCCTTGTTTCCTCATAACTCCTCTGAGGAGAATGAGGTCTAATGGTTGTGACCCTACCCAGAGCTTCACCTGTGGTCAAGAATCGACTGCTGTGATTTTTTTTTTTTTTTTGCCTGCTCAAACTGACTTAAGAAACAATTCAAGCCACAGGAAAATCAAAAACCACAAGCAGACCAGAGACTCCAACAAGAGACAGGTTAAGGACAGAAGGGAGATACAGGATCTTCCAATCCCCCCCCCAAAAAAAAATCAACGAACTCTTTTTTTTTACCTTTTATAAAAAATTTTTTCTAAAAGTTTTTTTTTAATTTTTAATTTCTAACTTGAATTTTTTTCTATTAATTTTTCTTCCTCTCATAATTTTTATTTTAGAGGATATGTGTGTGTACTTTTTTTTCTCTTTAAAAATTTTTTTTGTTTAGCTCTACTGATCATTTGATTCTTTCTTTCTTTCTTTCTCACTCTTTTCACTTTTTCTTCTTTTTCATTCTTCTTTGCGTGACTTAATTGTTGTTCTGCTCATCCTCAGATATGCCAATAATTGATTATTAGATCTCAATGTGTACACACTTCATCCAGAAATTTATTACTCAATTTAAAACCTCTTAGACTTAAATTCCTTAATAGCGGTACTACCTCTTTATACGTACATAATATTTTAAGCATATTTATTTTTAAATTTTTTCACATCTCCTTTATATCCCTCCCCTTCTCTTATTCTATCCATATTCTTCTCTAAATATTACGTTTTCATTTTGCATAATTTTTAAATGTTGCACTTCTTAATTTTTAATTTTTGTTTTTCTATTTTTTCTTAACTTTTCTTTCTCTTTCTTCTTATTTTCTCTCTCTACTATCATTCTTTCCAACCTATTTCCTGCTTTGAGATTAGGATTTAGTTAACTTAACTCTCCCACTGCATTTCCACATCCGTATATGCCGATTTTTACCCATATCTCACCCTAAAAATAATAATTTCTCTTTGCCAAATTCATCTTTGTGGTTCGTAGCCCCTTAATACATAATTGTTTGTATCTGTTGTATCTGGTGTATCTGGTGTATCTGTTGAACTAGATTGTATCTGCAGATATTTGACTGTAAAACTACAGACTTTGGTTGATGCTTGCCTTAAAATAGTGTGCTAGCACAAAATCAGCGTTACTTTCATCCCAAATTGGCAGAGCAACCTGGAAAAACACAAGAAAAATGGCAAGTCCGGGTATCTCAACTCCCACTCATGATAATCAGGGGTCAGAAAAGATAATCAATAATCCAGAGGAGATGTCCCCAAAAGCTCTACAAACCCTACTGGTAATTATGGTCAATGAAAAGATTGAAAACCTGCAAAGGACTCTGAATGAGCGTGATAGGGAGACAGAGGAGGAAAAAAAATTTAATACAAGAATATCATGAGCGTGAGGAAGCTACTCAAAAATTGATACATAATTGAATGAGCAGATTGAGAACACTCAAAGAGAAATAAAGGAATGTCGTGAGCAGGCTGAGATCACTCAAAGAGAACTACAGGAACTGCGTGAACGTGAAGAAGCTAATCAGAGAGAAATACAGGAATTGAGAAAGCGGGATGAGAATGCAGAATGATCACTAAAGGCATTCATGGAATCCATAAACAGAGAACTGAAAGATGTCAGGGAGACCACAAAGGGAATGCTGAATGGAACCCCATAGAAGGAAGGGGAATAACCAATCAACTAAATAATTTGAGAATAAACACTGAAAACCAAATTAAGGAAGTAAAGAAGTTCACACAAGATCTAAAACAATGCTCCAACAAATAATTTGAAGCCATCAAAGCTGACCAACTAGTAGAAAAAAAAATTCAAAACAAAGTAAAAGTCTTGATAGTAGGTTAGGTCATGCAGAAGATGGAATCTCGGAGTTGGAAGACAGCCTAGGTATTATAGAGAAAGGACATACAACCATCCAAGACAAATCCAAGAAATATGATAGATCTATTCAACACTGGGAAGACACCATCAGAAGGCCTAATCTGAGGATAATGGGTGTAGAGGGGAACCTAGAAACAGAAGTTAATGGTCTAGGAAATTTGTTTAACAGGATCCTATCAGAGAACTTCGCAAACATGCAAAAAGATAGGCCATTCAGATACAAGAAGCTTTTAGAACTCCAAAAAGACCAGACCAATATAAGACATCCCACCATCAAATTATAATCCATGCAGGATCAATTCAGCCCAAAGAAAAGATCCTTAAAACTGGCAAGGAGAAAAGATCAATCACCTATAAAAGGAAACCAATTAGAATCCTCTCAGATTTCTCAGCGGAAAAAATCATAGCAAGAAGAGCCTAGAATGATGTATGCCATGCCCTAAAGACAAACAATTATCAACCAAAATTCTGTACCCAGCTAAACTCTCCTTCTTAACTGGAGGTCAAATAAAAACCTTCCATAGAAAAGAAAAATTAAGACAATATATCTCCACCAAACTAGCTCTACAAAACATTCTTAAAGACGTCCAACACATAGAAAACTAAGTAGATAACAATAAATGCCAGGAAATCGCACCCAAACTGAGAATCCAAGAACCATAAGAAGAACCCAGTAGACGCAGCCCCCAAGAAGATGGATAAAATGACAGGTACTCCGAAATACCTCAGTCCTATATCTCATCATTAACAACTTAACTCTCCAATTAAGCGACTTAGACTATCAAGTTGTATTAAAAAGCAAGATCCTTCTATCTGCTGCCTTCAGGAGTCACATCTTGCCCATAAAAACAAACACATTTTGAATGTGAAATGCTAGAACAAATCTATCAAACAAATGGCCCCCATAAACAGGTGAGAATTGCAATCCTAATATCAGATATAAGAGCCTTCAAATTAAAATTCGTGAGAAGAGATAAAGAAGGTTATTACATACTAATAAGGGATTTCTCCTTCAGAAGGATATTACAATTCTAAATATCTATTCGCCAAACAAGTGAAAACCCAAATTTATCCAAGAAACAGCACTTTCCCTCAAATCTCACAGAGATACAAAGACACTAATTGTTGGGGAATTTAACACACCACTCTCCCTACTAGATTGATCAACTCGGCAAAAACTCAACAGAGAAACTGTAGATCTAAAAAACTGCATAGATCAACTAGATTTCACAGACATCTACTGAATATTTCACCCAGCAGCATCAGAATACACATTTTTCTCAGAAGCACATGGAACATCTTTCAAAATAGAACACATTTTAGTCCACAAAGCAAACTTATCCAAATTCAGAAACATTGAAGTTATACCTTGCATTCTCTCAGGCCACAAGGGAATAAAATTAAAATCAACACCAAAAGCCACCAGAGAAAATCCTGTAACTCATGGAGGCTGAAGAACACACTGCTGAATCACTAGTGGGTCATAGAAGAAATTAGAAAGGAAATTCAAATGTTCAAAAACACATAAATTATCAGCTCCTTTGGGACACAGCAAAGGCAGTACTCTGGGGCAAGTCTATAGCTCTGAGTTCCTACATCAACAAATTGGAGTGATATGAAACCAACAATGTAGTGACACATCTAAACCTCCTTGAAAAAGAGCACCAAGATACACCCCAATCCAGTAGAAGCAAAGAAATAATTAAAATTAAATCAGAAGTTAATGAATTAGAATCCAAAAAAAATCATAGAAAGAAGCAACAAAACAAAGGTTTGTTACTTCCAAAAAATTAACAAAATTGACAGACGC
Source organism: Dipodomys merriami (assembly GCF_024711535.1). Taxonomy (NCBI): domain Eukaryota; kingdom Metazoa; phylum Chordata; class Mammalia; order Rodentia; family Heteromyidae; genus Dipodomys; species Dipodomys merriami. Next base: position 86,544 of record NW_027206505.1, read on the forward strand.
TTAGCAAATCTTATCAGAAAAACAAAGAACACACATAAATAAACTCAGAAATGAGAATGGAAACATCACCACAGAATCAACCAAGATTCAGAACATTATAAGGAAATATTTCTCAAAATTTCATGCTAATAAGTTTGAGAACTTAGCAGAAATGAACCTTTTCCTAGGAAATATTGACACGCTGAAACTAAACCAAGAGGAGTTAAACCATCTTAACAGGCCCATATCAAGCATTGAAATAGGAACAGCAATAACAAACCTCCCACCTAAGAAAAGTCCAGGCCCAGATGGCTTTACAGCAGAATACTATAAGGCCTTCAAAACAGAGCTCACACCAATACTCCTCCAAATCTTGAAATTGAAAATGAAATTGAAAGAGAAAGTTCACTACTGAACTTATTCTATGAAGGCATCATAACTCTCATCCCAAAACCAGGCAGGAACTCATCACAGAAAGATAAATATAGACCCATTACTTTGATGAACATTGATGCAAAACTTCTCAACAAAATTTTGGCTAATCGACTTCAACAATTCATCCAAAAAATCCTACACCATAATCAAATAGGATTAATTTCAGGGATGCAAAGCTGGGTCACATCAACAGGAGCAAGGATAAGAAACACATGGTTATCTTAATAGTTGCAGGAAAAGCATTTGACAAGATCCAGCGCCCCTTTATGATGAAGGATCTGGAAAAATTAGGAATCCATGGAACTTTCTTCAATACAATAAAGACTATATATGACAAATCTACTTCCAGCACTATACTTAATGGTGAAAAAATAAGCCATTTCCTCTTAACTCAGGAACGAGACAAGAATGTCCACTCTCTCCATTTCTCTTCAATCTAGCATTAGAATGCGTAGCTACAGGAATAAGACAAGATGTAAACCTAAAGGGGATCCAAACAGGGAACGAAGAAGTAAAACTCTCCCTCTTTGCAGATGTCATGATCTTGTATTTAAAGAATCCCATAGACTCCACTCCCAAATTCCTCAAGCTGATTCAAAACTTTGACAAAGTAGAAGGGTATAAAATTAACCCTCAACAAAATGGCTTTTCTCTATACCAACAATGAGAAAAGTGTGGCTGAAATTAGGAAAGCATCTCCATTCGTAATAGTCCACAAAAAATAAAATACCTAGGAATTAACTTAACCAAAGAAGTGAAGGACCTCTATGATGAAAATTTTAAAAACCTGAAAAAGGAAATCAAAACAGATCTTAGAAAGTGGCAGAAACTCCCATGCTCCTGGATTGGAAAGATCAACATCATGAAAATGGCCATCCTTCCCCAGGCTCTCTACAAATTCAATGTGATACCTATCCATATTCCAACCTCATTCTTCAAGGAAATAGAAGAGGCAATCCAATAATTCATAGGGGACAAAATAAAAGACCTCAAATATCAAAAATGATCCTCAACAGAAAGAACAGTCCTGGAGGAATATCAATACCAAATTTCAAACTCTACTACAAAGCCATAGTAATCAAAACAGCTTGGTACTGGCACAAGAACAGACCTCAGGACCAATGGAATAGAATTTAAAATCCAGAAATGAACCTACATACCTATAGCCATTTAATATTTGATAAGGGAGCTAACAAAATTGAATGGAAGAAAGACAGCTTCTTCAGTATATGGTTCTGGCAAAATTGGTTACCTACTTTTAGAAAACTAAAACTAGATCCTTATATATCACCTTGCAATAGAATCAAATCCAAATGAATCAAAGAAATCAGAGTCAAAGCAGACACTCTGAAAACTTTAGAGGGGAACAGGAGAAATCCTAGGTCTCCTTGGCACAGGCTGAAATTTTCTTAATAGAGACCCAGAAACACAAGAAATCAAAGAAAGGTTGGACAAATGGGATTGCATGAAATTGCAGAGATTCCGAATGGCAAAGGACATAACTAGTAAGATCATTATAAAGCCCATGGATTGGGAGAAAATCTTCACTAACCATACAACGCACAAGAGTCTCATATTTAAAGCATCACTGGAACTCAAAAAATTAACTCCCCCAACAACAAATCTTCAAAGAAACAACTGCCCAATAAATAAGTGGGCTAAAGACTTAAAGAGAAACTTCTCTGTAGAGGAAAAGAGGATGGCCGATAGACACATGAAGAAATGCTCAACCTCTCTAGCCATAAAAGAAATGCAAATCAAAACAACATCGAGATACCACCTCACCCCAGTTAGAATGGCTATAATCAAGAACTCTGATAACAACAGATTCTGGAAGGGATGTGGACAGAAGGGAACCTTACTATATTGTTGGTGTGAGTGTAAATTTGTTCAAGCTCTTTCAAAAGCAGTATGGAGGTTCATCAAAAGACTCCAAATAGAGCTCCCCTATGATCCAGCAATCCCACTTTGGGCACTTACCCAAATGTTCACAAACAAGACCTCACTAAAGCTACCAGCACACCTATGTTTATTGCAGCCATTTTTACCATATCTAAGATATGGAACCAACCGAGATGCCCCTCGGTAGATGAATGGATCAACAAAATGGGGTATATATACACAATGGAATTCTATGCCTCCATCAGAATGAATGACCTTGCTCTATTTGTTAGGAAATGGAAAGACTTGGAAAAAATTATAGTAAGTGAAGTAAGCCAGGCCCAAAGGAACATAGGTCCCATGGTTTCCCTTATTTTCAATAACTAGTATATATCTGAGTCAAGCAGAAAAGTTCATGTTAGGAAAATGAACCCTAAGGTGTGTATTCAAATTTTTTTTCTTTCATACTATTGTTTCTAGTACATTTATAAGATTATTTCTTTGTTGCTTTTTATGTCACTCCCTCACGGTACAATCCCTGCTTTCACTGTATTTGATGTTATAATTTATGGAGGGGAAGGGAAAAAACAAATCGTTTAAATAGGGATTACAGGTGGACCCATTGCAACAATGAGACGTAGAATTTGTATGTCAAAAATGAACTTTACCACTTTGGTAGGGGGAGGTGAAGGTCGGGTCAGGGTGCCGGGGGGAGGATGGGATGGGAAGGGGAAACAAAGTAGGAGGCTACAATGCTTGATAAGAAATGTACTCATTATCTTCCCAATATAATTTTAACCCTTCTGTACAATGTTTTCACAATTAAAAAAAAAAAAAGAAAAAAAAGATTCGGCTGCTGTGGACTAAAAGTTAGGGATAATCCATCTAAATCAATGATTGCTTATGTTGCTATATGTCTACCATTCCAACTATACAGTACCAGGCCTGGTGGAGCATACCTGTCACAGATATGAGGACCTCTATCCAGTCCAGCCAGAGCATATATTGAGGCTCTGCTTCAGAAATGCCCAAGACAGAAAGGTGGCTCCTCACAGACAGGGAGAGGACACAAGTAGTGGGTCATGGTGCCCCCAGAGGGGTGTCTGACCCGGGGTAGGGGTGGTTTTGCGGCAGCCACTCACAAGTGCTGCTGGGAGAAGTTGCTTGAGGCTGCTCCAGGTGGGGCGAGCAGCGATGGCAGTGGCATTGCAGACACATGGCCTCAGAGAAGAGAACCAGGCCCAGGGAACAGGTTGGGGCTTTACATGCCCTGGCAGTGTGCCATTGCCTGATGTTTGAAATTCCGAACCTTGGGAAGGCAGGGAGGGGGCTGGGGCATAGGCAGGCATCTCAATTTCCTTCTATATTCCAGTCACCTTGTGTCTCTTCTCAGCCATCTCTACCTTCCTCAACTCCTGGTAATGGTGTAAAGTAACAGAGGGAATCCAGGTGCTACCAGGCAGCATGGAATGTGGGCGTGGCACCATTCTTGTATCTCATTGGTCATAAAGAACAATGAAAGAATGAGGGTGTGGCCAGAATCCTGTGATGCAAACAGTATGTGAGGAGTCAAGAAGATAGCAGCTCCCCCAGCCCTTTTCCCAGGGAACAATGTCCAATTCAGTTGGAGACAAGAGGGTGACCTGCTTTAGCCGGATGGCTGCACAGATTGTTGTGTATGGCTATTTGTTCCCAGTCCCAGACCTTGAACTGAGTATATGGGCACAGTCTGTGACCTGCTTTTGCTCAAGGCTGGCCTTCCACACTGTAGCCACAGGGATTCTGGCTTTGTTGGCACTGAAGTTGGACTTTCTTTCCTAGGGTGACTTTGACCATGATCCTCCCATCATAGCCTTGTAAGTATCAAGGAAGACTGTTGAGAGCCACTGGTGCCTGCCTAATCATTGGTCTTACTGATGTTCTTGGACAGACTGGTGAGTTCCATATCCTTGGGTTTAAGTGGTGGGAGCTGTAGCCCACAGTTGGAATCCTGGTCCTGCCACCTCCAAATGGAAGGCGATCCTTAGAAATTTATTCCTGTCCATATGATTACCGATGGAATATGATGTATGTCATGATTGAAAGAGAATTTCTTCAATGATTCTAGGATAAAATTATATACAATTATGTTATAGGACACTAATCAATGTTAATTAATGCTTTATGAAGCATTTAAACAATCACATTCATAAAATGGAGGCATAATGAAATACCTAAGAATTACTATAATATTACATAATATAAAGGTGCCATTTTTCTGCCAGGACTGGGATTGGAACCTATGGCCTTGGTAACTCTGTTGCACTGTGTGGGAAGTGGAAGCTGGCCTCCTTGAAGTCAAGAAATTCAAGTCTTTTCTTTAGGCCTGAAATAGATCCCCACCACTAGAAAACATCCTATTCATGTACAATTTACATATACGATTTATATTTATATACATATGGTGACTCCATATTGCATTCAGTGATGTTATTTTATTTTTTTGCTTTATTCATGTATTGACAATTTATTTTGACTATTATACCACATAAAAATTGGTTACATTGATTACATAAGATATAGGTCTGCATATGTATTCCACTTCATACGTGACACCCAAGACTTTCACAGAAAAGGAAAACATGTGTCGCCATCAACTTCTTACTCCACAATTCAATTTTGGGGAGTGCTGGCATCTGAACTCACGGCCTACAAGCCTACAAGGCCCAATTAATGAATGGGTTAGTGTCGGCACTCCATCCTGGGGCAAACTGAGCTGACCGGCTGTTCCCATGACCTGAGATCAAGCCCCAGGTGTTAGCAAAATAAGAACAGATTGACATGCAGATGGCAGTACACTAATAAATATTTATTTTTATAGAGTGTTAGAGATGTCTATAAATTATTCAGTTATATAGACTGCATTCCTATCAATTCCTGGGTGCTAATCATGCGTCCATGTAATTAATGTTCTTGTTTTCATCCTTATACTAGTAATGAAATCAATCACTGTCCTGAAATTATTGTGTTCCTGTAAGTAATAATATTCTTCTTATGCTTCATAAATATTAAATAAAATCAATTAGCCTCCTGAAATGATGCTGCCTAAATTTATAGGAGCATCATTCATGATCAACTCATTGAACCTTGACACTGATAACATTCCATTTTTCTTCCTATGGATGGCAACCATTTTCTTAGTATCTCCTGCCGTTGGTTGGTATTAGGAGGGGTATTCAAATCAGGGCTAGGTTGCCACGTGGGCCTATGACTTCCCAGATATTCTGGCAGCCTACAGCAATGCAAGGTGAAGTACCCTTTGCAATAGTATCATTCAGACCCATGTGGGTCACCGAGCAAAGGAAGAAAACATAAAAAGGCCACATTTTTTCTGTGCATAGCTTTCCCTGCAAGACCTGGGGGTCTAGGATCCCAGAAGTAGCTCTAGGTCTAGTGGCTGTACCCCAGCCTAGGGTGATTGAAGCTGAGGCAGAGTTGCCACAACCTGAATTCAAGCCCATACTGAGAAAAGTAAAATAAAAAAAATTAGCTCCCTGGCTTGCAATTCGTGATATTTATTCTTCCAGGCATTGGATTTGAACCCAGGATCTGGGTAAATCTAGTGAGGGATAAAATTGTAAGAGTGAGACTAGAAATGTGGCTTAGTGGTAAAGAGTTCGCTTAGCATGCATGAATGCCAGGGTTTAATCCTCAGTGTCCCATACTCAGAAAAATCCAGTAGCTGTGGAGTGGCCCAAGTGGCTAACTTGAAGAAAAGGAGTTCAGAGACAGTACCCACACCCTAAGATCAATCCCAAGGACTGCCAAAAACAATAGACGAGATGTCAGTGGCTCACACATGGAACTTGAGAATCTCAGGTGGCTGGGAGCTGAAGATCACAGTTCAAAGAAAGCCTAATCAAAGAAAGCCTTTTAGATGCCTATCTCCAGTGAACCACGACAAGACCCCATGTGGCACTGTGGTTCAAGTGGTAGAGTGTTCTCCTTGACTTGAGGGGCACTGAAACATGCACAGTGGAAGTCAAAACGAGGGTGAAAGTTAACCCCTTTGAGTCGGGTGATCCTGACGGTCATAGGCCAGATTGGAGGGGAGGTATGGCACCCTACGAGACCTGTGAGAGGGACTTGCAAGACCCAGACCCCTATCCCATGGAGTGGCCAAGGGGTGGGGAAGTAACCTACTGGAAGACCTACCCTGGAAAGAAGGGCCACCCGAGAGCCCGGACTCTAGGCCACGGGATTCACTTCCCCAAGCGTATCCATTCAATCTGTCACCAGGGGCTAACAGGCCCTTGGAGTAGTATCCATGGGAAGCTAAGGATCTTAAAGAGCTCCACAAGGCGGTGGCAGAGGATGGCCCAAACTCTCCTTGGGCCCAGACCCTATTACAGGGCATTGCTTATCACCCATGTGTCCCTAAGGACTGGCTGGATGTGGCCAAAGCCGTCCTTACTAGTTCTCAGTTTATTAAATGGTGTGCATTTTTTGAGGAGGAATGCAGAGTGTGGGCGGAGAATAACTGGCAAGCTCAACCTGCGATAGCTGTTACTTATGCCATGTTAGCAGGGATGGGGGAAGGGTACTCCACTGACATCCAACAGGCCACAATACCTGGCCCGTACTGTGACCAGGTGAGGCAGGCATGACTTGCCGCGTGGTACAAACTGGATGATAGGCCTACTGAGTCCCCCATAGCAGGAGTGAGACAAAAACTGGGTGAGCCTCTACCAGATTTCATAGACCGAATCCAATCGAGCATTCACAGCAAGCTGATGGAAGGGAACCTCCATGATCAGTTTGTAAAGCAGCTGGTCTGGGAAGGGATGAATGCAGACCACCGCATGGCCTGCATAGGATTGAGAGAGAGTTCTCTGGGCAGCTGGGTGGTGGCCTCCCAGGATGTGGGAACACAATAGCACCAGTTCCAATCATTAGCTTTAGCTTTAAAGGCTCAGACATCTGCAATGACTGAGGCTATTACCCAGGCATTGGCAGCCCAGGGCCAAGGAACCCCAAGATCATCTGGGAGAGGACTTGTTTTAAATGCAGGCAGGAAGAGCACTTGAAGAGGGACTGTTTACAACAATCCCCCACCAATCGGCCTGGGGGCAAACCATCCCCTACACTCTGCCCCACGGGCGGGGAGGAGTACAAGTTTGATTTAGATGGGAAGCCTTTAAACTAGGAGAGGGGCATCCTCCAGTCCCACTAACTCAAGGAGTAACCCCCTCTGCTGAGAAGCCCAGGCAGCCTTGTGGCAGGGTGACCCAGGCCCATTGGACCGTCCCCCTGGTGGAAGGACTCTGCCCTAAAATGAGTATTCTCGTAGGCGGAAAGAGGTTTCACTGCTTAATTGACACTGGGGGCAGATTGAACCATACTCAGGGAGGAGGAAGTGCCCTTGAACTGGAAGCTTTCACCTGGGCCCCTGTTATTGGGGGTATAGGGCAACACCCAGTTCCAAGAGACGGTTGCCCTTATGACATGGACTAGCCCAGATGGAGAACAGGAAAAGATATGCCCTTTAGTGGCAAAAAAAACTCCCTGCCAATTTACTAAGACAAGACATGCTAAGACAAATGTATGCTGTGGTCACTACAGACCATCAAGCATCCTATGATGATATCCTGGATGGGGATGAAGCACAAAGGCTTAAACAGGTTCTAGAGGGAGTTAAGGAAAAGGATTTTTGTAACTTTCATAATTACAGAGAAGAACATAGGGGACCCACTCAGGTGCACCACCAACCCTAAAATGTCACTTCCTCCGGAGTACCTCCCATTAGGTGGAAGCCGGGAAGCCCAATCTGGATGGAGCAGTCACCGTTGACCATATCTAACACCAATATTTGTTATTTCAAAAGCCTCCTGGGCTTGGCATATGCTCCAACATCTACATAAGATACATGAAAGGATGGAGCTAATAAGAACGCCCCTAAGAAGCATGCCGTGGACTCCTGCTGTACCATCAGAATATACCTTGGTTGTAAAAGATTATTTTTTTCTATCCCCCTGACATGACAATGGAGGGGACCTGACCCCCTAGTTACTATGGGCAGGGGATTTGGATGTGTTTTTCCCATAGGGGAGACAGCCCCCATTTGGATCCCTGCCAGGAACCTTAAGTTTTTACCCATCTCCTCGATACAAGAGGATGCCCAAAGATAAACTAACAAACAAGGAAAGAAAAACAGCCATGGGCTAGGCTTGTGTTTAAAAGAGAAAATCCAGAAAGATAACTAATAACTATCCCCAAGGGCAACCAGCCCTTGAGAAGCGCTTGTGTTCTCTAACAATTGCAGATGGCGATACTCCAGCTGTTTGCTGTCCTGACACTCCCAGTCCTGGCAATGGACCTACGGAATCTGCATCAACCTCAACAGTTGACCTGGGCAGTGATCAGCACTGGCAATGCAGAAATCATCAATAACACCACAAGAGAAGCTGTCCCTTTGACCTGGTGGCCTGACTTTCATTTTGATCACCACCGTATGTCATTTTAATATTACCTGCTTTAATTGTTCTTTTACTAATTGCTTGTATGGCGGCATTGTATCTATACTTATTGTTAAACAACCACCTTTTGTTAAAAGCCCCATCTCTGGACTCTGAAGTGGCAAAGACTGCTATTCCATCCTTCACTAATGTTAAAGGACTGGTAATGACATTTCCTGGCCTGGTAATGCTTTTGCTAATGGTTTTTCTATGCCTTCCTTGCATTAAACCTACACTGCAAAACTCGTTTGAGCTTAGCCAGCCTGTTACATAAGATCAAGCTCCAAGTGAATGAATTTTCCCTTTAGAGGAATCGCAGCCAGAGACAGGTAAGAGGGAGTGTCAGTCTAACCAACCTAAATACAGGGCCTTCAGCTTCACTCTGAAGAAATTCCCGATGACGAGTAAGGCAGACAAGGCAATCCACCCAATGTAAGACAGGTGGGTTTGCTTCTTTAAACAAAGATGGGGGAGATGATGTTGGGAGCCATTGACAGTAAAGCTCAAAGGTCATTTTGACCCCTGTCCTAGCTTAAAAGCATGTACAAGGAACTTGCTTACTTAAAAGACACCAGGTGCCCAGGATTGCTTTGCTATGTCTGCAGTTTGTTTTAAATTTTCCTTGTTTTTCTGGACTATAGTAGAACGGCCTAAGTGTGGGGGCCCACGAGGATGTACCATGCCACATGTGTGGAACTCCCAATACCCAGGTTGCTCCCACGTTCTAAAGAGGACAACCTTACGAGATACTGATACTGACTTTTATATATGCCCAGGAAATAATTGAACTGCTTCGGACATTTCTAACTGTGGTGGGACTGATGTTTATTACTGTGCTAGGTGGGGATGTGAGGCAACTGGGACAGGCTCTTGGATCATGCACAAGGGCCCTCCCTATCCTTGTCTGGTGAATCTCGACCCCCAGACTTGCCTCAAAACCCCTGTGTGGCAAATCCTATTCTTACAAATGTAATCCTGATAAAACAAGAAAAAAGTGAGGGGGAATCTGCAGGGCACATGGGCAGCAAAGAGGTGCTGAGAGAGTAGAGTGGGCTGAGCCCAATTTGCCTTAAGTTCAGTGTGGAACCAGCCTGTGAAAGCTTAGTTGCCTGATAGGGTGTGACCTTGACAGTGATTGGTTCCTCTTCCTCCCCTGCCATGCCACCCACCCTTTTTGGCTTTAAAAATGGCTGCTCTCTGTTAAAAAATGAGTTTTTCTTCCTGCTTGATTTGGCTCCCCACTGTGTCTGATTGTCTCCCGAGCTGAGGGAGGCTAAGGAACGGGCGAGCGCAGCACTGACCTTTCCTCAGACCCCGTTCATCTTTCATTGGACAGACACAGACTCAACACCTAGGTATATTTTTGCCAGTTCTTATTTTGAACTCAAGGCCTGGGCACTGTCTGTAGCACTCTACTACTTGAGCCACAGTCCCAATTCTCACTTATTCTGTGCATGTGCTACCAAGAAATCATACCCAGGGCATCTTGCATGTTAGACAAGCACTCTCTCAATAATCCACATTCCCAGCTCCCTCATCTTTTCCTTAATAGTAGTTTTTTACATAAGTATGTTGCCATTTTATGTCCCCAAGTTTAATTTTCTGAATACTGGATACTTCTACGAAACCTGTTCTTCTCTTCCCCTGCCTGGTTTGTTACTGTTCTTGCATTGGCTTCATAATAAAATGTAAATAAAATCTGCTGAGAGCTTCAGTGTATCATATAAGGACACAGCCTGGAACCCTGGAAGAGAAAAGCCATGGGTCTGAAATGAAGAGAATGATGCAGTATGCATAAGGAGCATATCTGAAAAATAAATTAGTAAATAAAAGGAGAAGCATTGCGTAAGGTCTGTTTGCATTCTGGGAGGTAGTATACAGATTAAGTAGGTAGAGCACTGAAAATTTTTTTGTGACCCTACTAAGGCTTAAATTCAGGGCCCGATGCATTTCTCAGCTGTTTTTCCCAAGGCTGAGGCTTTACCCTTGCCACAGCTCCACTTCCAGCCATCTGGTCGTTAATTGGACATAAGCGCCTCCCAGGCTTTCCTTCCTGGTCAGGCCTGTGAATCCTGCTCGGCTTTCTCTCTTACAGCTGGAGCTCTACTCTCTGGAACACTGTACCACTTCTGGTTTACTGGTGGTTTATTGGAGATAAGAGTCTCACAGAATTCCTGCTCAGGCTGAATTTGAATGGCAATCTTGCAAACAGGATTCAATCGGCTTTCCTCAGGAAGACACCAAGGAGCCCCTCCATACAAAACCTTAGGCTAAATCTTGAGAGGCACTAGAGAAAAAGAGATACATGAAGACGAGTCTAGTGTGTTCTACATACATAAGGTTGGAGACACACAACTCTCATTATTATTAGATCATTATATAGACAAAAGGAGCAATGAAGACAGTATAAGGATCGCTCCAGATTTTGGTCCTCTCATCTTGAGACAGCAAATTTACTGCAGCTCAATGCTAATTGACAGAACGTGCGTGTCCTGTGGACATTTGCTCCCAAATCCAGTGAGTGACACTCTTTTCTCACTTTTGTCTTGAAGAGAGAAAATCCTTCTCAGAGATAACAGCTATAAAGAACATTGGGTAGATAATTTATAAATTCAAAACTTTGGAATGACCCTGTTAAGAAGTCAGATTGTCCAGATGAAAAAATGAAGAAGAAAAGAAAGAAGGTGCCAGTCGCTTCTCACTGTAATCCCAGCTTCTCAGGAGGCTGAGGTATAGAGAATCTGAGTTTGATCCCAGCAAGTATAGCAAAATCCATGACACTGTTATTTCTAAGAGATCACAGGAAAACCCAGAAGTGGGGCTGTGATTCAAAGTTAATGCACTACCCTTGAGCAAAAGGAGTTCAGGGACAATGCCTAGGCTCATAGTTAAACCCCAGGACCTGCCCCCTCAAAAAGAGCCTGTACCTCCATGTCTTTGGGTATGTATGGATATATTCCTAGAGGTGAAGCTCCAGAGTAGTTATGATGAATGGCATCAAGCTAGGATTTGTATTCAATAAAATGATTTCATAACAGAGACTGCTTTCACGACAGTGAATAATACAGAGCTCCCCTCTCTGTTCCCAGTGTAGCCTGAAGGTTCCTCTGCATCCCAGGCCTGCTGGAAGAAGTCTCTCTCATTGTCTGGACAGGCAGGCAAAAGCCCTCACTCCTGCACAGCTGTGTAACAAACAACTCCATCTGGGTCAGATAGTGAGGATGATTTTGGGCGGGCTCTGAAGGTCAGGAGAAAAAGGTCTCTTTGTACCCCAAACTATCTCTCTCCCCAGTGTTCTGGTTTGACAAGAAGCCTTCATTTGTGCCACCTCCTGTGGCAGGCCAAGTCCTGTGCACTTATGCTGCCTTTGTGAGACTATATTCCGGTGTTCAGATACAGTGCTCAATATAATTCAAGAGTCCTTCTGGCAGACAACTAGGGCACTGAACTTAATTGTTTCATTGCCAGTGATGATGGGCCTATGATGCCTCTCCTAGGTTTCTGGAAGCTTGGGAAATCCAAGCACATGTCTGATATCACAAAGGTCCCTGTCATCTAGGGATGGTGAATCCCATCAGGTTTTGAAACATTTGACCTCTCCTAGTTGGGCCCTGGGTGGCTAGGTTTTAGGGTTGAACACAGGGCCAGGGTGCTGACCATGAGCTCAGTGCAGAAGCCCGGTGCTTTACCATTTTCTGTAACAGCATCAATTCTAGTCTGTGTGTGTGTGTGTGTGTGTGTGTGTGTGTGTGTGTGTGTGTGTGTGTGTGTGTGTGTACGCACGTGGGTGCACAGGGGCACGGGCACATACACCATTCTTGGAGGTTGAACTCAGGACCTGAGCACTGTACCTAGTTTCTCTTGTACAATCATAGCTTTCTACCACTTGAACCACAGAGCTACTTCAGTATTTTTTTTACTGTTGTGGTCCTGAGAATTCAAACCCACTGTTTCATATTTGCAAAGCACTCTACCCCTAAGGCATATTCCAAGCCCTCTACTTCAGGTATGTTAGTTTGTTTCTCTTTATTTTATTATTGTAGGAGTTGATGTCTTGGCCTGGATGCTGTCCTTGAGCTCTTCAGCTTAAGTCTTGTGCTCTACCACTTGAGCCAAACACCATTTCAGCTTTTCTGGTGGCCCATTGGAGCTAAGTGTCTCAGGGACTTTCCTGCCCAGGCTGGCTTTGATCTATGATCCTCAGATCTCATCCTCCTGAGTAGCTAGGATGAAAGGCATGAGTGACAAGCACCTAGCTTCCACTTCAGGTTTCTTAGTGGTGAACTGGAGATAATACGCTCATGGGACCTTTTGTGTCTGGGATAATTTGGAACCCAGATCCTCAGATCTCAGCTTCCTGGGAAGGCAGGATGAGAGACCTCAGCTATAGACCCCTAGGCTGTGGCATCTGCTGCAAGGGGCCCATGGGTCCAAGCGGTGGAGTGCTAACCATGAGCCCAAGAGGTAAGGGTCAGAGCTTAGACCCCTATTTCAAGGTTTATGACTGAGAAAATACAAAACAAAACAATAGTCTGAAGTAGACAACTCACTAGTCTACAGTAATACATAATTTTGTCCCTGCCATGGATACATATATGAGCCTCAATATTCTTATCTGCATAATCATCTCAGTGGGGAGATCTTACAAGGACTCAATGAAAGAATGCACCTGGTGAAGAACACAGCACATGGCACTCTTTGTATGATTAAGAACACAACATCCTATGAAAGACTCAGCACCCAGCACCCAATGCACGATTCAGCACACTGCAACCTGTGAAGGACTCAGCACATAGCACCATGTGCAGTACTCAACACAGACTACCCTATGGATGACTCACACATAGCTCTGTTCCACAAGCTGTCATTAGACTTAAGGCACTCTAATCAATATCACCATTCTTTGAGGAACATTTCACAAACCACACAAGTTCACACCTAACAGTTTAGTGGGATTTTTTTTTGGAGGGGGGGGGTTAGTCATGGAGCTTGAGCTTAAAGCTTGGGGATATTATTGTTCTAATAACATTTGCAAAAGGCTAGAACTCTACCACTTAGAGCCATATTTCAAAGAGTCTAGCAGACTTCCTGTCAAGTTTTAAAGCCCCAGAGAGGCCAGGATATCGGGGGTAAGCCAGGGTAAGCCAGGATGATGGGGGTAACCCATGGAGCTGGGTTGCAGCAGTTTATATCTGACTAAGTCAGGCTATGTTGCAGCTGTCAGCACCAGACTCCTAGCTTGCTCTTTCATGTGGTATTTGAAGTCCTGTCCTTCTATAGTTGCCGTTAGAACACTGTACCTCTTTTTGGAGGCAGTCCTGGGGCTTGAATAAAGGTTTTGACACTGTCCCTAAGCATTTATGCTCAAGGGTAGAACTCAATTGATTGAAAGACAGCAGAACTTCTGGGTTTTCTGTTTATGTGGCACTGAGGAATCGAGCCCAGGGCTTCATGCTCACTAGGTGAGCACTCAACAACCGAGCCCCAGGAGTGAACAGGTATAAATAGAGATTGATGTATATAAGCATTATATACACAGAAAGATGTCTGCATATTATTAATTTATAGATATTACTACCAATTATTACTTATTAAATTATTAATGATGTGTCCCAGTTAACAATTAATAAAGCATTAACTAAATTACTCAATATCCTTTTATTGTTTATCACATATGTACATATATCCATACACATAATTTCATATTTAATAGAATGAGACAGATATATATATACATCGTTGAATTATGCATCATGTGTTACTACCAATTATTAGGTATTTATGTTTCCATGCAATTTTTATTCTGGTAATAATAAAATATTAAACTTAATCCACATCCTATAATTTTAGTGTCTAATTTTATCCTAGAATGATTCACTACTAATTCAATCTCCTTTTCATTTATTGTAGTGACAATTCTTCCACCTATGACATTTTTTAGATTTATGACATCCTATTACATATAGATTTGCATATATTACATATAGATTTTCATCTGAATTATACATCCTACCTGTCACCAAGCACTTTCAAAGAAAAAGAAAACATGTGTCACGCTCGGCTTCTTACTCAAAGATTACATTTTTTGGCAGTGGTGGGATCTAACTCAGGGCCTAGAAGGCTCAATTCATGAATGGATGACTGTCAGCACAGCAGCTTCTAGGCAATTCAGCTGCCAGGCACTTTCCAGGCCCTGAAATAGAACCCCGTATGCTGACCCCATATTGTGCTTAGTGTACTTATTCATTTTATTTTGGTTTTATTCATTTACTTACCATATATTTTATTGACTGTTATTACACATGAAATATTTATTACATTTATTACATAGGATATAGATTTGCCTATGTATGAAACTTCACACCTGATACCAGGTCTTTCACAGAAAAGGAAAACATGTGTCACCATTGGCTTCTTACTCCACAATTCAATTTTTGTGTGTGCTGGCATCTAAAGTCACAGCCTACAAGGTCCAATTCATGAATGGATGAGTGTCAGCATGCCAGCCTGAGGCATATTGAGCTCACAAGCATTTCCAAAACTTGAGATCCAGCTCCAGAGTTGACAAAATTAGAACAGATAGACATGCAGATGGTAGTACACAAATAAATATTGATTTTTATAGAGTGCCAGAGATGTCTATACATTATTCGGTTACATAGGCTACATTCCTATCAATTCTTGTGTATTTCGTATACCTCCATGTAATCAATATTATTGTTTTCATCCTTAATTATTAATTAAATCAACCACTGCCCTGGAATTATTGTGTCCATGTAATTAATAGTATTCTTTGAATGTGTCAAAAATATTCATTAAAATCCATTGGCCTACTAAAATCACTCTATTTATATAGTAGTATTCAGAAACAACTAATTCAACTTTGCCATTCATAATATTCCATCGGTATTCCAGTGAATAAGAAGGAGACTCATAGGATCTCCATCCATTGGTAGGGGTCAGGACCCGGCATTAAACTCAGGGCCTATATTGCCATGTTGGCCTATGGCTTCCCTGGTAGCCCGCCAGCCTTCAGCAATACCAAGTTACCAACATTCTTCAACCGTGTCAATCAGAAGCAGGATGGTCACCTTGCAAAGAAAACAAATGTAAAACTGGTAGCCATCTGTAAGTTGCTAGTTTTTTTTTTTTTGCTCTGGGGCCCTTGGCTGACTGAGAAGTGGGAGACAGTCTTCCTGCTCTGTGGTTGTGTGAAGAACATGTTGGTGTCCTGGCACACTGCAGAAGGCCTCATGACTGGGGAGTGTTCCCTTCTTTCCTCCTGACATCCAAGACCAATTCTGGCTTTTTCTTGAATGTGCTACTGAGGAGTCAAACCCAGGGCTTCTTGTATCCTAGACAACACTCTCTCACTAAATCACATTCCCAGCCCCCTCATCTTTTTCTTAATGGTAGTTTTTACATAAGTATGCTACCATTTTATGTCCTCAATTTTAATTTTCTGAATATTGGTTACTTCTAAGAAACCTGATCTTCTCTTCCCCTGCGTGGTTTGTGACTGTTCCTGCATTGGCCTCATAATAAAATGTAAATAAAGACTGCTGAGGATGACCTGCTTTAGGCAGATGGCTGCAAAGATTGTTGTGCATAGTTGTTTGTTAACACTCCTGGACCTTGAATTCAGGATCTGGGCACAGTCCGTGAGCTGCTTTATTGATGGCTAACCCTCTAACACTGGAGTCATATGGCTATACTTCTTGCTTTGTTGGCCCTGAAGTTGGACAGGGTTCTCAAGGACTTTTCTGCCTAGGATGACTTTGACCATGATCCTCCTATCTCAACCTTGTAATGAGAAGTGTGATATATATAATCAGATAGACCTGTATTTGCATTTTGTATTAGATCTTCTTGAGGAATGCAGCTGTTATTCTACCCTCCCTTGAGCCCCAGACACTCCTGGATCTGGAGCTGAAATTAACGACCCTCTGGCAGGGAGTACCTGACAAAGTACACATTCCAGATCACTTTCCCCTGTGCCTAGGATCAGAGATAGTGGCTGCTTGGCAAAACCACTTCCCCTGGGTCGGGGTCAGAGATAGTGGACATCTGGCAACCACTTCTCCTAAGTTACCCTAGAAGTACAGTCTAATTAGTTTAGAGCACAATATCTTGTTAGCCTGACCAGTTATTAGCCCCAGCCCTTTTCCCACTTTGTATTGCACCAATCATCTGCTAGAATTATGATTTAAATTTCCCACGTGGTATATTAATTCATTGCCAATACATACTGAGGCCTTACCCCTACCAAAGAACATATAAAAAGTGTTGTAACCCTGTGCTTGGGGTCTCTCTCTGCAATCGCACATCAGTGCACAGAGGGGTCCGTGCTCGAGCTCGTCAATAAAAGACTCATTACCGCTTGCATTGATCTTTGGTCCCTGGTGGTCTTTTGGGGAGGCTCCAAGTCTCCGGGCATTATAGTAAGTATCAACGAGGACTTCTGAGAGCCACTGGTGCCTTCCTAATCATTGGTCTTGCTGATGTTCTTGAAAGACCAGTGAGTCCCTATCCTCAGGTTGAAGTGGAGGGAGCTGGAGCCCACAGTTCGAATCCTGGTCCTGCCATCTCCAAATGGCAGAAGATCCTAAGAAACTCATTCCTATCCATATGAATACCAATGGAATGTGATGTCATGATTGAATGGGAAATTCTTAAATGATTCTCGGATAAAATTGTAAACAATTAGATTATAATACACTGATCAATTTTAATTAGTACTTATGAAACATTTAAACAATCACATTCATTAAATGGAGGCATAATGAAATATCTCAGAACTGGGTGTCACATAGTATAGGGGTGCCATTTTTTTCTGCCAGGACTTATTTGTTAATTGTTATATCCCATTTTCTGAGTGTAATTTGGTATATGAAACTAGGATATATTATAAATCAATTATTCAAACAGTTTTTTATCATAATATAGAGATAAATCCAAATTATATATATATAAGCAAATTCCCCAAATTAAATATATTTAAACCATTAAAACTTTTAACAAAACTTAACACTTGCTGCAGTGTTCATTATGACAGGAGCCTTGTATAGAATAATTGAATTCCTCCTCCTACACATCTCTTGAACAACAAATATCTGTAATTATTTTGTTTTTGACATGTCAATCTTGACTTTATTCTTAAATGTGTGCTTATGTAAGAAGTACATGGCTTTAAATTTCATGAAAATTCTTTTATACTTACTTTTTGTTGAATTGTCTAGTTTAAGAAAATCAATTACACTTTATATATAAAACATGTTCTATGCTCCATTCAGCATGGCGTACTCTAACATTAGAACGATACAGAGAAGATTTGAATGGCCCATGCACAAGGATGATAGGCAAATTCCTGTACCATTCCATACTTTTACAACAACAGATGTTGGAGGGGATGTGGCCACAAGGGAACTGTACTGCACTCTTGGTGGGAGTGTAAAGTTGTTCAACCACTTTGGAAAGTAGTATGGAGGTTCCTCAAAAGACTCCACATAGAACTCCCCTATGACATAGGAATCCCACTTTTGGGCATTTACCCAAAATATCACAAACAAGACGGTACTAAAACTATCAGCACAATTATATTTATTGCAGCATTGTTTAAGATAGCTAAGATATAGAACCAACCCCGATGCCCCTCATCAGATAAATAGATCAAGAAAATGTGCTATTTGTACCAATGAAATTCTATGCCTCCATAAGAAAGAATGGCATCGCCCAATTTGTTAGAAAATGGAAAGACTTGGAAAAAAATTAAGTGAAGTAAGCCAGGTCCAAAGAAACATAGGTCCCAGGGTTTCCCTAATTTTAATAACTAATATATGTTTGGAATAAGCAGAAAAGGTCAAAATCTATGCACATATGACCAGATAAGATGATGTTAAGGGAAATGAACGCCCAAATAGGAACACAAGTTTTTTTTTTCTTACTATTGTTTCGAACGTACTTATAACAGTCTCTGTGTTTTTTTGTTTCTTTATATGTTCCTCCCTCATGCTATAACCCCTGTTTTCACTGTATTTGAATTTGGTGTGCCCACCTCTTGTATATACACTCCTCTAATTTGTGAAGAGGAAGGAAAAAATAATGCTTAAGTAGGGATTCAGATTGACCCATTGTAACAATGAGATGCACAAGAAACTATGGTGGAAAATGAACTTTACAATTTAGGCAGGGGAAGAGGGGAGGGGAGTTTACTTGTAGAGGTTGGAGGGAAGGGATGGTAGAGGGAAAATAAAGGAGGAGGTAACAATCCTTTTTAAGAAATGTACTCATTACATGCTCATGTAAATGTGACCTCTCTGTACAGTATTTTTAAAATAAAAAAGTATGAAAATGTTCTGAGATGGGAGAGTTTATTTCCTTTATTTTACTCATACAATATGGCTAACAAAGAAATTAATGCAAAAAACTGATATCAAGGTATTTTGAATGAATGTGTGTGTGTGCACGTGCACATGTTCTCATGCACTTCCATGTATGTTGGTGTGCTCACAGTTTGAAAAAAGGGCTTCAAAGTCTTGCTAGGCCTTTCCTCTCTAGATTGGTGAGCTACTATATGAGCTACATCTCCATTTCTGGCCCGTTGCTAACTCATTGAAATTTTTGAAAAAATAATCTCATGAATTTATTTTGCCCTGATTGGCTTCCACTGCTATCCACAGTTCTCTGGCTCCTGAGTAAATATGCCGAGTAGTTAGGATTACAGGTGTGATCAACCAGCACAAGGCTTTCAGAGTAATTTTAAAAGTAGAAGAAAGTTTACTTCACAGGGGCCTGTTTTATCATCTCCTACTTTTAAAGCATTTTGGAGTGATTATTTGTGAATTTTTTTTTTCGTTTTTTTGGATTCTTAAGAAAGTAAGTGATGATATTTAAAAGTTTAGTACTTTATAAATTGGAACCTGGAAAAATGGGACAGAATATATTTGTCTTTCTTATAAGCTCAGCTCTGTGCATGATAACCCAATGTCACCTACATAGTCTGTGTTGAAGACAAAATGTAACAGAAAACAATCACCATGGGCAATAATTGCTATGGTATTATTTCTTGGACAATATGAATATTGAATTGAGAGTGTAAGAGAATGGAGAGATTTTACCTACCTTTTGTTTATTGCTGAAAGACTTTTGGAAACTTTGACTCATTTTCTTCCTCACAGTGCGTGTTTGGGCCATGCACTTACTGCCTTTAATTACAATTTTTCCCAACACTAAAATGGTGATAACATTAGCATTATAGAAAATGTTATCTTAAGAATTAAGGAAAATAAAACTTGTGAAATACTTAACATAAACTTCCATGAATGAGTTCTGAGTTTAGCCAGCAGTTTTTTTTTTTTAAATACTAAAAAGAATGTGATAAGTATTACAGAAACCATTGCATATAGTGAGCAAACAGAAGTAATGTTATCTATTGACCATACTCTTCTTCCAAGGAAGCCAGGTGGATTATTTCTCATGCTGTAAATCAAACTGGTTATCTTATGTCTTGATAGTGTAAAAATATCAGTGACAAAATAATGAAGGAATGTTGTAGACTGGGTGAAGTTCATATGAAAATGTGCAAAACTGATAAAACTTCAAAGTATCTGAACATTATTTTGTGTTTTACATTATTTAAGGTACATTGAAAAGTTAAGAATGACCTAAAAGAATGGATTCTCTTTTCGATGTCCTATCATCGGTTCTTGGATGAACACTTTCCTCATTCTTGTAAAGGCATCATCAGATGAGGGGAAGTATATTATTTTTTGTTTGCTTCTGTCCATTTATTCTTCATTTGAAATCTGAACTACTTGAGACTGAAAGAAAACAAGGAAATTAGACACGCAGTCTTTGGAAAAAACAATCATTGTGAAATAAATAAAATGCATACAGCCTTATAAAAGGTCTGACTAAAGTGAGTTATATAGTCTCAAGCATAAACAGAAAATGATTAAGCAATATCATGTTATTTAAAATTGAAAATGTTAGGAGTTGCTTAATATTGTTGCTTTCTAATATCTTGAATTAATTATTGATTTTGTATTGAAAGATTAAAGATGATATTAACAAGAAACTTGATTAAAAGTGTACAAAAGTTCTGAATAGACATGTTCTCCTTAAAGCCCTGAAAATTTACAGTGGGTTTACAAAGTTATTTAATACCACTTCTATGCTGGTTTAATTCTTTTTGAGCAGAAGTCATTACAGAAATGTAATTCAAAATTACTATGATACTACTTCATAATTATTGTAACTGTAAGGTCCGTTCCTGGATGGCGAGCAGACTCCACCCTCCTCACAGCAAACTCTCCACCTTGTATCTGCGTTTGGCAACTGGGACACCTGGAAGAGGTCACATCTGAATTTGATGTGCCCACAACTTTCTCTGCCCATACCCTAGATAAGGCCTAGCCCAGGCCCAGAAGCTCTCTCTGCTTTTCTAGTTCTTTCTCAGCTCTCTTCTCTGTCCTCTCTCTCTCTGTTCTTTTCTAGCTCTCTCTGCTCTCTCACTATTCTCTCTCTCTGCTCTCTCTCTGTTCTTTTCTAGCTCTCTCTGCTTTTTTCTAACTCTTTTCTAGCTCTTTCCTCTCTCTTTCCCAGCTCCCTCTCTTTCCCAGGCCTTTCCCAGCCACGTGGAGTGCCAACCTTGCCTGGTCCCAGCAGGTCTACTGAATAAACCTACCCAGTACCTGAATACTGCGTGCGTGGTGCTGTTCTTACTCAGCTACCTCATTTTAAAAACCTAACAGTAACTTTTATCAAAAAAATCAAAGGAATCAGGTGTGGTGGTAAAGACTTTTAACTCCAAGCATTTAGGAGGTTGGATTTAAGTCTAAGGCCAGTCTGGAGTACTGAAAAGAATAAAAACCTGCCCTTTATTACCCTTTAACAAAGGTAATAATGCTGAGAGTGTGGAGAAAAGGAAATTTTCTACACTCTTCAACAAAATGCAGGTTAGTATTCTCCTTGTAGAAAGTAATATGCAGCTTTCTAAAGAACTCCAAAGTTGAAATATAATCTGCCCCAACAATCAAGTGATTATTTCTCTATTTGTAACTTAAATATATGTGCAGTTCATTGTAATCATCATTCACAACAACAGCCAAGATATAAATCGAAGTTCAGTGTTCAACTACAGACTAATAAAGCAACTGTGGTACATGCACAAATATCTTTTTCTGTTTCATCCTTAAAATAGCAAGCGACTTCTCCCATTAGCGACAACTTACAATGACCTGAAAGATGTATTCTTTTTTTTTTTTTTTGTCTGTCGTGGGGCTTGAACTCTGGGCCTGGGCGCTGTCCCAGCTCTTCAGCTCAAGGCGAGCGCTCTACCACTTGAGCTACAGCGCCACTTCCGGTTTTCTGGTGGTTTATTGGAGATAGGAGTCTCACGGTCTCTCCTGCCCGGGCTGGCTTTGAACCGCGATCCTCAGATCATAGCCTCCTGAGTAGCTAGGATTACAGGCGTGAGCCACCAGCGCCCGGCTGAAAGATGTATTCGAAATGAAGAAAAATGTAGTCTGCTGATCTTTGTAAACACACACACACACACAAACACACACAAACCAACATCAAAAATTAAGACAGAAATTTTTAACAAGTAAAGCAACGTGGAATTGTTGGGACATTTAGGTCACAATGTTGAAGATAGTAGATATACAGAATGAATCAGTATAGAGTTGTAATGTACAACATGAGGATACAGGAGACAACACTGGCCTTACATGGTTTCCCTGATTTGCAATATCTAGTATATGTCTGAGTCAAGCAGAAAAGGTCAGATAAGGTGATGTTAGGGAAATGAACCCTAAGATATGTATTCTTTTTTTTTCTTTCATGCGATTGTTTCTAACACATTTATAAGACTATTTCATTGTTGTTTGTATGTCCCTTCCCCACAGTATAACCCCTGCTTTCACTGTATTTGATGTCGGTATAATTTGTGGAGGGGTAGGGGAAAAACAAATCGTTTAAATAGGGATACAGGTGGACCCATTGCAACAATGGGTCGTTATGTCGAAAACGAACTTTACAATTTTTGTGGTGGGGGGAAGCGGGTAGGATTGGGTGGGGGGCGGAGGGAAGATGGGAAGGGGTGGGAAGGGGAAACAAAGGAGGAGGCTACAATCTTGTTAAGAAATGTACTCATTATCTTGCCTGTGTAATTGTAATCCCTCTGTACAGTATTTTCACAACTAAAAAAAGAAATGAATGAAGCTAAGTAAGTAGGAGTTGTTCTTATGAGTAGGGGTTGCTCTTTTTGTTGTGCTTCCCTCAGTAATGGATAAGATGAACATAATGTTGCATGCTCAATATAGAACAAAATGTCAAATTAAAATACATGATATTATCCTTGGTGTAAACTAATTATTGCAAATAAAGGAAACCACGGGACCTATGTTTCTTTGTTTAGTTTACTTCACTTAATATGATTTTTTCCAAGTTCTTCCATTTCCTTAAAAATGAGATGGTACCTTTCTTTCTGATGAAAGCATAGTATTACATGTACGTATATCTCTCTGGTGTGTGTGTGTGTGTGTGTGTGTGTGTGTGTGTGTGTGTGTGTGTGTGTGTGTGTGTGTGTGTGTGTGGTGTGTGTGTGTTTCACTTTCTTGATCCATTCATCTACTGAGGGGCATCTGGGTTGATTCCATATCTTAACTAGGGTAAATACTACTGTGATAAACATAATTGGGCTGGTAGCTTTAGAGTGGCCTTGTTTGTGGTCACTAGGGTAAATGCCCAGAAGTGGGATTACTGGGTAATATGGGAACAGTATTGTGTACATCAAGGATAATATTAATAGTTGAGCAGAATAGCTCAATAGCTATGTACATATGACTCTATAAGAACAACTTTTTGTTGTTCTTAATGTACTACGTGATTTGTTTTTATCCTTTTGTGTTTTCCCCACCTATGGTTTATCGCCTGAAGTCACTGTATTTTAATCTGATGCCCTGGGTATTGTAAATATGTTGATTTGAACTTGGGAATGGAAAGAGAAAAAACAAAATGGTGAGACAAAGGTCAAATGAGTAACCTATGCAACTGTCATACTCAAAAGACAATATGTTGGAAATAATCTTGGGGGGGGCGTTGGAAGGGAAGAAGGTAAAAAATTGGAGAAGGGGTAACAAGTTAGAAAAGAAATGAATTCCTTGCCTTACTTGTGTAAGTATAACCCCTTTGTACTTTACCTTAACAATAGAATTTAAATAAAAAATAAAATATATGAGAGCAGCAATAAAGGAGATAGGAAAGGGGGAAATACTGTAGTACAGTGCAGTAAAACAGCTGTGGAGACCAGAAATTTTACTTTTACATAGGAAGGAATAAACTTGCACACAGATTTTCAGCCTCATGTCAGTAATTAAAAAGGGAAAACAAAATGCACAATCAGCAAACCAATATAGATAAAATAGAAAATTAAGCAAGTTGAAGGGATGACTTGGACCAAGAATAACAAATGACACAATTAGGTAACAAATAACAAGCTGGTAAGTTTAAAAAGTATTACCCATAATTCTATTAAATGTTGTTTACATCACAATTTGTTAGCACTATAATTCAAATCACAGTTAAATAATATATCATTTTTATAATGGTATTTATTTTTGATTTCTTAATATTGAATGTTTAATATATAATTTTAATTTTAGCAGCTATAGAAAAGAAGAAAGTTAAACTAATTTTAATGATATATTTCATGAATTGTAAAACTGAGAAACATTAGAATTTATACAAATAATTTATCATTATTATTTTATTTCTGTGAATTAATGTAATAATTCAAAGTGTATTCTACACTTAACACTCATCTTAACATCAAATAATAAATTATTGCACATGACTCGGTTTTCGGTGGAAGGATTCAGAACTGTGGTAAAATTCACACCACACAATACACGAGGGAATGACCCCTCTCATCTTGTTTAAGTTGTGGAAATTTGATTTCTACATGAATGTTAAATTCCTGTCTAGGTGACATTTATACAAGTATATACAATTACATGCATGAGGAGTACTTCAGATGATACTTAAAAGTCATATTTATTAATTAAATTTTTATGATTTTGTACCAAATAAATAATTATAGAGAGACTGAATTTCTGATTAGATGATGGTGCATGTGGGCCAGATTATGCATATTGAGGCTTCTTTTATATTCCTGATATTGTTTCTACAGTTAGATTTAATTTTCCTTAACTGGGTTAAGTGTATTATATTGGATATATGAAAGTAATTCTTTGCCATTAATCCTTTGCCAGTTGTCTAATACTAATATAATTTATCCATGAGTTAGAAGTAATGGAAATAACAACAGATATAAGCAAGATAAATCAGTCTGAAATAGAAAAGTATTTTCACCTTTATTTTGATAGCTGGTCCTCTTTTACACTACAGAATATTCTTGGGAAAATGTGCTCCAGGATGGCCACAACTGCAGAATATTATGGTTTGATCTATCATAGAAGAAGGAAGGATGCGGAACCTCCCTTCCAAAAGTCTGCTCCCAGGGATGTGATCTGCTTTATGGTGGTTACTTGAAAATGAACATTTTTCACAGTCAACCTTGAAAAGCCATCTTGATAGACCATTTCTGTAAGTAGATTACTACAGAGTTATTCATGGCTTTGTAAGGATGCCAAATTGCCTCATTTTGAGACAATTTAACAGGAATTTATTCACCAGTTCTTTGTATCTTTCAGGGAAAAACCAGTTGACTCTAGGCCAGGGAAGCACTGGGGCCCAGAGAAGCTACTACCTTGAATAGTAATCCTAGACCTCTAAAACTAAACATACACAAACATACACACACACACACACACACACACACACACACACACACACACACACACACACACAAATCAAACAACCAAACAAACAAAAAAATTCCAGTTAGTACAGCCAATCAGGTCTGCTATCACAACCTACTTAAAGTCAGGCAAAAAAAGCGAAGCTGAGAGTTATTTAGATGATAACTAATATATTTTTTATGAGGCAGACTGAATTGAGACCCCAGAAAGAGGGTCAGGAAAACTGATCAGAGAGACTAAAATTGGTCACACAAAGATTGGAAAATAAAATTCCTTGCAGAACAAATAAATCATAGTAAGCCTGCACATATAAGAACAAGACAGCAGACCAAATTCCAGAAATGCACATTTACTTAGAGGTCAGCTTAATGAATTATCAATGGAAATATTTGAATTCTTAAATATTTGACAACATGTGGAAGAAGGCTGAAGAGAAAGAAAATGCCATCACTCTGTTAGGAGGTCCAAGATCACATTAGGAAGTAATCAAGCACAGATTTGTAATAAAAAGAGTAAATAATTATTCCAAATGAGGGCTTCATTAGTTTTGATCTAACAGTTCTTGATGTAGGTGCTAGCAATTACCATACAATTGATCCAGTCCCACAGCTGAGTTAATACTGACTGCAGTATTCCCACATGAAGGAAAAGAGAAAATTTTAAAATGTCTGATGAAATGAGTAGAGGGTGAAGTGTTCTAATAGTGATATCTAGGTTTAGACACAGGTGATGAGGTCGATTTTCTTTTCTAAAAATCCCCCATTTTTAGCCTGGTGCCAGTGGCTCACAGCTGTAATCTTACCTACTCAGGAAGCTTTGATCGGAGGATGGCGGTTCAAAGCCAAGTTAGGCAGGAAAGCTCCTGAGACTTATCTCCATTTAACCACCAGAAAACAAGAGGTGGCACTGTGGCTCAAAAGGTGGAGCACTCACCTTGACTTGAAGAGCTCAGGGACAGTGTCCAAGTCCATACTTCAAGCCCCTCGACCAACAACAAAAATCTCCCTTTTCTTGGACGGCCTACATCTTTTCCTAACATTCAACAAAGAAGCCATTTTATCAACCACTACATTTAAGTCCTATTCTAGCTACTGCAAATAGAATGATTTGGTATCCTATGTCAAAAGTTCATATTTGCAGAAACAAATAACAACAGTGGTAAGTTTTTTTTTTCCAGTCCTTGAACTCTGGGCCTGGGCCCAGAACATGGTTATGCTGGTAGTTTTCATGTGAGCTTGTTAGTTATTTATTGGATTCCTGCCAATGAGGGTAATTACTGGGTCTAAAGGGAGATGTATGTTTGGTCTTTTCAGGAAACTACGTACTGCATTCCACAGTGGTTGAACAAGTTTAGTGTCCCACCAACAGTGTAATACAGTTCCCAATTGGTTACATCCATGCCAGCACTTTCTATTGCTAGTTTTCTTGATAATGGCCATTCTAATTGGGATGAGGTAGAATCTGTCTTGTTTACTTGTAGATTTGTGGGCACCTTCTAGCTATCATGAATGAATCCATGAAATCTATATTGCTCAGAGTCTGCATTCCTTTCTCTTTTCTCTAATTTTTATTAAGATCTGTTTTAATGCTTATCAAAGAATTCTCTTTCTTTGGTGAGTCCCTATGTGATTTTGGGAAGTGTGTAATTCTATCTTCATAGAATGTGTTTGATAATTCCCTTTCCTTTTCCATTCCATTGAAGAGTTAGACCTGCATATTGTATGTTCTCCGCAGGCCTTAATTTCATGGTAAATTCATTGAATCCTAGCTTTTTCTGGAATGGGAAGTGGTTTATTGACATTTAATATTCATTACTTCTTATGTGTTACTTCTTGCTTCAGATTCAGTATAGGAAAGCATCAATTTGTCCAGGATTCTCCAGATTATTGGCATAAGGTTTTCAAAGTACTCTCTTATAACAGTCTCAATTTTGCTTATATCTGTTGTGTTGTCTCATTTTTGTCTCTAATTTTCTCTATTTGAGTGAGTCCTCTTATTTTTTATTATGAAAGTGATATAAAGAGGGTTCATTAGAGTTACATAAGTAATGAGTACATTTTTTTTAAGTGTTAACACTTCCCCATTTTTTCCTGCTTCCCCCAACCCTGACATCCCACTCCACCAAAGTTGTAAAGTTAATTTCTAACATGTTGTCTAGTGTATATCACTTTTGCTTTGGTTAATCTTTGTGCCACCATTTCTGTGATTTTTCTCCCCTTTCTCCAAATCAGATAAACATGTATAAGACAAAGCGTACAGAAATAAAAAAAACAGTGAGTACAAGGAATAAACCAAAGGGTAAAAACTAAATATAAATAACCCAAAACAGCTCACTATACAATCATCTTGTATACATTTCTTGGAGCTCATTTCGATAAGCATCATTTTATATGGTGATATGCATATTGCTTTTGAGCAATTGTGAATATTGTAGACATATTCTATTGTTTCCAAAGGAGTGAAAATCAGTGGCCTATGATTCTTTGGATCTTGCTTGTTTGACTTATTATATTTTCGAAGTGATTCCATTTCCTTACAAATGGGGCAATGCCATTCATTCTGATGGAAGCATAGAGTTTTGTTGTGAACGTATATGACATTTTCTTGATCCCTCATTGGTGGCTCATAAGGGAGGTCTATTGAGGAACCTCCATACTTCTTTACAGAGTATTTGAACAAGTTTACATTTTCACCAATACTGTAGTAATGTTCCTTTTTGGTCACATCCCGACCAGCCCAGCATCTGTTATTTTTAGTTTTCTTCATAATGGTCACTCTAACTGGGGTGAGGTGGCAGCTCAATGTTGATTTGATTCGCACTTCTTTTATGGCCAGAAATGTTGCATATTTATTCATGTGTCTATTGGCCATGCATATTTCTTCTTCAGAGAAGTCTCTCTTTAAATTTTTAGCCCACTTATTAAGAGAGTTGTTATTTCTTGAGGATATGTTTTTATTTGCGGGGGAGTTAACTTTTGGGGCTCTAAATATATTGAGATATGAGGACATAGTGTGTTGCAGAGCAAGTAAAGATCTTCTCCCAATCTGCTGGCTTTTTATTTACTTATCTATATAAGTTCTCTTCTTAGTCAGACTTGGTATGGTTGTGTCAAGTCTGTTAATTTATTGAAAAAACCAACTCTGGTTTTTTTATTTTTTCTAAGTTTTATTTTGTCTTTATTTATTTATTTCTGATTTTTTTTACATTTGTTTCTGTCTACTGCTTTGGGTTAGGGCTTGCTCCTGTTTTCAAGGAGTTTGAGGTACATAATTAACATATTTATTTGAGATTTCCCCAATTGCTTGAAGCAGGCACTCAGAGCAATAAATTTTCCTCTTACTACTGCATTTCCTGTGTCCCAGAGAAACTAGTATTTTATGTGTTCATTTTTGTTAAATTCCAGAAACTTTCAGTTCTTTTCTAATCCCTTCAGTGTCCCACTGGTCATTCAACAACGTGTTATTCAGTCTTCATGGGTTTTACAATTTTTTTTGCTTTAGCTGTTTAATTCTAAGTTTATTCTGTTACAGTCTGACAAGATATGGGAATTCAATTAATTTTTCTTTCAATTTGGACAGAATTTCTGAGTGACATAGGATATGTTCTATTTTGGATAATCTTCCATGAGCTGCTGTGAAGAATGTATATTCTGATGATGGTCGTATATTCAGTAGATGTCTGTTAGGGCTAGGTGGTCAATGTAGTAATTTAAGTCTGTAGTTTCTTGGTTGAGTTTTTCCTGGATGGTTGGTCATTCATGGATGACAATGATGTGTTGAGATGTGTTTTTAGGTTAAGTAGTATTTGGTTGATGATGTTTAGACATATTGTATCCTCCTAATTGAGTGTTGTCTTTATCAATATGTAATGTCTCTTTGTACTAATTTTAATTTAATTCTACTTTATCTTATGTTAGTAATTCTACTGCAGCCTGTTTATGGTGTCCATTTGCTTGAAAATTTTCCTTCCAGCCTTTCAATTTCAGTATGTGTTTGTTTTTGTCAATAAAATATGTCTCTTGTAGATGCTAGATGGATACGACGTGTTTTTTGATACCACTATTTAATCTATGTCTTCTATTTGGAAATTTGAGTCCACTGATGTAGAGAGTTAAGACTGAGAATTGCCTGATAAGTCCTGCTATGTTATACATTTGCTGTTAGGAGCTGTGCTTCATCTACTCTCTCTGATAGGTAGCATTTTTCATAATCAGTTGATGTTCTACTTGATCTTCTCTATGTAGGATATATTTGATTAACTTCTATCCTGCTGATTTGGTAGAGATACATTGCTTTAAGTTACTTTGTAATGAAATATTTTTATATTTCCTTTAAATGTAAAGGAGTTTGGCTTGGCCCCGTATTAACGATTGGTAGATGTTTACCTTTAATGTTTGTCATATATCATGCCAGGCTCTCTTTTTGCCAAATCAGCTAAAAAATCTGTAATTTATCTCACTGTATATCCTTTATAAATAATCAGTCTTTTCTCTGTAGCAGCTTTAAGAATCCTTTCCTTGATCTTTAATGATCCTCTAATGGATTATTATGTAGTGGTTGCTTGTTCAGTTCTAGAATTCTATGTTTGGTATTCTAAAGTTTTCTCTTTTCTGAATGAGCCTATCTCTCTGGATGTTCGGCATGTTCTCTGCTATATTTCTGTAATATGTTTCCCATCCATTTAGTTTCCTGCTCTTCTCATTCTTGATACCTATCTACCCGAAGTTTGATTTCTAACTGAGTCTTGTACTTCTGGCAATATCATTTCTTGTAGGGAGCCAGGGTAAACGCCATTACAAGATGGCGCCCACTCCCTTGCAGCTTTGAGGTAACCACTCCCTTTCAGGCGGTGCTTGGCGGGACGGTGGGTCCTGGGCTTTGCGCATGCGCGAGCCACGTAGAGTCCCCAGCCAATCCCGTGGCACCTGGTGACGGTGAAAGGCAGACGACCAATGATAGAAAGACCCGTGTTCCTATTCCCTATATAAGTGTCCATGTTTCGGGTGCACTCTCTCTTGCGCTCAAGCTCTCCCATCAACTAAAAGGCTCTCCAATAAAGCGTGATCTGAGAAGACTCCTGGTGTGGTGTTCATTCTTCCTCGCTGGTCGAGAAGGCGCGCGCCGCAAAGTGGTGCCGAAACCCGGGACCCGCGCGAGAGGCCGAACCGGAGCCAGAACTCAACACGCGGAGAGGGGACGTCGGTAAGTATCCCCCGGTATGCTGTTCACTGTAGATTTAGATATTTATTGGTTGCTTGCATTGCTTCTTCCTTTGTGGCTTGTCTTTTTGATGGTGCGCACTTGCCTCGAGGAGGGAGGGTTTGATTTAATCCAGGAAGGATGCAAAGTACTAACACAGCATCAGGATAGTCTATCAGTGTCAGCATCCAGTAATGGGGAGGAAAATAGGCCTAAAAGAAAAAGGGAAAAAAGACAAAAGGATCCTAAAGAATTAAAGCAGGAGGGACTGCAGCCCTCACAAAAGGAGAAGGGTCTTAGGGAGGAGGGGGTCTCAAGGAGACCCCCATGCCCTTCTTTAAAAGCAAACCGGTTCTCAGCCGGAAGGGCGGGACCAAGAATGCAGTGATCTTGTGAGTGACTCAGAGGAAGAAATGTTAGAGGAGGAGGGAGAACAGCTCGATCCAGCTGATAGTGAAGAGTTAGAAGAGGCTGCGGCGGAGTGTGAGGCAGACAGATATGGGGGTGGCGCCCCCTAGGGGTAGGAGTACTGCAGCAGCCAGGAAGAGGAAAAGGAGCTGGCCCTCACCCGTCGGCCCCCCGGGCGTTCCCCCTGGCGGGGCAGAGTCACTTTATAAAAGGGAGCACCTGGTCGTGGTTAGCAGCCGCTTTCCCAATCTTTGAGAATCCCATTACCAATGAGAGAATTCTTGAGCCGGTTTCCTACTCCCAGTTAAAAGATTTAGTTGAGGCAGTCAGGACTTATGGGGTGACAGCCAATTATACCACTGCCTTGCTTCGAAGGCTAACTATTAATGCTATGACACCTATGGATTACTTTGAAGTGGCCCGTACTTGCCTTATTCACGGGCAGTTCCTTGATTTTCGGTCAATTGTACAAGATAAAGCTCAAGCCCAATATAGACAAAATGTCCATGATGGGTACCCGGAGTGGACGGTGGACATGCTTCTCGGGCAGGGACCCTACACGGTAGACCAGACAGGATATCCATTTGAAGTATACCGCCAGGTAAACGAGATCTTTTACAAGTCCTGGTGGGCCCTCCCAAACAAGGGAGAGATGGCTGGAAATCTAACAAAAATCATGCAGGCCCCTAATGAGCCATTTTCTGATTTTGTTGCCCGTATGCTAGAGACAGCTGAGCGGGTGTTAGGAAATCTGGAAACAGCCATGCCATTTGTACTGCAAAATATTTTTGAACAAAGCACCAAGGAATGTCAGAGGGCAATTACCCCAGTAAGAACTCAAAGCCTAGAAGCTTGGTTAAAAGCCTGCAGAGAAGTAGGTGGCCCCCTGACCAATGTGGGGATGGCGGCTGCTGTCTTGTCTGCTGCCGGGGCCGCAAAAGATAGTAAAGGAAAAGGGTGTTTCCGGTGTGGTCAGTTGGGACATTTTAGACAACAGTGCCCAAAAAATGGTGGTCCTGCGCAAAACGTACCCAGGCCGCCAAGGACTCCAGGAGTGTGTCCTCATTGTAAAAAGGGAAAGCATTGGGTCAACGAGTGCAGGTCAGTTAGAGACATCAATGGACATTTTATCCCCCAAATTACTCCAAATGCTGATTCGGAACCAGAGCCAAAAAACGGGAAGGAGGGCCCTCGTCTCCAGGGCCCGAAAATTTACGGGGCATTTCAGACTCTGGCTCCCGGACAGCAGCCGCAACAACCCCCCAGCCAAAGAGAGCAACCTCAGACTCCGCAGGGTTGGACCTCTGTGCCAACTCCAGACGGGTATTAACACAGCAGATGGGAGTCCAGATTGTGGAGACAGACATGACAGGACCCCTAGATGAAGGCACTGTAGGAATAGTTTTAGGACGCTCCTCCTCCACAATGAGAGGATTAATAATTTTCCCGGGAGTGATTGACCCTGACTATACGGGGACTATCAAGGTCCTCTGTCATGTCCCCCATGGAGTGGTGTCCATTTCTCCCGGGGATAGAATTGCACAGCTCCTGCTTTTGCCTTCTCTTCATGGCAACTTCCCTGCTAAGGAGATAGAGAGAGGAGATAAAGGGCTAGGCTCCACTGGAGTCGACCTTACATGCCTGTCCATAACTTTAGACCAAAGACCCATGCTAACTCTCCAAGTGGAAGGGAGAAGATTTGAGGGACTGGTGGATACAGGGGCAGATCGAAGCATCATCCAAAGAGGGGAGTGGCCAAAGCAATGGCCAACTCAGAAATCCTCCCAGACCTTACAAGGCATGGGCTATGCCGATGCCCCACAGTTAAGTGCAAAAGAATTGACTTGGAAAACAGACGAAGGCCAATTTGGAAAAATGCAGCCATTTGTGGTAGACGTCCCTGTCAATCTTTGGGGAAGAGATGTGCAGCAACAGCTAAAGCTAACTTTAACTAATGATTATACTGAGGCCAGTCAGAATATGATGAAACAGCAAGGATTTGTGCCAGCCTTGGGGCTTGGTCGGCGTCTCCAAGGACGCAAGGAGCCGATAGAGCCACTTCCTAAACAGGACAGGAAGGGTTTGGGTTTTTCTTAGGGGCCTCTGAAAACAAAGTTTCCACTGAAGGTGCGGTACCCATACCTTGGTTAACACAATAGGCGGTGTGGGTTCCTCAGTGGCCCCTCTCTCGAGAAAAATTGGAAGCGGCTCAAACTCTTGTCCAGGAACAGCTGCAGCTGGGGCATGTTGAGCTTTCAGTG
Organism: Dipodomys merriami; assembly: GCF_024711535.1. Taxonomy (NCBI): domain Eukaryota; kingdom Metazoa; phylum Chordata; class Mammalia; order Rodentia; family Heteromyidae; genus Dipodomys; species Dipodomys merriami. The sequence continues at coordinate 120,024 of NW_027206505.1, forward strand.
TCATCTTGGAATACCCCAATTTTTGTGATTAGAAAGGCCTCCGGAAAATGGAGATTATTACATGATCTTAGAGCAGTAAATGCCCAGATGCAAATTATGGGACCCATCCAAAGGGGACTTCCATGGCTCTCTGCGCTACCTCGAGAGTGGCCTATTTTAGCTTTAGATATTAAGGATTGCTTTTTTTCCATACCTCTTTTTGAAAAGAATAGGGAGCGCTTTGCCTTTACTTTGCCCTCTGTTAATTATGAAACCCCGGATGCTCGCTATCAGTGGAAAGTTCTCCCCCAAGGGATGGCTAATAGCCCAATAATTTGTCAATTGTTCGTAGGGGCTGCATTAATCCCTGTTAGGAAAAAATTTCCAAGAGTACGGATTGTCCATTATATGGATGATATCTTGTTGGCTGCTCCCTCGGTAGAGACTCTTCATAACGTGTTTGGGCAGGTAACGGAGACTTTAGCTGATAAAGGACTGATTATTGCCCCTGAGAAGGTGCAACAGACTAGTGTTGTTCAATTTCTGGGAACCTTTGTTTCTCCTACTGAGATTAAACCACAAAAACTTTCCATTCAAACTGGTCATCTTAAAACACTTAATGATTTTCAGCAATTGGCAGGAGATATTAATTGGATAAGGGGGTTTCTTAATCTCCCTCGGTCAGAGTTGTTACCTTTATTTGCCATTTTGGAGGGCTACCCTGAAGTCACCTCCTCTAGATCCCTGACACCTTTAGCACTAAATTCCCTACAAAAGGTTGAGGCAGCTTTGTCTAGGGCTCAACTTTCACGGGTTGATTTAAAATTACCTATCGATTTATGTATATTAAAAACAAAAAATTATCCCACGGGGGTTCTTTGGCAAAATGGCCCCTTATGGTGGCTCCACGGCAATTCTGTGGGAGCAAAAACTGTTCAATATTTTCCTGAATTAGTGGCTAAGCAGGCAATTTTAGCTATAAAGTATGGTTTGATGCACTTTGCAAAAATTCCAGATAAATTAATTATTCCATACACCCGTGAGCAAGTTGAAATTTTAGCAGCCACAGTGGATATGTGGGCAATTCTTGTTTGCTCATTTCCAAATGTAATTGATAGCCATTATCCTAAGCATCCTCTGCTTGCCATAGTTAACAAAAATTTAATGTATTTTCCTGTTGTCACTTCAAAGGAGCCCTTGGTTGATGCTCTGACCATCTTTACGGATGGATCAAAATCTGGACAAGGTGCCTTTTTTGTTCAAGGACACAAATAGCCCGTAGTCTTTAATTTTCGGCCGAATGCCCCACAGGCTGTTGAATGTTTAATTGTGCTTGAAGTTTTTAAAAGATTTGATCAACCTTTTAATTTATTTTCTGATTCATTAGATGTTGTAAATGCCGTTGCTTCTCTTGAAGTTGCTGCTTCAATTAAGCAGGCCAGTACAATTTCTAATGTTTTGTTACAGATTCAATCCCTTATCTTAAACAGAAAACACTCTTTTTATATTGGACATATTCGCGCCCACTCTATGTTGCCGGGCCCGATGGCAAGGTGTAATGATTTGGTGGACCAGGAAACTCGGGCTGTGGCTCTGGTCACTGCTGATCCTGTAGAATTGGCAAAAGACTTTCATAGATTGTATCATGTACCCGCTAATACCCTTAGGAAAAGATATAATTTGTCCAGGCATGTGGCAAGAGATATTGTTAAAGTCTGTAAATCATGTGTTACCTTTCTTCATCCTCCCCATGTGGGGGTAAACCCCAGGGGGTTGAGACCAAACGCACTATGGGAAATGGATGTTACTCATCTGACAGAATTTGGTAAGTTAAATTATTTACATGTGTCTGTGGACACCTTTTCTGGTGTCATTCATGCCACACCTTTGGCAGGAGAAAAGGTGTCTCACGTCAAAATACACTGCTTAGAAGCTTGGGCAGCTTGGGGAAAGCCCCTTAGACTCAAGACGGATAATGGCCCTGCTTATACTTCCCATGGTTTTCGCGCCTTTTGCGCACAAATGCAGGTTGCCCACACCACCGGACTGCCCTACAATCCTCAAGGTCAAGGTATAGTGGAAAGAGCTAATAGAAGCATAAAAGAAATGCTTCAAAAACAAAAAGGGGTAATTGCTGAGTCAGCGTCCCCCAGGGAAAGACTTTCTCTTGCGCTCATTACCCTTAATTTTTAAATTCTAAATGACAACGATCATTCTGCCGCAGATCGGCATATGACAAGAGACCCCATGGATACTAAAGACATGGTTATGTGGAAGGATGTTATTAATAATAAATGGTATTGACCGGATCTGGTAATAACGAGATCCAGGGGAGCTGTTTGTGCTTTTCCACAGAGTCAAGAAGTACCTCACTGGGTGCCAACGAGACTGACCAGGCCGGTGGAGACTGCAGCAGAACCCCCTCTTTAAGATGCCATCCACTCGTCTCCTGATGCAGCTGATCGTCCTGCTGTTAGCAACAGTGCTAATAGCAACCCTTGTGATAGCTAAACCAATGGCTGTGGGCTGTTACAATTTACTGACTGGGCCTCTGTGGTGTCCTTTTTCAAAGAGTGGGTGGGAGTCGGAATGTTTTTAGCCTGCTGCCTGGGAGGATGCATGGTCTGCCTATGGTTGGTCTGTCGCCTTCGAGCCCAAACCAGAAGGGACAAGGTTGTTATCTTGCAAGCATTAGCCTCTTTGGAGAGTGGATCCTCACCCCAGATCGGGCTGTCGGCCCTGAGAGGCAATTAAGCCTTACCATCCTGCATAGCCTTAGCACCCGGAGGGATCAGGGGATCCCATTGCACCGGGACAGGTATGCAATTTTCAATTTGGGACAGGGTGCTAGGCAAGTGCACTGCACTTGAGGAGAACCATCTCCTCAAGAAGAGCATGCTGAGCTGCAAGTGGGTTGATGCCCAAGATCCCACCTCTGCAAAAAGGCATCGGACGGGCCTGGTCATCACTGGGGAAGGCGCCCCTCAGGCGAAGGCCAGTGCAAGGTCCTAATGTTTTAGACAGAGGCCCAACCTCTACTCTTACCTGTTGCCAAAAAACAAAAAAGGGGGAACTGTAGGGAGCCAGGGTAAACGCCATTACAAGATGGCGCCCACTCCCTTGCAGCTTTGAGGTAACCATTCCCTTTCAGGCGGTGCTTGGCGGGACGGTGGGTCCTGGGCTTTGCCCATGCCGAGCCACGTAGAGTCCCCAGCCAATCCCGTGGCACCTGGTGACGGTGAAAGGCAGACGACCAATGATAGAAAGACCCGTGTTCCTATTCCCTATATAAGTGTCCATGTTTCGGGTGCACTCTCTCTTGCGCTCAAGCTCTCCCATCAACTAAAAGGCTCTCCAATAAAGCGTGATCTGAGAAGACTCCTGGTGTGGTGTTCGTTCTTCCTCGCTGGTCGAGAAGGCGTGCGCCGCAATTTCTTATTTCTTGTATTTGTTCTAAATGCTAATTTTCTCTTTCCTGTTAAACCTATTCTGTCTTTGACCCTGAGATTATCTTCTATGTCATTTATTTGCTGTGGAGACATTCTATTTTGTTTTCGATTTTCCTGTCTTCTAATTGGTCCTTTTTTAGGGCTTCTATCTCTTTATTAAAGATTTGTTTTAGGTCTTGTATGGAGTTTCTGTACATTTTTTTCTTTGGGTGGGGGGGTTGCAAAGGTTGTTTTTTTTAGCTCTGTCTGCTCTCATATCTTTTAACTGGGCATCCATTTTTTCCTTGGACTCCCTTTACTTCTCAGACTTTATCTTTGTTTCTTATCTCCATGAATTATTTTGCTAATCTTTGTTTGGTCTCATCTTGTTCACAAATTTCCTTGTAGAGGTTTTCCATCTTTTCATTAATCACATTTTCAGCAACATTTGTAAAATATTTTGATAACTATCTTCGAGGTCCTTGATTGTCTGTTCTAATGCCTGGTTATTTACTGTGTGAATTGAAATACCTTGACATATTTTTTCTTGTATTTTTTTTTCTGATTGGTTGTGTCCATTTGGAGGTTTTCTCTTGGGGAAACTATGATGTTAATAATTGACTCAATGTTCTTGGTTGATTTGCTAGGTGTTGGTTTGGTCTTCTGTTTTGATTTGTTTTTCTGGAATTAGGTTTTTGTCTATACAATTAAGTGTAGAAGTGTAAATCACTTGTGGTGAGACATTGTGATGTTAATACATATGGTTCCAGTGACAGTTCGGACTGTCCAATGGTATGTTGAATTGTCTCTGTGTATGCATGTGGCTTTCTCTGATGTACATTTCTGTTCCTACTTTTTTCTATGTAGCCCTTTTATTTCTACACTGCAGATGTGCCTTTGAATATGATGGCCAATACAGTCACAGCAGTCACTTGCCTGGCTGGGCACGTTTTCATAGATTTCTGTTTTCTAGTGAAGATAGTATAAAATCTTCTTATGAATTTTATGTCTATAATTATATCTATAATTACAGCTGTAAATCTATAATTATGGCTATCTTGGTGTGACTCTCTAGAAGTGGAGTACTGGCCAGGACTCTAAATCTCTGTTTCATTAGAGAGAGTTAGGGAAATTTTCTGTTGTTATTCTGCCATTGTTTTTCCTCTTCCTCAGATTTATGTTATATATTGTTGATTTTTTCACATAATTTGGGATTTGTGATGGTTGTATCAGGTTATTTTTGTTTTCCTGCTTGGGTTATTTTGAAGTAGTTATTTCATGCTTCTATGAAGAGACAGAAAGAGAGAAATATTTGTTATTACATTAAGAGAAATAGAGAAGACATTTTAACCTATTTGCTACAAGTAAATTAGTATTAAGCAAAACTAATGAAAATAATTACTTCTTATGCTACAGAGGACGAGTATAGTACTGGGGAATATCTTGGAGGAAAAGACTTTAGACTCATAACAACTGATGCCTTATATTGAAATTACTGGCTAAACATTCTTCTTCAGAAAAGCAAAAGCTCCATTTCTTTCATATTAATATTATAAAGTCATAATACCTGCATGTGGAATTGTTTTCCTAGGCTATTTTCAATTACATTCTTCATCCATTACATATCTTTGAATGACCAATTCCTTAAAATACCTATATTTCTTATATTGTGTTATAAATCTCAGTATTATAAATACGAATTTATCTCTGAGCCTCATCTTGAGCTACATTCATATATAATTTATGCAGTCTCAAGCAAGAAACCTATTTTACTCTATTTTATGTTTTAATCAATAAATACATTCTTTTTAGAATTATGTTCTCATCTTTTATATTGCTCCAGTAAACATCATGTTTCTAGTACTTTTAATGAAATATAAGGTTTGGAACTGGAAGCCACCCCACCATTATCACTTTAAAGTAAACCCCTGGAGACTATTTTGCATATAAAAATATAAAAGTGCAATGCCCATGTTTATATATAAATAATATAATGGTTAAGACAATTAGACACAAGGACTACCACATCAATCCTCAATTGACTTAAAGCCACCAAAACATTGTGTTCATGAATATCACTCATTGTTAGAAAATGACTAGTCAATACAAAGTTTATATTATATTTGAAGTTTACTAAATGAAAATTACACCCAGATTTGCTGTCAATATCTTGTTTCCAGGAATACATTTTTTTCAGCAAACAGGGAAATAAAAATAAGGTTTGACACAGAATGTAAGATGTAGAAGTATACTGTCTTTCTTTAAGATGATAAGTACCTGCAAATCATGTGATATATTAAAAGATACTATAAAAATTCATAAGAGGATTTATGATCAGAAATGATAGGTAAGCAAAGTAACTGGAAAACTGTATATGTAAATAGAACTTTCAATATAAGATGGCAAGTTTTCAATAAATGGGCCCATAGAATGTAATTCTGTATTTCTAACTCACATCCATATTCGGCATTTTTCCACATACTCCCGTTCTCTTACCTCAGTTCCTGATCAATATTCTTCTATTTCATGATGTCAATTCCTACTAAAATAACAAGGTGGATTTTTTTGGTCTCTAGATCCAATACATTTTAGTATTTTGTAATAGTATGAATTCATGGAGTTTGACTTGAATGTCAAGATTGTAGATATTGTATTCAGGTTACTGTTAATTGGCCTGAAGCATATAAAGACACACAGTATACTAAGAAGAAGGGACTTGATCTCAGGGAAACATACAGGTCCAGGCAAGATCCTGAAGCAAAGAAAAATCAATATAGCAAACACCAATCAACTATAATTACAAAGGAATGGAACTGATCTCTGATGTTTCTGGGTAGCAGCTGTGTGTGTTTGCATGTGTGTGTGTGTGTGTGTGTGTGAGAGTGTGTGTGTGTGTGTGTGTGTGTGTGTGTGTGTGTGTAGAGAGAGAAAGAGAGAGAGAGTGAGAGAGAGAGAGAATTTTAGTGTGGCTTCCATATTTATAGACCATAGAGCATTACTTATTAGGGAGGAGGTGCTCATATCAGAGCTCTGATACCATTGTCATCACCTTTTACTGCGAAAAACACTTGCTTAATTTCTAATTAAATAGGGAAAATAAACTAACATCTAACGTGATTGTTTTGACAATTTATTAGCATATTGAAGGCTAAAGGGAGGAATCAGAGATCAGTTTAACCTTTTTCCTCTCTTCTGAATATTACACAGCAATAGATGTGATTTCAGGAGTCTCTTGAAATGTACTGACAGCTAAATTATTAATGTGCTTAATAATATGGAACATATGATGGAGAAATAGATCAGCCAGCAAGCACAAAGTACTAGTGATAAGATCGAACTTTTGAGCAGGTTGCCACATCTTTTAGGAATGTAATTCTTTCATATGAACTTCAAATTTTGTGGCTTTCCCTGTGTGATCAAATGGTAGGAAAGTCCTATAGGAAAGTACTGTACTGTTCAGCCAAATAGAAAATGCTCATGATCCCATCCTCATGTTACATATTTCCATTCCATACAGACTCTCTTTTAGAGTGCTTTCATTTAATATACTGCAGCACCTCATTCTTCCCTGTGGGAGACAGGAAAAAAGATAATTTGTTTGAATATTAAATTACATAAATTAATGGGTACAGGCATGATTTGTAAAATTATAGAAGTTTGTAATAAATGTAAGTAGGGAACATGTCACAAACAAAAAATATAATTAAAATCAAATGACAAGAATAGAAGACACAGCAGTTTGTGCAGGAAAACATACATTAGATTAGTTGCAGAATTTCTAATTTGAGATAAATTATATATTAGAGCATAATTCCCTTTACCCAAGGATTGAAACACTATTGAAAAATATATTTCTTAGAGATATTTTTGCTTCATAATATTAGGGATACAGGTGGACCCATTGCAACAATGAGATGGACAAGTCATTATGTCGAAAAACGAACTTTACAACTTTGGCTGGGGGTGGAAGTGGGAAGGCATGGGAAGGGAAAACAAAAGAGGAGGCAACAATGCTTTATAAGAAATGTACTCATTACCTTGCCCATTTAATGGTAACCCCTCTGTACGGTATTTTCACAATAAAAAATAATTTTAAGAAGAAAATAATCCCAAAGTAATTATTTTTCTTATTATTTTCCTATTTCCACGTGATTTACCTCCAAATTAGAAATCCAGATATATGATTTAATTTAATTTAACTGAAACTATTATTGAGAATAAGGTTCTTATACTCTCTACATTCGTCACACAAGAACTGATATAATAAAAGGTTAAAAATGATTAGTTTTTAACTTTAGAATTTAAGAAATGTTTTTGACCACATTGGTTACTGGAGCCTTCACAATAAACTCATGAGATAATTTATATTGATGAAGCAAAAATTCTAGAGCTTAGACATTTACAAATACAAAAATCAAGTCATTCAGAATATTTAGATCATATATTAAACAGAAAACTTAGCATTCAAATATCTGAATATAGTAATACATTTAATTGCAGGGTAAGTACTTGTTCTGAAAGGAGATAAAATTGTATTTATTTTTAAAAGTAAACCTAAGTATATATTTGGATAAAAGACAATGTTTAAAATATCACTCATGCAAGACAAAAGATGTACAGTTCATTGCTTTTCATGCCAATTATGTTCTCTAAACTTACTAGAAATACTAGATTACTAACCCTAAATCATTGCTTTGTAGGGAAATAGAAATTTAGTTTCCTAAAACTCATTACTACAACTTTTTGTCAAGCAATTACTAAGTAATTGTTTACATTTTCTGTTATGGAATCTTATTTGATTTTTATTTATTAAATTAAATAATTAGCCAATAACAATATAAATTATGCATAAACAAAGTTTATCTAACATATATATTTCTTTCAAAAGAAAAATGGCACTCTTAAAGAACACTGGAAGGGGGCTGGGAAGGTGGCTCAGTAGTAGAGCGCTTGCCTTGCATGCCTTGAGGCCCTGGGTTCGATTCTTCAGCACCACATAAGCAAAAAGAAAAAAGCCGGAATTGGAGCTGTGGCTCAAGTGGTAGAGTGCTGGCCTTGAGCTGAAGAGCTGAGGGACAGCGCCCAGGCCCAGAGTTCAGGCCCCACGACCGGATCCCCCCCCCAAAAAAAAAGAACACTGGAAGGCAGTGTTATGTATTTATTAATTTTTAGTTACTTTGTTAATGGTTATTCATTTTCAGAAGTGGCATTTTCATTATGCTCTTTCCATAATATATTTTAAACTTTTGATTATACTCCCTCTATTTCCTTTTTATTATTCTTTTCTCCAAAGATCTTCTGTTTTTCACATCAAATTACATCTTTATATATGCACATATAATCTAATTTTGAAAATTTAATGTGAACTGCAACTTAATTCAAGATGTACAGTGGATTAACAGGATGAAAAAAACCTTGAGTATTTTCAGTTAACTTCTGAATTGAGCTATCATTATTATTTTGATTAGGGTTGGGATCCCAGAGAGAATTAGAATTAGGGTTAGAGTAACAGAAAATTTAGGTTCAACACAGGATGACCCATTGAAACAATGATACTCACAACACACTCTGTTGAGAATGAACTTTACACCATTGAGAGAGAAGACTGAGGGATGTAGGAGAGGGAAAGGATAGTGGGACAACTACAAAAAAGGGGATAACAATGCTCTACAAGAAAAGAACGAATTACCTTACACATGTAATTGTAATCCCTTTGTAAGCCTCTTTACAATAAAATAAGATTTTAAAATTAATGAAAAATAAAACCTGACATAGAAATATAAATAGAAAATATAAATAGAAAATGAAATAGAAAAACACTTTAAAACTTTAAAAATTTAGGTTCAAAATGCAAGTAAAATTTAGACCTACACGCTTAGCAAGAGATATGATAAATGTGAAATAGAGGCTTGCTATTAACATTATGATTCAGTTATATGTAGGCTTAGGATTAGGCAAGGTGTTCCAGTTAGAGCTGGGGTTAGAATAAGAAAAAAGATGTAAGATACTGTGTAAAACTGCAACATATTTTAGGAAGAATGAATGGCATCAAAGTTAGAATGAATGCAAACCAATGTCGGTGTAATTTTAAACATTCAGCTATAATTTGGTTTAAACTGTGAGTTACTGTTTTAGTTCTTGTTAGGATTAGGGAAGGACAAGCTTTAGGGTAAAATTTACTTTTCACTAAGAAATAGAAGCAAAAAAATGAGTGATTTTATAGAATGCAAACAATTTTACTTACATTAACCATTTGTTGTTAACTTGGATTGTGATTAGGATTTGGTTTCTGGTTAAAGCGGTTTGAGGATAGAGTAAAGAAATGGATTAAACTCGTGGCTCACGCCTATTATCCTAGCTACTCAGGAAGCTCATTTCTGAGGAACACAGTTCAAAGCCATCCCAGGTAGGAAAGTCTGTGATAATTTTATCTCCAATTAACCACCAGAAAACAAGAAAGTGGTGCTGTGGCTCAAGAGGTAAAGTGCACACCTTGAGTTAAAGAACTCAGGGATTGTGCCCATGCCTAGAACTCAGGGATAGTACCCAGGCCCAGAAATGATGCCCCACTAATAACAAAAAGAAAAAAAAAAGGAATGGGATAAATGTTTAGTAAATCTGAACTTATTTTAGGTTCTAAGAATTCAGGAAAAGATATTAGAAATATATTGTACTTCCATTATCACAGCTTTTCCTGAATGTTCCAGTTAGGGTTCAGATTAGAAAAATAACAAAATATTGAGCAAAACTACAAATTATTTTATGAAAGATGGATTGAATCAAAGAAGGGATTAATAAATCTAATGTATTTGTGTGGCTTTTAGAATCCAAATGCAATTGGTTCTAGGGTTAGTGTTACCTTTCTAATTTATGAACTAATGAATTAAAGGCACAATTATTTCATTCTTACAAACCAAGACAGTTACAATTGTGAAAACAAATTCAATTTTCTACCTGAAAATATGTCTTAAAATATTTTCCAACCAGGATTAAAGAATAGTGAACAGGGTGTCGTTTATTAAAATTAGGTAAATTGATGATAAAGGTTTCAAAAATATCTAAACACTTGGGATAAAAATTCAGACATGTTATTGGGAAAACAGACATTCTACTAGCTCTAGCTAGGAAATTGTGTGTGTGTGTGTGTGTGTGTGTGTGTGTGTGTGTGTGTGTGTGTGTGTGTGTGTGTGTGTGTGTGTGTGTGTGTGTGTGTGTATGTGTGCACCCACCACAGGTCTTCAACTCAGGCCTGGGTCTTGTCATCAGCTTCTTCTGTGCAATATGGCACTAAACCTCGTAGCCACAGGTTTTCTTTTGGCTTTTTAATAGTTAATTTGAGATACATATTTCATGGATTTTCCTGTCAGGACTTAATCTTCGGATCCCCAGCAATCCTTGGGTGAGCGTTACTGTGGGTGCTACCAAAAAGTGACAGTTCATTAAACTGGGAGCAATATGGAATATTTTACTAGATACAAAGTAACCAGTTCATTAATGTGGGAGTAACAGGATCACACTAGATTGCCTTCAAACACATTGTTTCTAATGAGTTTAACTGAATCCCCAAACATAATCAAACCTATTAGCCACAATGTATGAAGTAGCACATATTTATGATGTAGAATATGTACAATGAATTATATCCTGAATCAAAAGTATTTTCTGGGTTTGCAGTAAAGAAATAGAGTGTCCCAAGTGGAGGCCTGTAGTGAGCAGCAGAGCATCTGCTTAATGTGATTCCAACCCCCAGGAAAATAAAGAAGTAGAAGAAAGTGAAAGTGTAGGAGAAAGAGGAAAGGAAAGGAGGAGGAAGGGGTAAGAAAGGAAGAAGGGCATAGCAGGAGGAAGAAAAGGAGGGGAGAGGGAAAAAGTAGAGGGGAGGAGAGAAGCAAGAGGGGTACATTACCCTGGGGAAGAGGATCAGGAGAGGATGCAGGAGGAGGCAGATAAATGCAATACAACAACTAGAATTGTTGGAAAACATTTTGCATAAGTAATCTTCATGTGCATGGCAGGATTAATTTCTAATCAGAGAGAGATAGCACAGTGACAATAGGTGTGTTACCTTTTGCTCGGTTATTTTATTCATTCTTCAGTGAGGAATTCAGATGAAATCCTGAGTTTGGTGTTTTACAGAACACTTCAGGATTTCTTTTTCATGAATCAAACATGGGAAAGAACTAAATGCAACCTTCCTGAGTTAAAAAAGAAAGTTTTAGTGGATGCTTTTAAGTTTTTTGTCTTTTCTTTTTTTTTTTTGGCCAGTTGTTCAGTGCTCCAAGGCTGTGCCCTGGAGCCCTTTCCAAGTCCCCATGTGTGCATACATTCCTGTAGTCTCTGTTGTTGTGGGTGCTTTCTCAGATCACTCGTTGAGAAGTGTGGCCCCTTCCCTTGCAGTGGATGTGCAGTGAGTGTATGTGTGGGCATACTCCCCAACATTGTCAGATGAGTCCCACCCACCATGCCCACCTAACTTCCCAGTCTCAGTTTTTCCATTTCACCCAGGAGCTGGCAGTCATGGGGCTGGAATTGAGTCCACTGATGACCTCTCCTCCAGTTGTGCTGGCACTGCTCGTCAGTGGTCCTTGGTGCGAGTGCCATCCCAGGGAGACTGTTATGGGTTCACTGCCTACACCCATGGTGTGGGGTGGGGGGACACTATGTTTGTACACTGCACAGTCCATGTGAGAAGGAAGGCTGGGTGTGCAGCTAGCCACCTTGAGGCCAGGCAGCACAACCTCGGTTCACCTCATCAGTCTTTAAGTTCATCTGTGGACTGGAGCCATGTGCTATCCCCTCTGCCAGTGGGCTTGTGAAAGCTGCAGAAGCTCAGCAACCTGGATCCCCTTCAGCATCTCTGTGGACCTCCATTTTCTGGTCCCTGTGGACTCGGGTGCAGGTCCATCCTTGCATATGCCCATCACTACCAGAGGAACCTGGACTTGCAGAGTATCAGCTGCAGCACCGGGGGCACGAAGCCTCTTTGGCTTTGCTGTGTAGCCTCCTCCATCGTCCTTCTGGTCCACATGGGCCCATCTCTTGATGCCATTCCAGGGATGCTCTTTTTGGAGGCAATGGGCTCACCCCCTACCATTGATGGTCTCCAAAGCTGGGGAATGGATTTGGCCTTGGCAATGTAGGCTGCACAGGGGGAAAGCAGGACTTGGGGTCTGCCCTGACTATCCCCATGCTTCGGCACCTGAGTCTGGATTGCTTGGTTAGGTCAATGATGGAGCCTTGTTGGCTACAGCTTACTGCAACAAGTGCTGCACTTGCTGCAGCACCAATGTAGTGTCTTGGACCCCCTCGGACACCAAATGGACATCTAATGGGTCTACATGGGCTGGAGGTGGGTTTCATCCAAGGACTTCATTAGAAAGTGCTACTCCCCTTCATTGTACTGTAAGCAAGCGGTGCCACATATACCTAATGGGTGGATATGCGTGATACTTTCCTTCCTAGACTGATTCAGAAATGTGATCCTCTCAAATTCCAACACTTTAATAGTGTGTGCTCCAGTTCTGCTTACCTCTAGAAGATATGACAGAAATAAATGATTACAGGTAATTTGAGTGAATCATTGGCTAATATAGGTGATTTTATATTAAAATGTAGGGTAAGTTTGAAAGTAGAACCACAGTAGTTAGATATTTTGCTAAGTAATTTTGTTTCACATTAAAAACACATCTCTACCAGAATTAAGGCTTTATTTTGCTGTTTGTCAAGTTGTATGTCATTTGGGAAACTTCATGTCTTCCATATGTAATAAAGGACTTTGAATGGTCTGATGTGCTGGCTCACATCTATAAACATGTTTAGCAATCAGAAAAAAAAAATAGATCACAATTTGAAAATAGCCTAAACAAAAATTTAGGAAGTATCAATCTCAACAAAATAGTGAATCATGTTGAATCATGCCATTCATCTCAGCACCACCAGAGGCTAAGTCGCTGCTCAGTACCTGTGTCACATACATCCCTGGCTCACTTGGAGGCAGTCACCTCTCCTGATCCAGAAGCTGGGCTGGGATTTAGCCAAGAGGAGGAAGGAGTCTGCCTCACCTTCCCTGGGTGGACCTCACAGAATGCAGTGTATTTGCTTGCTTTCCTCCTCCAAAAGGCTTGAAATGCCATGCTGCTAAGTGTTCACAATTTGATTCCAGTGACCTGTGGTAGAGGTGTGAGGAAATATTAAATTAAATTTCACATTTGCCAATTGAGTTGCTCTTCCCAGCCTGTGAGTTCAACTCAGCAAGTGTTCATTATTTGAGAGTTGAAAATACTGAGGTAGAGGAGATTGGGAGGTTGATTGAAAGAGAAGAGAGATAGAGAGAGAGGGGAGGGAAGGAGAAAGAAAAGAAAGGAAAGAAGAAAGAAAGAAAGAAAGAAAGAACGAAAGAAAGAAAGAAAAAGAAAGAAAGAAAGAAAGAAAGAAAGAAAGAAAGAAAGAAAGAAAGAAAGAAAGAAAGAAAGAAAGAAAGAAAGAAAGAAAGAAAGAAAGAAAGTGATAGAGAATGAATTGTTTGGAGTCAGGAGTCACATGGCAGAGGAACTACCAGTATTTGGTATTAGGTCTGACCAAGCATGCAGACCCTATGCAGACACCTCCCCATTTCTTGGCTGTTTCCACCCTTTATGTGTTAACTAGGTATCTGACACACCTGGAGACAGCCACCTCCCCTTCCTGCTAAGTCACAACCTGGTCAGCCTCTGGTTACACTTTACATGTGGCTACAGGTGAATCCCAAGCGTGGAGGTAACATCCAGATACAATGTGGCCAGCCATTTCCCTTGCCTGGCCATATCTCATCCAATCCTTGGCCTATTTATGTCCTGACACTAGATTAGGTTGCACCCCCATTTTTTTACACGCCTCTCCGACATGTATGGCATGGGCAGCAGTTCAGTAAATAAACTACTTTACCTGACTGAATACCATGTGGTGTTCTTTTCGATGGCTACCTAATGAAACTTACCTAATTAATATACCTTACACTTCAGTCTTTCTTTTTTCTTTAATTTTAATTTTTTTGTAAACATATTGTACAGATGGGTTACAATTACATGGGCAAGATAATGAGTACATCTCTTATCAAGCATTGCAGCCTCCTCATTTGTTGACCCTTCACATAGCTTCCCAGAATCCCACGCCCCCCCACCCAATCCCTCGCCCCCACACCAAAGTTGTTAAGTTTGTTTTTGACATGAAAACTTGTACTTCTCATAGTTGCATCGGGTCCACCTGTATCCTTAACCAACTTGTTTTTCCCCATCTCCTCCACAAATTATACCGACATCAAATATAGTGAAAGCAGGGGTTGTATTGTGGGGGAGGCACATACAAAGCTACAAAGAAATAATCTTGTAAATGAGTTAGAAACAAATGCATGAAAGAAAGAAACATTTAAATACTTATCTAAGGGTTCATTTTCCTAACATTACATTATCTGACCTTTCCTGCTTGACTCAAACATATACTAGATATCTCAAATAAGGGAAACGATGGGACCTTTGTTTCTTTGGGCTTGGCTTACTTCACTTAATATAATTTTTTTCCCAGCCTTTCCTTTTCCTAACAAATGGGGAAATGCCATTCTTTCTGATGGAGGCATAGAATTCCATTGTTTATATATACCACATTTTCTTGATCCATTCATCTACTAAGGGGCATCTGGGTTGCTTCCATATCTTAGCTATGGTAAATAATGCTGCAATAAACATAGTTGTGCTGGTAGTTTTAGTGTGGTCTTGTTTGAAAACATTTTGGTAAATGCCCAAATGTGGGATTGCTAGGTCATAGGGGAGCTCTATGTGAAGTCTTTTGAGGAACCTCCATACTGCTTTCCAAAGTGGTTGAACAAGTTTACACTCCCTCCAACAGTGAAGTAAGGTTCCCTTCTGTCCACATCCCCTCCAGCATCTGTTGTTGTTAGAGTTCTTGATTACAGACATTCTGGCTGGATGAGGTGGTATCTCAATGTTGTTTTGATTTGCATTTCTTTTATGGCTAGGGCGGTTGAGCATTTCTTCATGTGTCTATTGGCCATCCTTCTTTCTTCTTCAGAGAAGTTTCTCTTCAAATCTTTAGCCTACTTATTTATTGGGCAGTTGGTCTTTGAGGATTTGTTGTTGAGGGATTTAATTTTTTGAGCTCCAAGTATATTTTAGATATGAGACCCTTGTCTGTTGTATGGCTAGTGAAGATCTTTTTCCAATCTGTGGGCTTTCTATTGATCTTACTAGCTATGTCCTTTGCGCTGCAGAAGATCTGCAACTTCATGCAATCCCATTTGTCCAACCTTCTTTGATTTTTGGGTTTCTGGGTCTAAATTAAGAAAATTTCAGCCTGAGTCAAGGAGACCTATGGTTTCTCCTATTCCATCCTTTAATGTTTTTAGAGTGTCTGCTTTGACTCCGAGGTCTTTAATCCATTTGAATTTGATTCTGGTGCAGGGTGATATATAAGGATCTAGTTTTAGTTTTCTACAAGTAGTTAATCAATTTTGCCAGGACCATTTTCTGAAGAGGGTGTCTTTCTTCCATTCTATTACTTTAGTTCCCTCATCAAAGATTAGTTGGCTATATGCCTGTAGGTTCATTTCTGGGTTTTCAATTCTGTTCCATTGGTCCTGAGGTCTGTTCTTCTGCCAGTACCAAGTGGTTTTGATTACTATGGCTTTATAGTAGAGTTTGAAATTTGGTATTGATATTCCTCCAGCAGTGTTGTTTGCCTTGAGGAGCGTTTTTGCTATGCGGGATCTTTTATTGATCCATAAGAATTTTTCGATTGCCTCTTCTATTTCCTTGAAGAATGAGGTTGGAATTTTGATAGGTATTGCATTGAATTTGTAGAAACCCCTGGGAAGTATTGCCATTTTCACGATGTTAATCTTTCCAATCCATGAGCATGGGAGGTTTTGCCATTTTCTAAGTTCTGTTTGGATTTCCTTTTTCAGATTTTAAAGTTTTCATCATAGAGGTCCTTCACTTCTTTGTTTAAGTTAATTCCTAGGTATTTTATTTTTTGAGGGGCTATTACAAATGGAGTTATTTTCCTAATTTCAACCACACTTTTCTCATTGTTGGCATAGAGAAAAGACATTGATATTTGAGGGTTAATTCTATATCCTGCTACTTTGCCAAATTTTTGAATCAGCTTGTGTAATTTAGGAGTGCAGTCTATGGGATTGTTTAAATACAAGATCATGTCATCTGCAAAGAGGGAGAGTTTTATTTCTTCTTTCTCTATTTGGAACCCCTTTATGTTTGCATCTTGTCTTATTGCTGTAGCAAGGCATTCTATTACTAGATTGAAGAGAAGTGGAGAGAGTGGACATCCTTGTCTTGTTCCTGAGTTAAGAGGAAATGGCTTTAGCTTTCACCATTAAGTATAATGCTGGCTGTAGGTTTGTCATATACAGCCTTTATTGTATTGAGGAATGTCCCATGGATTCCTAATTTTTCGAAAACCTTCATCATAAAGGGTGTTGGATCTTGTCAAATGCTTTTTCTGCATCTATTGAGATAACCATGTGGTTCTTATCCTTGCTCCTGTTGATGTGATGAATAATATTAATCGATTTGCGTATATTGATCCAGATTTGCATCCCTGAAATGAATCCTGTTTGATCCTGGTGTATGATTTTTTTGGATGAATTGTTGTAGTCGTTCGGCCAAAATTTTGTTGAGAAGTTTTTCATCAATGTTCATCAAAGAAATTCATCTATAGTTCTCTTACTTTGATGAGTCCCTGCCTGGTTTTGGGATGAGGGTTATGATGGCTTCATAGAATGTGTTCGGTAGTGAACTTTCTCTTTCAATTTCATTGAAGAGTTGGAGGAGTATTGGTGTGAGCTCTGCTTTGAAGGCCTTGTAGAATTCCGCTGTAAAACCATCTGGTCCTGGACTTTTCTTAGCTGGGAGGTCTCTTATTGCTGTTTCTATTTCAATGCTTGATATTGGCCTGTTAAAATGGTTTAACTCACCTTGGTTTAGTTTTGGCATGTCAATATTTGCTACGAAAAGGTCCATTTCTGTCAAGTTGTCAAACTTATTAGCATAAAGTTTTGAGAAGTATTCCCTTATAATGTTCTGAATCTTGGTTGTTTCCGTGGTGATGTTTCCATTCTCATCTCTGAGTTTATTAATTTGGGTGTCTTCTCTTCTTTTTCTGATAAGATTTCTAAGGGTCTGTCAATTTTTTTAATATTTTCGAATAACCAACTCTATGTTTTGTTGATTCTTTCTATAGTTTTTTGGATTCTAATCCATTTAATTCTGATTTAATTTTAATTATTTCTTTCCGTCTACTGGATTGGGGTTTAACTTGCTGCTCTTTTTCAAGGAGGTTTAGATGTGTCATTAAATTGTTGGTTTCAGATCTCTCCAATTTGTTGATGTAGGAGCTCAGAATTATAAACTTTTTTCTGAGTACTGCCTTTGCTGTGTCCCAGAGTAGCTGGTAATTTGTCTGATCATTTTTCTTGAATATCATGAACATTAGAATTTCCTTTCTAATCTCTTCCATGACACACTCGTGATTCAGCAGTGTGTTGCTCAGCCTCCATATTATACCGGACTTTGTTTGGTGGCTGTTGGTGTTGAGTTCTAAATTTATTCCCTTGTGGTCAGAGAGAATGCAAGGTATAACGTCAATGTTTCTGAATTTGGACAAGTTTGCTTTGTGGCCTAAAATGTTGTTTATTTTAGAAAATATTCCATGTGCTGCTGAGAAGAACGTTTATTCTGATGCTGCTGTGTGAAATATTCGGGAAATGTCTGTTAAATCTAGTTGATCTATGCAGCTGTTTAGATCTGTGGTTTCTCTGTTGGGTTTTTGCCGAGTTGATCTACCTAGTGGGGAGAGTGGTGTGTTAAAATCCCCAACAATTAATGTCTTTGGATTTATGTGGGATTTTACACTTCAGTGTTTCTAGTTTTGAATCCATGGATATTTTTTCTGACACATGTGTGTTCAGTATCTACAAAACATATGTACTAACTTATCATGTAACAGTATTATTTTGCCTGGAATCTTTTTTTTTTTAATTTGTTTAATTGTGAAAATACCGTACAGAGAAGTTACAATTACATGAGCAAGGTAATGAGTACATTTCTTATGAAGCATTGTTGCCTCCTCCTTTGTTTCCCCTTTCTATCCCTTCCCATCCCCCTCCTCTCCCGCCAAAGTTGTAAAGTTCATTTTTTGACATAAAATGTTTTACATCTCAGTGTTGCAATGGGTCCACCTGTATCCCTATTTAAACCATTTTTTCCCTTCCCTTCCACAAAGTATACCAACATCTGAATCTTTAATAGCATCCTTATTAACCTTAAAGTCTATTTTCCTTGCTTTGTTTTGTTTTTTGCCAAACATAAGCAAAGATTTGGTGGGACATTCTGAAAAGATCTCTGCCCTCATATTTACTAATCACCCTGGGCTTCAACCAGTGAGGTACCAGCTCAGATGATGGAACTTTGAAATTCGGGAAAGCAGATGCACATCATAAGGCCCATGGTTTTCGGTTTTCTCAGATTATTTTTTAAATGTAATTGTTACTAAGGTGTGTACAGTGAGTTTACCATTTCACAATTCATGTCATGTGTATATTTTTCTTGTAGACAATGGCATCCTTTCCTGAGCTTTCTCCCAGTTTCTTTTTTTGTTGTTGTTGATGTTTTTTTATTTGTGTACCTGACCTTCAGCTTGAAATCAGGATTGGTTGCTGCCCCTGGGTTTTTGTAATCAAGCGTACTCTACCTCTTGAGCCCCAGCTTCCTTTATGGCTTTTTGGGTGTTAATTGAAGAGAAAAGTCACAAATTTTCTCACTCCTGCTGTCTTTGAACTGTGATCATCAGCCTCCTGAGTAGCTAGGATTATAGGCCTGAGTCTTCAGTGTCCAGCTACTAAAGTGTTGGTTTTATGCTTCCCTGGTTGTGTTACAATTTTCCTCGACTCTTAGCACTAATACTACATATTGCCTGGCTCAAATCTGAATTGGTAGAACATACTTGTATTTTGATGAAGACAAGAATAGGAAACTATAGGCCATAGTAACATATAAACTAAACAAATCCCTTGGAACATGGCATAAAAACAAGTAGGTTTATTGCCAGTTGACTGTGTCTTTTCTTTATTGTTAATTCTACATGGCCTATGAATGATGTTAAACATATCCAAATGACCATTGGCAGAAATAATGTTTCTCATCCTGTTCTAAAATTAAAACAAAAACCAACCAAAAAATACTACTTATGAGTCCAGCAATTTTCTCTAATTAAAGACCAGTCTGCCCCAGTTTATGAAAAAAATATCCTTTATTCAAGTGCTGTTGCTTTTTCTAACTGCAAATATAACAAAATCTGTTGTAGTCTATAGAATTGTATACCACAGCTGTCATTTTAATTCACAAGAAGTTCAGCCATTAAAAAGTTTATTTATTTTTTGAGTCAATTGTGGGGTGAACTCAGGGCCTGGCCACTGTCCCTGTGCCTCTGTGCTCAAATTAGGTAGCACTCTACCAATTGAGCCACAGGCCACTTCTGGTTTTTGAGTTGCAAATTGGAGATAAGAGTCTTATGGGGACTGGCTTTGAACTGCGATACTCAGATCTAAGCCTCGTGAGTAGCTGGGATTATAGGCATGAGACACTGGCACCTGTCTTCAAATAGACATTTTTAAAATGATGAAATGCTTGGTGTCTTGGGCTCACATATATAATCCTAGCTATAGTTATTATTACAGGTATGAGAAACAAACACTAGGTGTGTGTTGTTCATGATAGTTTATATTGGCATGTTTTAATATAATTTGTTTCTTATACTACAATGCTCTTATTTTATATTCTCCTAGGTGAGAGTGATAGGTGCTAGGCAATGTTGAAACTTCTTTGGTTGAGATGGAGCCATGTGGAAATTCTTGCCTACAATTGCATACAATTGAAATCCTCCTGCTCTCAGCTCCCCATGGACCTGGGATGATAAACATATTCCATCACGCATAGCTAGTGGTTGGGGAGGGTTGCAGGTAAAACTACAGTGGTCTGGAAGTGATGTCCTAAATAGTTAGCTTTACAGGAAAAATCTTGTTGTATTCCATTTCACGTTGAAGTAGTGTACGTACATACTTACAGCATACAAAGATAACACGCTTCCTTTTAAAAATATAGAATAGTCAATATAATTAGCAGGTTTATGTCCTAAAACATTGAAGCTAATGTATTTTGGTAACCTCCTGACTTTGTTAGCTATTTTGAAATATACCATAAACATGAATACATTGATAATGTGCACTAGAAGATTGGAATTTGATAGAGATAGATATAAGTTAGACTATGTATAGGAAATAAATATATATCTATTGCTGCTCTGAAGAACATTATCACATATTCACCATGACAATAGTTTTCCTGCAGTGTAGAATTTTCCATTTCAAAATCTGCCATTTTTCTTTACATTCTCCTTATACATATGAATGTTTTCCTGTTTCTTATAATGCTTAGAAAGTATTATAAGATGGAATTAAATAATTTGTTGAGTCTAATGAAATTATCTCATTTTGTTTGGTTTTGTGATGCTAAATCATTAAGGCCATGGTTTCCTGAAAGTTATGCTAGCAGACTACATCACTAAATTGTATTCTAATTACATCTTATTATTATATTTTGATATAGAGTTTTGCTGTTGCTGTTTTATGATATAGAGTATTGTGAAGTTGGACCGAAACTTGAAACCCCATTGCCTCCAGTAACAATGCTTCATCACCAGGTTCTGGAGGCTTATAATTATAACTCTAGTTAATCAGGAGGTTGAGTCCTGAGATTTAGTTCAGTTAGCCTGAGCAGGAAATTTTATGAGTCTCTCCTCTCCAGTTCACTACAAAAAGCTTGCAGTGGAACTGTGGCAAAATTGGTAGAGCACTACATTCAAGGGAAAGATGCCCCAGGTTTGCTATCTAGCCCCTGAGTTCAAGCCCTAAAACACACATTTGCACAGACACACATTAACACACATACACACACACACACTCCACACACATGTATAAACACAGAATTGCAGGCAGTGTTGTACCTTAAATTCTTATCCAGAGATTGGACAACAGCTAACTTATTTCTGAAGATTTTTCCTGATTATTTTGAAGGAGAAAGGTAGTTCATGGGACAGTCATGACAAGACTTTAGTGAGGAATAGTTTATAAACGACTAGCTTATAAAACAGACAGGAGCAGTTTTTATCTTTAAATCTTACATTCCTTCAACCACAGTATTTTTAATCATTGAATTATGAGAAGACAATGTAACCCCTCTTATCTTCTCCCCTTCCCCTCTATCATAAAATATGACAAAAGTTTCAAAATAATCTTTTATCTTACAAGAATGTACACCTGTAAAAATATCTGACTATATGTGTAAGGTTTGTTTCTCAATACTTGTATGATTTTCCACATGACATCACACAGGTACTTCAAGAGCAAACAGAAGATTAGGAAACAAAAACCTAACAATGTTCTAGGAAGTGGATGTCAAAAATAGATGCAAAAAGCACATAGCAGGCTGAGAGGGCCCTGAGAAGCAAAATGATTGGTGCAGATGAGAGGAATAGTGACAAACAAGGCATGGATCTGACTTAGGAAGGGTTCTATGAGGCTGAGACCATGCTGGTTCCTAGGCCTAGCTGAGGATGTTGGGATTTGACAATGTCCACATGTTTATAGATTTTTGTGGGAGAGGAGATTTCAGCCTCCAGTTTGTCTTTGGCATGTTCTTATGTGAGCAAGCAGCTTAGATCATTGGGCTCTGAGAGATGACACTACGTCCCTCACAATGGAATATAATATGGAACTCTGAGAGCTAAGCAACTGTAACTGACAGTCAGCTCAAGACACCTCATGTGGCCTGTAGCTCAGGAACAAGAAAGATGTTCCTGTGTTGTTTTCAAAGTTCAAGAGACTCAGGTCTCAGCATGAGAGGTGTGTGTGCCTCACTTGATGCTGTAGACATTAGATCAGTGCTAAACATGAATCCCATATCTCAGGCCTTTTTATAAGAAGAAACCAAGGGAATCACAAGGCAACTCAGGCCAGGTATAACTAGGACAGGAAATCTATTTAATCTCGACCTAGCCCACAGTACAACCTTCTTATTCTGTGATGTTATATGTGTTTATTGAGAAAATATTTGCTGTGTACTTTTCAATCCACTCTATTACAATTACTCATTTTGAAGTGTACTCCCATTTCCATGTTTCAAAGATCCATTCTTTTTACCACCTCAGTGTGACAATCAGTCAGCACAAACCCTGAATGTGCCTGATAATTTATGGAACTTGGATTCAGGCATGTTGGAAATGCTGATAATGGACCTGGTCCCTGCCTACAAGAAAGGTGATATCTTCTGTGTTGGAAACTTTCTCCAGCATTTTAGAGAATGGGCCAAAATGGAGCACTTGCTGGATGTTCTGTTAAAAAAGTGAGTGTTCCTCTTTCAAACCCAGGGCGGATGAGACCACCTCTGGAAGATTATTGGAATACTTGGTACCTCTCTGAGAGTGTTTCACTGGGGTCTGGTCACAGGAGCTTGGCTTGAGACAAAGAAGTACCCTCCATGACTACTTCCTTCGTATTGGGCTGCCAGAACATTTCATTTGCCTCATAAGCTAGTGGAAACATAGCAGTTTGGTTGCTGAGAAACTATGATTAAAGGAATGATTCAGTGGCACCCAACGTCCACCCTCTCCTAGGAAATCACTATCTTGGAAGCCTTTGAAGGAATATGGACAGAAGAAATAATGTAACTTGAACTTGAATTTGGGGCCTGAGTGCTGTCCCGTTCGTAGCACTTTACCACTTGAGCCCCAGGTCCAAGTCTGGCCTTTGGCTGGTTAATTGAAGAAAAGTGTCTTTACAATTTTACAAACTCGACTGGGTTCAAACTGTCATCCGGATATCTCACTCTCCGGATTAGTAGTATTAGAGGCATGAGCCATTGTGCATTTGTTTGGAGAGAGGCATATAACCATCCTCACAGAATTTCCTTGAAATTGTGTAGACATATCTCCACTTTTTGTCTGCCATATTTACATTACCATGTGGGACTTAGCCAGTCCCATGTGTGTCCTGTTATTTCAGAAAAGGAAGAGCATAGAGTTATTCTCCTTATTTCCTGCATTGGTACAGATCCTTCTACTATTACTGGGAGGAAGATGAACAAGATGAAGAAATAAGTGGACGTTGGCACAAAGAGAAGTTCTGTCTTTGAAAACTGGGTATCTTTGAAGTTTCTGAATCAAAGTCAAATTCTTTTTTGCACACCAGTTGTGATTTTCCCCAGGGGGTTGATGCTTGCCACGTCAGTGGATAGCAGATTACACAGTTGTGGATGTGGTTGTTATTTTGGACTCTCATGGATGACAAGGAGGGTTGTGTATAACAAGTCAGATCCAGTGGAGAAACAATTTCTTTTCCTGTCACATGGGAAATTTTAGAGGATTGTATTAGAGAAATTCCTAGAAGTGGGTTGTGAGGAGCATCCTGCATGTAGGCGTCTTTACACACTTCCCAACATGCATGTCCTGCCAGAAAAAACGATATATTAAAAGGCTCAGGAAGGATAGGGCGTGCTCTCATTTCTCTTGTCACCAATTTGCCAACAGCATGGTTTGTTCCATCTTCCCTATGTGGATGGACTTCTAACTTGATGATTTCTATGAGCAGAAGGACCATGACACCCTGAAAGAACTTACACAGTATGTCAAACTCAAAATGCCCTCTTCAGACTTCCTCTTCTGCTTCCATGTTCTTCTGGACAAGCTGGAGGAACGCATTACCCATGAGACCAAGAAAAATAGGAAGAAGTCCTTGTTTAGATGCCTCAGAGCTGGTGTATAGGGATAGAACCTGGGTCTCTAGGGATGTGCTGAATTGGCCAAGAGCCCTTAGTATGCCCCAGCTTGGCAAAATTCCTTTTATGGATATTCTTTGCCAGGTAATACCTTTTCTCCTTTTGAAAGAACTTGGAAGTAGCCACTCATTAGAAACAGCCTACTTTCTCATGTGTTTAGTTAAAACTCAAATTCTACAGATTCTCCCATTACATCCTCATAAAAGTTTAGTCAAACCTTAACATCAAGAGTTCTAAGACTCCTGTATCTATTTCCATTCTCAAGTTTGCATCACCATAGAGCAGCTCCTGCTGAACTGCAGAAAAAGAACCCATCAGTGATGTCATCTACGGTGACTGATAGAGATTGGAAGCCATTACTGATCTCCAGAAAGCATGTGAACATAGAGTTTTTTGAATTTGTAGAAAGGCCCAAGCAGGTTTAAGTCCTGTTGACATCCTAGTGGTTCTGAACACCACATGTGATGAAGGTGCACCTGCAAATACCATCAAGGAAGAAGACAATCCAGAATGTCTTCCATTAATATTCACAAGCCACCTAGATTGGCTCCAAAACAGTCAAAAAGACACGTCTTGGTATGCAGGGTAAATGTGTGCTAATGGAAAATGACCGCAGTCTATGTTCAGGAAAACCAATAAATGAGGTCCAAAATCTAGATTCAGTTGGGGAAAGGGAATCTTTCCTCAGAGAATACCCAGACCAATCTGTCCTCCTGCAGGGCTTCCAATTTCCAATTGAGAAATTAGAATCTTTCTCTCCCTGGACTCTGAAAGAAAATCCTGTCTTTAGTGAGGAAGTAAATACCTTTTGACTTTGAGGACTATGAGGCAGAATTCCTGCTTGAAGGCAACTTAGAGACCAATTTATATTTAGAGTTTCCTTTACCCCTTCCTGGGAAAATCTTTAATTTTCTTTTTGTTCTGGTTGTTGTAAAATGTTCACTCTATTTATTTTTCTAACTTTATTAAAATGTCAATGTTCTTGATATATTCCCGATTCATTAATATTAACTATGTTTCTTTATAAGCCTACATTATGAAACATCGTACACACGTTTTGTATTGGTGGGGGGGGGGACAGAGTGACAGGAGGCTGTACAAGAGAGCCTACTGCATATAAAGGAACTGTTAAATGCACACGGAGAGGCAAAGAAGCCAGGCCTTGCCTGCATAGGGTGATAAGGTGGCTAAAAATGTCTAGGACATCACAGATCTGATGTGTAGAAAACTATTCTGTCAATTGGGAAAATGCACAACATTTAGTGGAATCTGGGACACTCTTCCAACAGTGAGTTCAAATCTTTATACATCTTCATTATGCTTTCAGTAACATGGAAGAAAAATTTGGCCCCAATAATATAAAAAATCTTTTTAGGTCTGAAAATATTTGACAAAATATATAGGGAATATGTATAAGGGAAAGTAAAAGCCATCATCAATAGAAGAAAGAAGGCTTACATAGATGAACAAACACAAAACCAGGAAGAAAAATAACATGATTAAATAAATTATATACACATACATGTTATATTCTTGATGTTATATATATATATATTATATTATATAATATATAAGATTGAATATGATTTTTCAAACTACAAAGGCATTTAAATTTTTAGTCTTGAGTATATATTTCACAAAACTTTAGTGTAAATTATTATTGGGGAAAGTAGTGATATAATTTGATTATAATTATATGAATATATTTGTGTGTTTCTAGATCTAACACTGATTATAAATAGATGAATAAACATATACATATATTTTTATATATCTGTCTATGAAGTGAATATAATGAAACTGACTACACTATGTATAAAAAAGCAGTTAAAAGCTGAGTCCATGAGTATCACGCCTTTAATCCTAGTGATGTGGGAAGCTGGGTTCTGAGTTTTAGTCTCACCCCCATGGTCTTAGATTTTTAGAGGAGGTCTGGGACCCCCAGTGTAACAAAGAGACACATATGCAGTGGGATCACACTCCCTGAACCCAGAGGAAAGTCAGTAGAAATCAGGACAAGCCTCTTATGATAGTCTACTCAGTTCCTGTACCAAGATGGCTATCTGTAGAACATCAGATGGAGATTTGTCATTCTCTCCTAAAGGGTCTAAAAATAGCCTTCTGAACTATAGTCTCTGACTCTACTGAATTAAACCTTATTTCCCTTCCTAAGCTGCAAACACATGGAAATATGGCAAGGGCTCAAGAAAGATGGACAAAGACTTACAAGTACATAAAATTATATACTCTGTTTCAGTAATTCAATGACAAATCATCAAAGCATGTATTCAATTGTTCTATTTTTAAAGGAAATGGAAACATACTCTGAGTGTATCAGGAACTGGGTGACAGTTTGTTTGCTGAATTCTTGAAGGCACTCCTGGGCAAAAGAGACACATATATGGGGGAAATTGTGTCGGGGTGGGTGTCTTCACACAGCTTCACAAAACAATGGCCATAACTGCTATGATGTCACAGCCCCCTTTGCCATAGCCACAAATAGGTGTCAGGTACTGGTTTTGCCCTGTAGTGGACTCAACAACACCAAAATAAACAAAGAATGAGAGGAATGACTACCAGCCACCAAACTTCAGCTTGAAGTGCTGTCCTGACCAGAAGCTAGGATAAATTGAGCTGGAGAAGACTGATCTCCATGTAAGGCTCCTGAGCACTAAAGACTAAGCATTGTTACAGATGTTTGAGAAACAGAAGTTAATGTGGCTCTCTCTTTACCAATTCCATGCTGAAAAGAAAACCAGAAATCATAATGAGAATTTCTATAAATCAAAGACATGACATTGATGATTTTGTAGCAACAACTTCACAGTGGGGATGGGAGGAGACATCCCAGAACAAGATATAGTTGATATGAGAGCTATCATCCAGGCAATTATCTAAGAGCAGGTAGTCCAGGCAGTAAGAACAGCAAGTATATCCCCCAATGATAGGATTGGACCTGACTGGCTTCAGAAAAGGAAAAAGCACAGACATGCTTGCTTGTGAAGTAAGAATGGAAATGTAAAATGAAGAAAAAAGAGGTCAGAAATGCAGATAGGAATAAATTAGATAGATATTGTATTCTGTAGATTACAAGAAGAAAACTTCTGATTTTACCATATATCTGAAATGACCAACTGGAACCAAAGTGCTAAAATAGTAGTCAGACATATCTGATTCTCCAAAAGAATATTTTTTTCTTTTCTTTTTTTATTGTGGAAATACTGTACAGAGGGGTTACAAATACATGGGCAAGATAATGAGTACATTTCTTATCAAGAATTGTAACCTCCTCCTTTGTTTCCCATTCCCATCCCTTCCCATCCTCCCCCAAACCAGTCTTCTTCCCCCCCCACCAAAGTTGTAAAGTTCATTTTCGACATAACGACTTGTACATCTCATTGTTGCAATGGGTCCACCTTTATCCCTATTAAGTGAAGTAAGCCAGGCCCAATGTTTATAGGCCCCTATATTTATAGGTCCTATGGTTTCCCTTGTTTGCAGTAAATAGCATATGTCTGTGTCAAGCAGAAAAGTTCAGATAAGATGATGTTAGGGAAATGAACCTAAGATATATATTCAAATATCTTATTTCTTTCATGCGATTGTTTCTTACACATTTATAAGATTATTTCTTTGTTGCTGTGTATGTCCCTCCCCCACAGTATAACCCCTGCTTTCACTGTATTTGATGTTGTTATAATTTGTGGAGGGGAAGGGAAAAAACCAAAAGAATATTTCTGAAATGTGATTGTAGTTTACAACTGGAATCCTCCTCATTCAGGAGGCTGATATCTGAGGATCAGTTTTAATTAAGCCCAAAGAAGAAATTTTGTAAGACTGATCTGCAATTAACCACCAAAAATATGGATATGAAGCTGTGGTTCAACTGGAAGAGCACTAGGCTTGAGGAAAAATCTAAGCGACAGCACCTAGGCCTTAGGTCCAAATCCCAGGACGTCACAAAACAAAGAAGCCAACAAATATAATTTGGTGCTCAGTCATTCATCACTTAGTATTCTAGTTCAATGTATTTGGTATGAGCCTTGGAAATTATATCCTTAGCAATTGCTCTTCCCCATATTTTCTTCATTACCATTTTTCAAAGCCCCGTTACAATTAGTGTCTCCTCCAGTTAGCATAGCAGTCTGCCACTGGAAATTTGAGGATTTATTTTATTAATCATAAGAATTGTGATCATATTTCCACATACATCAAATGGGTAGTAGCCACATTCCACTATTGTGAATGGCTTTAATCCTCCTTTGAGTTAATGAGCATTAAGGCTTAAAAATTCTAGAGTTGTTATCAAATTAATTCAATAGTCATCATTCTTCCACCCAATCTTGTAACATATGTTTATAAAAGGAGACACTATATGAAAGTGTGCACATGATACCTTCTAATTCTAATACTCTCAAGAAGTAGGGTTTTAAGAGACATTCTAATTGCTTTGCCAAAGAAAAGGATAAGAGATTTAAATAAATTACCTGACATCTCAGAAGCAAAATGCTATTGGCTTTAGAACAAATTCATTTGCCTAGAACTGAGGAAATGATTTTCAGAAATGCCAGAGGCAAAGGGTATTATTCAAATGACCGTATCATGAGGTACAAGCAGCCTATCTAGATCAAATTTCCAGGAAAAAAAAGCAATGAAGGAAAAGCAATTAATGCTTCTAAAACATCAGTTGTTGGTGGTTCATGCTTGCTATCCTAGCTTCTTAGAAGTCTAAGATGAAAGGATCTCAATTCAAAGCCTGGCCAAGGAGAAAACCTTCCTCTCTGCAAACAGCGGACAGGAAGCATTAGCTATGTGCCTGATGCCCAGCTGGGCGGCCTCCGACAACAGACATCCAGACACACAACACCACCCCCATCTGAAATATTATCAAATACATTCACATAATATCTCCTGTTTGGGAGATAAGATGTATCAAAGACAGTTCATAAAGGAAGATAAAAAAGGCAGAGTGAAAGTGGAAATGTGTGCTCACTCATTGAAATATAAGTTAATGCCAGAAGGATGTTAATGGGGCTAGAGGCCCATTTGATAACATACACACTGAACCATCTTTCCTCACATATGGTCATTCAGGTTAAATAGTGAGATTTTTGAATGCAAGGAATGTGTGTGAGCATGTAGCTTGTAAAAGTAACAAAAAGCTAGGCATTAGAAGCTCAGGACTGTAAAAGTAGCTACTCAGAACCGTGAGATATGAGGAACTCAGTTCAAAGCCAACTGAGCAAAAAAGACTCTTACCTCCAATTAAACAGTAAATGCAGAAACTGAGCTGTGCTTCAAATGGTAGAGTGCTAGCATCGCATAGAAAAGCTAAGCAACAGTGCCTAGGTCCTGAATTCAACCCCAGTACTGACTCTCATACACGAAATAATCATGACAACACCAGAGTGTATGCATATATTAGCAAGGGATGTAGATAATTGGATGATGACATCATTTACCTCACCTTTAGTCTCAAGCATTCTGTACAGTGTAGCCCAGTCTGAGAAAGGCCATAGGTGAACTCTTTCCTCAAAATCAGCAGATACATCCTCATTTCCCTCTGCACATTTATATTATGTATACACACACACACACACACACACACACACACACACACACACACACACACACACACACACACACACACACACACACACACACATATATATATATATATATATATAAAGGCTATATTTTTCGAACTAATTTTGAAATACATAAATTTACACACATGCTTCAGAATTATATACCCTTGTTTAGGTTTCATAGAGAGCACAATATGTCCATCGTCTGGCTCATTCTTGTAATCCAACCTGATCACGAGGGTGGGATCTGAGGATCACAGTTTGATGGCAAACCAAGCTAATAAATCCTCAAGATTCTTATCCTCAACTAAGTAGAAATAGTCAGAAGTGGAGATGAGATTTGAGTGGCACAGTGACAGCACTGAGTAAAGCAATCTAAGCAAGAGCTCCAGACCCTCAGTTGAAGCCTGAGTACTGGCCCACTTTTACTCCAACAGCCAAATTCCCCCAAACACAAACCAAAAATATGTCAAAATATTTTGTAACTTTTGAAGCAATATCCAATGAGGCAACATAGTTGTTAGTTTGTTGAAGAGTTGGTGGTGAAACCCGTTAAAATGACATAACGAACAAATAACCAAGTAAAATTTCCCAGTAAAGAAACTTCCTTAGAATTCACTGGGACCCCTGACAAAGAGATTTTTTTTCTATGCTTTTTGAAAATGAGTGTTTTTTTCAGTAAGATAAATAGTATAAACCTTTACTGTAAGTTATAAGAGTCATTGGAAACTCAAGTGAAGTGAATGTAAAACAAAATTACACAATATTACAAGTTTCTATGCCTCTGTTGAGACACTAGACCTGTAATAGTGTGGTCTCTCAGAAAGAAAAGCGGGATGCTCAGCATCACTGGTCATAAAAGAAATGCAAAGCAAAACCAAAACCACATTTAGATTCCACTCACCCCAGTTAGAATGGCCATTATCAATAGAACAAATAATAAAAGATGCTGGGGTGGATATGTCTAAATTGGAACCCTACGACACCGATGGTAGGAATGTAAGCTGGTTCAACCACTCTAGAAGGCAGTATGGAGATTCCTCAAAAGACTCAACATAGAAATCCTCCAACAATAGCACACCTCAGCATTTATCCAAATGATCTCAAACTAGGGCACAATAAGCTACCAGCACAACTATGTTCATTGCAGCATTGTTTACCATAGTAAAGGTATGGAGCCAACCCAGTTGTCCTTCAGTAGATGAATGGACCAAGAAAATGTGGTATAATTACACAATGGAATTTTATGCTTCTATCAGAAATAATATCATGGTCCCTTTTGTAAGAAAATGAAAAGAAGTTAGACTGGAGGACCCTGACACTTGCTGTGGTTTCTCTTGCAAAGCATACTGGGGAACTTAGGCCTTTGAGAACGTGACTGCTAATTAAATGCTTCTTAATAATAAGAATTATTTGTAGAATTTGAAAACATATTTGGGTAATAAATAGACTAGAAAAAATGTTGTTTGCTCTTTTTTATCACTACATTTCTTTTTGTCTAAATCTAAAAGCCAGACTTACCCTAAGGTTCTAGAATAAGCAAAATGGCTTATAGAGCTCAGATCATTTCTTTCCACAGAAGATAACAGCAGCAAAAGAAATACAGGTCCACAACTGGCACAAGGAAGATAGATTTTGATGTCTCCTTTAGTCTTAAGATCGAATGTTCAAGGAGGAAACCTTGGGACTGATAACAACTTAAGGACCTAACATTTCCTGTTTTGTTCCATTATAGGAAGCAGTAGGTGCTATGACTGACTGGTGATCCTAGCTGTGTCCTGAGAAGGACCAGTAGGGCTCTCTCATGGTCACTGGAAAGTCAGGATTGCACTCTAAGGGGACCTACAAGAAGGTGGTAACAAGACCTGAGTCAGAGTTTTGCCAGATCTAGATGATTTGTGACAGGCACTATAGTCTTCTGGCTAAGAATGTGGATATATCATCAGGGTCCTGCATACAAATTTATCACAAGTCTTAGCTTGCACCATTTCCTTATAATAGCCAACAAAAGGTCATTAATGTCATCTGGAGATATTCTCATCAATATTTAGTAGGTAAAAAGATATAAAATCAAGTTCATCATGAGGAAAAAACCCAGATGAAAACCAAATTGCAAGAGCATTTATAAAAAATGTTTCTCTGTACATATCAATTGTGACAAAGTATTAAAAGTTAATGAAGCTGGGAAATTTAAATGGATTTCTTTTTTATTATGGTTGGAACTGTCTTTTACATTTCAACTACTTAACAAAAAGAAGGTAGGCCAAGCATTACCTATGTCTCACACCTGTAACTCTAGCTTTTTATAAACCTGAGATCTACGGAAAGTGTATTATAGCTAGACCAGGTAGGAAAAATGTGTGAAATGTTGATCTCTAATTAACCATTCAAAATCAAGAAGTGGAAGTTTGGTTCAAATCGTAGACTGTTACCCTTGAGTTAAAAAGCTAAAGGTCAGCTCCCTGAGTTCAAGTCCCAATATGGAAACACACACACACACACACACACACACACACACACACACACACACACACACACACACACACACACACACACATTTTATCTCAAAAATAGCCAGTGACCAGGAAACATAAACAAGATGGTATTTTTCTTTATTTACTTTCATTTTTGTCGTGTTTCTTCATTTATCTCTCTTTGAGAATTTAAAGGGGCAAAGAAAAGGGGAGACATAGGCCGAACATGTGCAACAGTGACCTATGCAACTTGTTTGTGGGGAAGGACGCAATAACTGGAAGAGATGAAGGGAAAGGGTAGGGTTGTCCCAAAAGAAATGCACTCAGGGAAATAGAGCTCAATATGACTTCCATTCTTCAGTGAAAGAGCTCAGAGACAATGTTCTTAGCCCTGGGATCAAGCCTCATTACTGACTGAAACAAAAACAAAGACAAAAGAAATGTAGTCATTACCACCCATGTTTAACTGTCCCCTCTACAGCACAATGATAATAATAGTAATAATAATAATAATAATAATAATTATTATTATTATTATTATAATAATAATGATAAGAAGAAGAAGAAGAAAAAGAAAAAGAAGAAGAAGAAGAAAAAGAAGAGGAGGAGGAGGTGGAGGAGGAGGGAGAAAAAGTAGAAGGAGAACAAGAAAGAAGAAGAAGAAGGAGGAGGTGGAAGATGAAGAGGAGGAGGAGGAGGAGGAAGAGGAGGAGAAGGAGGATGATTAAGAGAAGGAAGGAGGGAGTTCGGGGAAGATGGTGGAGGAGAAGCTGGAGTCTAAACAAGCTCTCGCATAGAAAGCAGTTTTAGAGTTCCAGTGAACAGTCCTAAGCCAGAGAATCACACCAAGTGTGCCATCACAAGACATAGAGTTAAGCCAGAGAGGGAAAATCCAGGCAAGGAGACACATCTGAGTTCTTGCAAGCAGCCGCCATGGAGGCAGCAACGGTGGGGAATGGCAGCGGCGATCGCAGGATCCATACCTGAGCCACAGAGAGTCCGGGAAAAAGGAGCCAGATGCAGCGGGTGAGTGGATTCTACTCAACACCAGCAAGGACCGACAAGGAGCTGACATCTTCATCCTGCAGTTCACAGACCAGAGATGACCCAGGAACCAAGACTCGGCTTGAGTAGAAGCCTGACATCCTCACACCTTCTTCAGGGAGCAGAGGAGGGAAGACCCCCCCCCCCCAGGACGGGAGATCTCCATCTTGGATACCAACAAAGCTCGGCGAAGCTGCTAGCTCCAACTCAAGCCTTGGAATAAAACGATTCATTTAGCAGGTCACAATAACTTAACGGTGGCGTGACCTGCCAGACCCAGTTCCACCCAGGGAAAAGTCACCGAGCTTGGGCGCCAGCCCTAGGAGTGGCTTTCTTAACTGGGTAATCAGAGCCAGAGGCTGCCACTCCTTCTAGCAGCCTTGACAATCAATTGAAATTCAGTAAACAGAAACCCTGAGAGTGGCTCCAGGCTGGGCTCTGTGAATTTTTCACAAATTAGTCCTCAGGAAAAGCTACTGTTTGTTGAAAGTCCTCAACTCTACCCAGAACCTAGCTTCATCACTGCATCCCCCTCTTTTGTGATAATCAAAGCAGATCTGCCTCCCTTTGAACTAGCCTGGGAGGAGGATCGCAAAATCCTGGGTAAAGCAGAGTATTTTTCTGCCTGTTCGAACAAACTGACTTAAGAAACCAACCAAGCCACAGGACCACAAGCAGACCAGAGACTCCAACAAGAGGCTGGGTACGGACACAAGGGAGATACAGGATTTTTCCCACCCCTCCCCCCAAAAAATCAAAAAACTTTTCTTCTTCTTCTTCTTCTTCTTCTTCTTCTTCTTCTTCTTCTTCTTCTTCTTCTTCTTCTTCTTCTTCTTCTTCTTCTTCTTCTTCTTCTTCTTCTTCTTCTTCTTCTTCCTCTTCTTCTTCCTCTTCTTCTTCCTCTTCTTCTTCCTCTTCTTCTTCCTCTTCTTCTTCTTTCCTCTTCTTCTTCTTCTTCTTCTTCTTCTTCTTCTTCTTCTTCTTCTTCTTCTTCTTCTTCTTCTTCTTCTTCTTCTTCTTCTTCTTCTTCTTCTTCTTCTTCTTCTTCTTCTTCTTCTTCTTCTTCTTCTTCTTCTTCTTCTTCTTCTTCTTCTTCTTCTTCTTCTTCTTCTTCTTCTTCTTCTTCTTCTTCTTCTTCTTCTTCTTCTTCTTCTTCTTCTTCTTCTTCTGTCTTCCTCTTCCGATTTCTTCTTCTTTCTTCTTCTTCTTCTTCTTTCTTCTTCTTCTTCTTCTTCTTCTTCTTCTTCTTCTTCTTCTTCTTCTTCTTCTTCTTCTTCTTCTTCTTCTTCTTCTTCTTCTTCTTCTTCTTCTTCTTCTTCTTCTTCTTCTTCTTCTTCTTCTTCTTCTTCTTCTTCTTCTTCTTCTTCTTCTTCTTCTTCTTCTTCTTCTTCTTCTTCTTCTTCTTCTTCTTCGTCTTCGTCTTCGTCGTCGTCGTCGTCGTCGTCGTCGTCTTCGACTTCGTCTTCGTCTTCATCTTCTTCTTCGTCTTCATCTTCTTCTTCTTTTTTTGGTACATTATAGAAATAATTTTTTTTCTTTTCTAAAATTTTTTAATCTTTAATTTTTGCCTTTTTTGAAAAAAAATTGTTTTCCAGTAACTTTTTTTTCCTCTTATAACTTTGATTTTAGGGATACGTGAGTATGCGTTTTTCTCTCTTTTTTTTGTTTACATTCTCTTTTTTTCTTTTTTAATTATCTTTTTGTTTTTTTTTATGTTTAGCTCTACTGAACTTCTTATCTTTTTTCTTCCTTTCTTATCCTTTTCACCTTTTCCTCTCGTTCTTCTTTATGTGACTTAATTCTTGTCCTGCACATCCTCAGATAAACCCATAGTTGACTATTAGACCCTATCCCCCATTGTGTACACACTTAATCCACAAATTTATTACTTAATTCAAAACCTCTGACACTTAAATTCCTTAATAGCAGTACTACTTTTATACAAATATAATATTTAAGCATTTTTATATTTAAGTTTTTTCATATCTCCTTTATATCCCTCCGCTTCTCTCAATGTATTCACATTCTTCTCTAAATAGAATGTTTCCTAGTTGCATAATATTATTAATTTTTACTTTTGTATTTTTTCTGGTTTCTTCTCTTTTCCCTTTCCCTTTCTTCTTTTTTTCTTTCTCTCTACTTTCATCCTACCCAACCTATTTCCTGCTTTGAGATTAGGACTTAGTAAACTCTCCCTGTGCCTCCCCACATCAATCTATTCCAATTTTTTACCGATATCTCTCCCTAACCCTAATAATTTCTGGTCTTCTAAATTCTTCTTTGCGGTTCATAGCCCATTAACATATAGTTGTTTGATGTTGAATAGATGTATCTGTTGAACTAGATTGTATCGGTAGACTATTGACTGTGCAAATTCAGACAAACAAGTCCACACTAAAGCTGCCAGCACAACTATGTTTATTGCAGCATTATTTACCATAGCTAAGATCTGGAACCAACCCAGATGCCCCTCAGTAGATGAATGGATCAAGAAAATGTGGTATGTGTACACAATGGAATTCTTTGCCTCCATCAGAAAGAATGACAGTGCCCATTTGTTAGGAAATGGAAAGATTTGGAAAAAATTATATTAAGTGAAGTAAGCCAAGCCCAAAGAAACTTAGGTCCCATGGTTTCCCTTATTTGCAATATCTAGTATATGTATGAGTCAAGCGGAAAAGGTCAGGTAATGTGATGTTAGGAAAATGAATCCTTAGATATGTATTTTAATGCTTTTTTTCTTTCATGCATTTGTTTCTAATGCAATTATAATATTATTTCTTTGTTGCTTTGTATGTCCCTCCCCCACAATATAACCCCTACTTTCAGTGTATTTGATGTCAGTATAATTTGTGGAGGAGATGGGGAAAAACAAGTAGTTTAAGGATACAGGTGGACCTGTTGCAACAACGAGAAGTACAAGTTGTCATGTCAAAAACGAACCTTACAACCTTGGTACGGGGGGCAGGGGAGGATTGGGTAGAGGGCGGGGGGACAGAGGCTGGGAAGGGATGTGAAAGGTAAACAAAGGAGGATGCTGCAATGCTTGATAAGAAATGTACGCATTATCTTGCCCATGTAATTGTAACCCTTGTATACAATATGTTCACAAAAAAATAAAAATTAAAATTAATTAAAAAAGTAAATAATATATATATATATATATATATATATACAAACATATACATATACATACACACAGTATATATATGATGGGATGAATTAAATATAAATGAATATTTGTAATACAAATTTAAATATAACTAAATATATATTTACAATATATACATATTTACATATGCAAGATCATATTATATCTGTATGTTTATAAATATATTTTTAATTAATATCCAAAGAGTATATCTGAAGATTTTGGGGAAATTATAGAGTTTCTAAAGGCTTACTACTGACCCATCATACTTTCAAGCAATTTTTTTCTCCTTATTTCAATGTCTGGATTACTAACATTGAATGATTATAAAACAGAGTATCTGTTTTAGTCCTTATGATTTTGGATTAGAAACATCTACTTACTCAGTACGAAACCTACCAAAATGTGATCTTGAAATCACTCCACAAACTGGACATTTGCAGCAAATTAACAACTTACTTTATCTCACATAAATTCAGTTTCCTTAGATTCATCTACATATAAAAACATGCATGCATGTTCCTGCTCACATACACCCCCATATTCACATGACATACTAAATGTGACACTATAATTAATAATAATATAGATACGGAAAAGAACATTTTGCAAATGTAATTAACATTTATTTTTTAGATATAATGCATTATTGAAATACTTATGAAAGAGCAGCTGAGAGGATGTTTCAAATACTAGAGTGCCTGACTAAAGAGCATGTTTCTCAGTCCAAACATCATTATTTGCATCCTTCCTTCTCCCATATAAAAAAAGCAAATAAGTATAGAATTAACCTATATATCCCTTAATCACTAATTGAATAAAGAAATTGTAATATATATGCATATATAAACAATGATGTATTACTTAGCCTGACATAATACTGAAATCATATCATCTTCAAGAAAATACATAGAAGAAGCAACCTTCATATTAAAGAAATATGCCATACTGTGAAAAACAAATTCTAGCTTTCTCATATGCAGAATCTAGACCTAGAAAATAAAATGAATGACCAAGGTATAAAAGGTGGAACTGATTAAATTTGGACAAAAGTAAGAGAGGAGATGAAGAGAAATATTGTGGAGTATATATGTTCAAATAATTTATGTTAGTATCATGACATAATAAAAGTATAAAAATAAGAAATGAAATTCATAAAATGAATAAAATTTAGCAAGCTACATTATATGCATATGTGTATAACAATAAAATACCTTGTGAAATTAATGTTTGATAATAAAAAGACAAAAATTCATTCCAGCTGTTGTAGATTCATATGTTAATTTCCACTTTTTGTTCAGTTATTTCCCTAGTAAAGTAAAAGGAGAAATTGATTTTGCTTATTTAGAAAGACTATGTTGTACGATTAAAATTAAAGTATTCTAGTTAATTGCTGTCAATATGAAATTGTTCAATCCAATTAATTATTATATTAGAATATTTTCAATGCACTCATCAAAATATTATCCCTATATGTATATACTTTTTGCTATTTATTGAATATGTTTTCTTTACTCAATCTCTATATATCATTTTCTGAATGTAGTTTGGTATATGCAACTAGGATATATTATACCTGACATGGAAATCAATTATTCAAAAAGTTTTTATCCAAAATGTCTAAAATGAAATAAAGAGTTAAATCCAAATTTTGTATATTCGAAGACAATACTTGGTTAGTCCTCTTCACACATTCCCCATTCCCTTCTTGAGAATAATACAATTTGTAAGGAAATGCTTAGAATGTTTTGGAGAAATAGGTTGACTTTAAACCAATGAGTTACTCTATGCTGCATTTCTGTTTACTTTATATCCAGAAAAGCTAAATTCTTTCCTTATCATTTTCCTTAGGCTTTATATTCAGGTTTAACACTGTTGGATGACAAAGATATAAACATTTTTTTTTAACAGTGGTTAAATTGAGGCTGAGGAATCTAGGTACAAGTATACTCATGCAGATAGGGCTCATCAGTCATGAGACCATGATATCAAAATGTTAACCTATGCTTACTGAAATTATCCTTATGAGATTTTGTGCATTATAAACAGTGGTTACTAGCATTTGTTTTGTAATCAACATCATTTCATGGGTTAGGAACTGAATTGAGACATTATACGCAGAACTAAATTTATAGAGGCATCCAAAATTAGTTACCAAGATATACATCATTTAACACAATGTTTTAAAAATGCAAGCCAAAGGAAATAATTTATGGAAAAAATCTTTTAAAATAAATACAGAATAAGTATCACTGATTTTTCTTAAATGCCAGTTTGGAATACGGTTTGCATGATGACTTTTCTGATTATATGTTTAGTTAGGTCTTGATATTTAGTTGGAGAAGTTATGTTCTTTCATATATTCATTTGTCAGATCAAAGAGGAAATGAATTCCGTGCCAGAGTCAAATCCGTAATAATGTAACAGTTGTATCCTACCACTTTGCCAAAGTTTCAAATCAGATCGAGAAACTTGGGTCTTTTTTGGATCTAACTAAGTAGGTATGCAATTTTCTCATTACTAGAAAGATATTGACCAACATTTATTAAAACAGTATTTTCCAGAAACTACTCCTATTCTCTCTTTTCATTAGATTATTTATTTCATTTATATCATATTTTGATGTTTTCATTATGATAACCCACATTAAATCTTCTACAGTGTAATTTGGAGTTGTTTAAAATTATGTACACTCAGGTACACTGCTAGGATTCTATTATTTGCATATTTTGTTCTTGGGAAATCAGTAGGATTTAGTTCTCTATATGGATATTATTGGACTTATTCATTGCATTTCTGATTTTTTTAAGTATGTCATGATTTTTGTGATTTAATACTGTAATATTTTTTCTTTTAAATATGTGCAGATCTTACTTCACATACAGTTACCTTTGTTTTAAACAATTTGATCCATTCAAGGGATTTGCTATATTAGGTTCATCCAAATGAATTTAATAACAAATTAACACAACCTTATTTCGGAAAGACAGTTATCCTTATATCTCTACTCAAGTTAACATGTATTTGAGGTTTTTGTACTTCAAAAAAAACCGGGTATAACATGTTTTTGTTCCTGGGGGAGTTCCAATTTCTTGGTTGTTTTTCAAGCTGTGGTGACTTCAACATATGTGTACATTTATTTTAATTGTTTTGTGTCTATATTTTGTTTCATAAAACAGAAAGTAGAAAAAGCATCAGTGATTTAGAACTTTTCCACATAGAATTCTAAGAGAGACAATTGGAGTTTTGTTATAACTGGGACCCGGGAGTTCTTGTTCGTGGAAGGGGTAGCAGAAAAACAGAGACATTGTTTGACGTGATTGAATTCTGCCTCCTC
The DNA here is from genome assembly GCF_024711535.1 of Dipodomys merriami. Taxonomy (NCBI): domain Eukaryota; kingdom Metazoa; phylum Chordata; class Mammalia; order Rodentia; family Heteromyidae; genus Dipodomys; species Dipodomys merriami. Next base: position 159,922 of record NW_027206505.1, read on the forward strand.
TTGCCTCACTATTTCCAATGGTAATAATTTTGTCTGTATTAACTTAGAATTTTTGGTTTAATTGGTACACACTACACATTCATATTTGATTTTTACTCTAAAATCTTCTTTCCTTTGTTTAAGACCAGAGATGTGAATTTATAGTGGTAAAAAGCATCTACTAATTTATATGAAATTGTCCAAACTAGTTTCACTTCACAATATATGCAATATAGAATGTAATAATAATAGTGTGAGATAGTATGTAATAATTGACTTTGGGGAAAATCGATTAAAGTGGATTTTTGTGAGATACTGAGTAATAGTAAAAATTATACTTAATATAATTAAAAATAATCCCAGTTATATCTAAAAATAACTCGTAGTTATAAACTAATGCTGAAAAAATAATATCATTTTTTGGAAAAATCCAGAAGTTTAAATAAGCTTGTTTTTTAAAAATTGACTTGGATCTGGGCTTCGTGGCTCATGCCTGTAATCCTAGCTACTCAGGAGTCTAAGATGTGAGGATATTGGTTGATAGATAGCCTGGTCAGAAAAGACTGTGAGACCCTTACCTCCAGAAAACCACCTAAAAACTAGAAACAGCACTGTGGCTCAAGTGGTACAGTGGAAGCCTTGAGCTGAAGAGCTGAACACTGGCTCACCCCAGAATTCAAGCCCCACGACCCACAGAAAAAAAATTTACATGGATTTGTTCTTCATTTTTTTTCTTTTTTTTTTTCTTCTTCATTTTTTTTCTATGAGAGGTTGTTCAGTAAAAAATGTCATTAGTGTTTATATTTTGTGTTGGCATAAATAAGCCTACTATTGTGTTAATTTAATTAAAAAAAACTTTGATTCTATGACAGCATAAATTTTGTGGGTAGTGGTTAAGACAAGGTTGCCTTTCTGAAAAAAATATGTATATCACCCCCCACAAAAGAGGAAGAAAAAATTATATGCCAGGAAACTTACTCTGTAAATCATAATGGAATAATATTCTGTCATAGGTGAAGATGTTGCCACTTGATTTTAGTATGCCCCAGAAAGACCAATGTGTGAAAGAAAAATGACTTTCCGTTTCCTCCCAGATTGTGGAGAATACCTGAGTAGTTCTTTAGACTGAAACCTATGAGTACATAGAATCTCATCTTCCTTCTATATTTTAATCATTCTCGGTCAAAAACATTTCTCTTTGACATACTCCCCACCTTGACATTGTCTTGTCACAGCCTACCAAAGCAATAAAACAAACTGAACATATACTGAAACCTTCAAACTTTTAAATGTGTAAGCCTTTCTGCTTAATATATGGACAATATCACTTATTATGGAAGGTTATAAAGCTAACACAGAAGTCTAGTCTTTCTAACAATGTAGAGTATATAAAAATGTGCATTATTATAAAATATCTAACTCCATGTTGTATTTTGTGTTTTTGTTTCTGTTGATCCTTAAACTCAGGGCTGGAGTGGTGCTTTTGTGGTCAAGGCCAGTGATCTACATATAATATGAACTGGAAATCCATTTGCCCGGTTGGTTAATTGGAGATAAGAATATAATGATCTTTCCTACTCCGCCTGGCTTCAAATTGTAATCTTCAGATCTCAATCTCTTAACTAGCTAAGATTCAACCTTGAACCACCAGTGCTAGCCATGTTGCATATTGTGTGTAATTCTAATTCTCAGCATTGTATATATGTTCCTACTACAATGTAAAAAATCTTAAAATATACTAAGGGTAAATATATAATGAAGGAAGAATTTTTATCCTTTAAAAAATGTTTCCAAAATCTATGATAAACTATTGATATTTTACTGTACCTTTCCTGCAATCAGTTTTATATATTTTAACAATTGTCAGGCCAAGTTTCTCTATATTCTACTGGAGATTTACTATTTCATGCATGCATGTAAATTTATGTGTATACGTATCTATCTATATATCTTCCAGACTTGTTACTTAGCTTTGTTTTGCTGTTCAGCAGTTGAACCCGGTCGGCTCATTCTGTGACAATATCTGTCCTCATTCTCATCATTCCTTATTTACCATACCATCAGACTTCTAAAATCAGCCTCATTTCCTGGAGAATGTTACCAATCATTCCAACCCACAGGGTTTTAATAAAGGAAGCTTTAAGAAAGGAAGTTAACATGAAGTGACAAGTACCGAATTTCCACAGAGACTTAGTAGGTTATGAAAATTATATCTGACACCTTTCACATTTCTGCCTTCCTTCTCTTCTCATACTTAAGAAAACATTGACTAACACTATAAATATATTGCATTTATAACTTAAGAATCAGTGTTTTTTTCTAACCTGAAGCCTTCTTTTCCATGATTTGTAACATAAACTTTTGGGAGATTTTTTTTGGATAGTTATGGGATTTCATCCAAAACAAAGCCATGTATATAAAGTAAGCCAATGTTTTCAACATAGATTACTAAACAAAAGAGGGAGAAAATTATGGTTAGTTATATATATATTAATCACAAATATAGGCAATATCAAGATATTTTCAAATTGTATACTTTTACTGGATAAAGAGCCTCAGACTTCTAATCTTATCTACTTGGGAAAGAGAGATTAGAGAATTCCAGTTACAGGCAAGCACAGACACAAAAAGAAATTTCAGAAACTCTAACCATTTGCTGGGTGCAATATTTTTTGCTTGTGTTAGGAGGACCACAGTCCAATCAGGCCCAGGCATACTGATACTACCTCAAAATAACCAATCCAATTACAATCTGAAGGTATGGCAGTAGTAGATATGACGTTTAACAAATGTAGGGTTTTAGGTTCAATCCTCCAGTACAGCTCAGAATTTAAGTATGTACCAGGTAAGAATGTGGCATGTCTAAGGTCAAGACTTCATACTGGTGTTACAAGCTCTAATAAAACCTTTACCTCTTTTGCTAATTTTTTAAAGTATAACCACAACTTCCATGCCCAAACCAAATAATTTCCTATGAGATTTTCTTCACTCCATAAAGTAATATGTTATGTGTTGAATACGGTCCCATTAAAATCTTACTATCAAAAACCCAATGCATTAGAAAGTGATTGTATATTGAAACAGAATCTCAAAGATAGCATTTAAGTGGAAGTCTCCTCCAACAGATGCAGAAGGCCTTGAATATGCTAAGGAAAGAGGACTCAGAAGAAGCCAACTCTGATCTTGGAGTTCTAGTTCCACGAACTCAGAGGCAATATATTTACAGTGTTCATGCTACCCAATCTGTGGTCGTATATTATTACAATTACTATCAAACATGTGGAATCTATAAGACATGAAAAGTCATCGATTCTTGGGGTCCATGACTCATCTCTATAATCCTAGTGATTAAGAAGGATGAGACTTGGGGGATAATGGTTTCCCACCTTGTAGGAAAGTTTATATGGTTCTAACTCCAATTAACTGAAAAAATTTCTGGGCTGGAGGCATGGTTCAAATGGTAGACTGATTAGTGTTAGCAAACAAACTGAGTTCGTGAGTTATGTTTAAGCCCCAAACTGTGAGAAAGAAAAAGTCCTCCGAAGAATACTTTGAAAAGACGCATTATGAATAGGAAAACAGAAACAAAAGAAATAAACTTCTTGATATAGACAAAGCTTCCCAATGTGAAATATGGCACAAACTGTAATATTTAGGTTTTTCCTTCCTATACAGAAGAAATAAATGGTATTTATACTTGAGGAAACTAAAATGTAAAACTATGCAATGAATAATCATATTACATTTGTGTTTTTATAATTTAACTTGTTTTCCTACAAATTTCTATAATAGTGTAGCTTTGGAAAATCAATAAATGTTGCATTTACATATAGGATTACATACCCTTGCAAGTGTTGTCTAAAATTGGTCTACACTGAAATGATTGCCATTGATATCTTTCTCAAGATTCCAAATATTTATATTTTCAGCTGACCTTCTATAAAACTCATACCCCAAACATAACTTTTTAGTTTATTCATGCAATCATACGAACATAAACATAAGGCCCCAAACGTTTATTACTTTTATCTGCTGTCATTAATTTAGTACACCTAATAGAATTATATATATATATATATATATATATATATATATATATATATATATATATATACCCTGAGGGAGATAACATATTTCTTTCTAAATATAGACTTCTAGGCGCACACACACAGACACAGACACACACACACAAAGACACACACATACACACAGAGACACACACACACAGAGACACACACACACACACACATACATATATATTTACCACTCTAACTCATGTTAGGTTCCTGACACTGGGTATCACACAATGATCTAATAATCAAACTCCACCCCAGACATAAAATACATTCATATTTCCACACAAAAAAACACCAGATAATTCAAAATAATGAGAATAATGAGCCATCCACACCGTGATTTCATTCATTCATGATGATGCATTTTTCATATCATAATTAAAAATCTTTATGAGTGTCTCTGATTAGTAGACAAAAGTATGTTATCATATAATAGAAACTGTAGGTTAAATTACTTTTCCCTAGTTAATCTTTAATATATCATATCAAAGAATTCTCTTTCCATCTTGCAGAGTCTGTTTCTGGCATTTTCCCTAATGTCTAATATTAAATTACAAAGGACATGCCATATTCCTTAATTCATTTTTCCTAAAGGTTATGCTATAGAGTTGAATGTGATTTGTTTACTGATTCTAAATTAACTTTTCTCAACAACTTGTATTATTGTTTATATTGCTCGTAAACTATTTGAAATGTCAAGAAGAACTGGATATTCATCTTAGGAATGATTGTGAATGGCAGCAATGGTTGTGGGGAGATGAAGGACTTGAAGTACCTGGAGTGTCTAAAAGAAGGCAATGTTATTTAAAGGGCTGATGGTTTAGTAAGCTTTTAAAGTGTGGTCTTTTTATTTCATCTAAGAAGATAAAAGTATGCTTTTCATCACATTCTGGCCTGTAAAGCACTGGAATCATTTCCTTTGTATATCATATGCCCTGCTGCTACTGTAGTGAAACCCACAAACAACTGAACAACTGTGTTAGCTGCTCTAGATTTTGAAATTTTCTTCCAGTAGCCCTCCCTAGTAATTCAAGCCCAGACTCATGAGATAGTCACATAATCAACAATTACAAACACCACAATATAAAAGACCATGTGCAAAATGAGGTTCATTTTTTTCTTTGTTGTTTCCTTTTTTTATTGATTGTCTTTTAAGGAGCGACGGGCTGTTTATTTCTCATTATTGTTGGTGTGACTTAAATAAATTTACCAGATTTTTCAAATAAAATAAAGAGATATAAAAGGCATATTTAGTCACAAAATAAAAGTAAACATTTGAGTGATTCTTTTCATTCTACTCCTGTTCACAGTTATTTTGAAATACCTTTGAGATGAGAAAAGCATATGTGTAAATTGCCACGCATCAAGCACACAGGACTGTGGAATCTTTGGGCTTTGATTTCTATATCAACTCCACCTAGAAAAGAAAATTATCACTTGCTTCATGTCTTAAGTAATCTACTTAAAACAAGTTTTATTAATTTCATCAATACATCTCATAATCTATGGAATTGATGCATTGCATAAGTCTTTGATTTATTTCCACTACATTAATATTACACTTATTTTAGTTTTTTGCACATGAAATAATGACATTCTTGAGGATAAAACATTCCTGTTTTTCATTTTAGTTGCCGAAATGGAACTATTTGACATTTTGAAATAAAACTTTAAATCAAAAACTTCAAATTTCATAGGACTTGAATTGTGTTAATTACATCTTTAATGTTAGAATAAAAAGCATTATTAAATAGAAAGCAAAATTATGTTATCACACCTCAATCCCTGAATTGACTTTATGATAAAAATAATTTTATTTATATAATATATATGCTGACACAAAGTATGTGATATGAAAACAAAAGACTCCTTTTTTGTTTTGTGTTCGTTGTTGTTGTTTATAGTTTGTGTTGATTCTGTAGTCTTTACCTCATGCCTGATATATTCATTGTATATCTTCAGGATCGTGAGGGGTGGTCACAGAACTTTAGTGAAAAATTGCAGCAGTGGAGTTCATTGAACATTGATAAAAGTGAACTATTTAACACACGGGTAGGGACAGGAGGGTGGGACTGGGAACAAGTGAGGGAACTGAAGATATTTCATAAAAGGAAATGTACTCTTACCTGACTCGTGTAATTGTAATCCCTCTATAAATCACCTTAATAATAACAGACTAAATTTAATTAAAGTCAAACGAAATTTTGTTTCTTAGAATCCTAATAGTTTGTTTTGTTCACTGGTTTGGGCTGGTTGAGTCTATCTCTGAAAATAGATGCATTGACATTCATTGGGAGAAGTTGTCAGCTACTAGTAGATAAGTCAATTATGATTGTCTGTATGGTTTTTTGAGACTCTGATTCATTTATTTCTTTATTCCAATTTGTATTACTTCTGTCTACTAATTTTTGGCTTGGCTTGTTCCTGTTTTGCAAGTACCTAGTGCTGATTCAAGTTTGTTCTAATTTGTTGATGTACACACTCAAAGATATAAATTTTCCTTGAGTATTGCCTGTGCAGTTGTATCCCAGAGGAGGTAGCATTTTGTCTGTTTCATTCCACTGAATTCTATAAACGTTGGAACTTCCCTCCATATCTCATCAGTAACCCACTGATGATTTAGCAATGTGTTATTCATTCTCTGTGAGTTTCAGAATTTTCTGTGATGCCGTTTGATGTCGAGAACTAATTTGGTCCCATCATGGGCTGACAGATTAAAAGGAGTAATTTCATTTTTATTTTTGAATTTTCACAGATTTTCCTTGTGATCTGAGATATGATCTATTTTCGAGAACGTTCTGTGGGCTGCTGAGAGGAATATATATTGTGACACTGCTAGATGAAATATTGTTGATATCTGTTAGGTAGAGTTTGTCAATACAGTTATTTAGCTCTGAAGTTTTTTGCCAAGTTTTTTGCCTGGCTGGCCTCTCCAGAGGTAAGCATGATGTGTTCAAGCAACCAACAATGTGTTTGGATGTATACATATTTTTAGGGTAAGTAGTATTTGTCTTATAAATTTGGGAGCTCTAGGATTCAGGGCATTGATATTTAGAATTGTTACATCCTCATGTTGATAGTTTTCTTTACAATAAGTAATGTCTTTCTTTGTCTCTTTTTACCTTCATACCACTTTTAATTTAAAGCCTATTTTATCTAATATTAGTATAGCTACTCTGGCCTATTTATGAGGTCCATTTTTAATTTTTAAAAATGATGACCGAAGGGTTACAATTACATAAGTCAGAAAATGAGCACATTTCTTTTTGAAGTGTCACCTCTTCCTTAATGTTCTCCCAGTTTTTCCCTTTCAACCTCCTTCCCCCATAAGTTGTATAGTTCATTTTTAATGTAGTGTCTATTGAGTAGCACTGCTGCATTTGTTCACCCTTTGTCCCACCAATTATGCTACACCTTGCCCTTTGAAAACTTACATATAAGACCAAAGGTGCAGAAAAAACCAGCATCAGAAGAAAGAAGGAAAAAGCAAGCCAATAAAAATATTTCATTATCATTTATTGGAGATCATTTTGATGAACATTATTTTATATGATAATATTCATGTAACTATTGAGCCTTTGTGATCCTCTCCAAAGGGCATCCTGCTTTGATCTCACTATATAAATGTTTAAAACCCCATATAATTTATCATGTGCAAGTGTAATGTTTTCTCTTTTACCATCCAAGTGTGTTTACTTGTAGAATTAGAGGCACATTCTAATAAAACAAATAAGGGAAATCAGGCAACCTATATTTCTTTGAGTGTGTCTTTCTTCACTTAATATATGTTTGTTCTAAGTCTTTCCATTTCCTTATAAATGGCGTAATATTATTCTATCTGGCTCAAATAGAATTGCATCAAACTGAAGAGTTTCTTCATGGCAAAGGAAAAGTTAGCAAGATATATAGAAAGAGAAGAGAATGGAAGAAGTATTTTACTAGCTAATCATCAGAAAAGGGTTTTCATAACTAACCCATATTTATCAATGAAAAAATTAAATCCAACAACAATAAACCCTCAAATAAAAAAGAACCCAATTAATATATGGTTAAAGACTTAAAGATAACTTCTAAGAAGAAGTAAGAAAAACAAATAGACACATCACTCTCCATAAAAAAATGCAAATACAAACAACACTGAGACTCATCTCAACCCTGTTACAATTTCATTATGAAAAAATGAACAATCACAGATGCTGATATGGCTGTGGCCCAAAGGAAACTGTATTACATTGTTGGTGAGACTGTAATCTTGTTCAACCACTTTGGAAAAAAACTATGGAAGTTGCTCACAAAACTGAATAGAGAGCTACCTATTATCCAGCAATTCCACTGATGGGATGCAAGGAGGTACAAGTGAATTATCTGAAATGTCAGAGTCCATGAAGTGTGAAAATACTATAATTCTCTTAAAAGACTGTGAAAGCCCAGCAAAATAAATAACAGTAAATGTGTACTGCAAGAGAGGACAGTGGGGAACAATGAGAGAGGGGTAGGAAATTGAAGGGGAAAAGGATAGAATACAGATAGCAATCCATTGTATAATTCCCATAGTTGAAATATACAAAGGAAGGGGTAGTGTGAAATGGGGGTGGAGATGTTGAAGTGGTAACACAATTCCAGGTGCATTGTACACATAAACTGCTTTATTAAATAGCAAGTAATTCCGTAACATATTATTGAGATACATAAGGATTGGGCTTGATTGGGAGGGGTGGATGAGAATGTTGAAAGGGGTAATATTGACCAAGATGCACTGTATCCCATATACTGTTTCAGTGAATGGCAACTCCTTTGTACAAATACTTAAAGATTAAAACTTTTTGAAACTTAATTATGAGAATTGAACAGAGTTGAACCTCAATTCAATTCAAATTTAAAAATATTTTTAACCTGGAGACTTGGAGAATAAAATTCAAATAATAAATATTTTTATCAAAATTTGTGATATTTAACTCCAAACTACTTTGCTTTTTGTTAGCCATTGGGCTTTTATAAGAGAATTCTTCAAAGTAAGTGGCATAAAATCAAAAGAAGTATATTACCCATACTCTAGAAGCTTGAACATTGATAATAAAAATGGTTGTTCCAAGCAATTCCTTTTCTCTTGGGGGTCCACTTTCTGGCTCATTGTAATTATTTGCTGGACATTCATAAGGCAGAGTAATTATATTGGGCTTCCTTAATCAGGATCATTATTGCAGGGTCATCTCTAAAAGGTTGATTCTAATGTCAGCAGAAAGGGGAACAGAATTTCCACATGTGTATCTGAAAGGAATTACATCGTCCAATACACTTTGCAACTTTTGCTTTAACTTAGGGTAGTATATCATTTGGATAATATTTCATAGCAGATAATAACTTAAGGACAAGCTTATATCATGTGAATTATGTGAATGATTCTTCTTATAATGGGAATAATTATAGTCATGGCAAAGTGAAGTATGATAGTTTAATGGCTCTTGAATCACATCATAGGTAACCATGTAAACATTGTACAGCCTTTCTAAGGCCCTTCTGATTTATTAGAACAATCTCAGATGAGTTAATTGCTGTAAGAAATATTCGTTTGTGCCAACAAATACAGATAACTTTTGATTTTAATTACTTTCTGCTCTTAGGACTTTCACAGACACCAAAATCAGATGATATTAATTTATCTGATAAAATACATAATAATTTTTTTTGTAATTAATATAATATGAGACTAACGTTAATAGCACTAAAATACTAATATTCACATTATATAAGACACTGACATCCGTTGGTTACATCAATTTTTAGAATATTTATAATTTTAGAATATTTATAAGTGTAAATTGTTTGCAATGTATAGAAAATGAGAAAAAATTTGAATGCATATTACTACAGATGCAAACAGATTCACCTGGTTATTCATGATCCTCTATTCGTTGGTATCATTCATGCATGGAGAACATGCAAAGAAGTGAAAATTGCAAACTTGAATTTACTAAAGGGTTAATTACATGGAGTTTATGTTGGACTAATAGCAGATTTAAGAAATTAGTTTTGTCTCTTTCTTTCACCCTCCTTTCCTTCCTTTGTTCCTTCATTTCTTCCTTCCTTCCTTTTTTCCTTCCTTCCTTCTTTACTTCTTTCCTTTCTCCCTCCTTCCTTCCATCCCTACTCTCTCTTTTTCTTTTCTTTCTTTTTTCTTTCTTTCTTTCTTTCTTTCTTTCTTTTCTTTCTTTCTTTCTTTCTTTCTTTCTTTCTTTCTTTCTTTCTTTCTTTCTTTCTTTCTTTCTTTCTACCTTCCTTTCTTTCTTTTATAAGAACATTTCTTATGGCTATAGAAAATATACCAACTGTTGTACTCCAATGTATTATGAGTAATTATAAATATAACTAGATTAATATTAATTTTAATCTCTTATTATGTTTTGACAAATTATACTAAAAACAATTTCACAAGCGTTGCAAGATATGTAACAACTATTACTTTTCATGATATTGTTTATTTCTTCAAATTAAAATAAGAATTTAGACATAATATTGTTTATGTGTGTGTTGTTCTTGTGATTTTTAATTCAAGACCTAAAACTTAGTTTCTTTTTTCCCTCAAAGATATTTCTCTATCATTTGAGCCAGAATTCCACTTTGGCTTTGCGTGTGTGTGTGTGTGTGTGTGTGTGTGTGTGTGTGTGTATGTGTGTGTGTGTGTGTTATGATTTGTGTGTGATATGTGTGTGTGTGTTGTGATGTGTGTGAGCTTTGAACCACAGCTTCCTGAGTAGCGAGGATTACAAGCATGAGACACCTATGCTTAGCACAGATTTAATATGTTTAAGATTAAATTAAATTTCATATTAGAGGCTCAATTTAACAAATTAACGTTTAGATATTTATTTAGTTATTAAACTTGAACGTGCAGTGTGAAAAATAGTTTTCATTTTTATGAAAAAAATATGCACTCAAAGGTTTAGATGACAGAATCTTTGGACAAATTGAAATATTCTATTATTTAAAAGCGAAAAAGAATCATTAATCAAATTTCTCATGTAAACTAAAAGCAACAGGCTCTGTCAGGCTGAATTAAAGCTATTTTACATTACATTAACTATTATATACTTTAGTCACATAATTTTCAATTCCTTTAAATATAAACTATATTTGACAGAAGAAGTAGATTCATAAATTTTGGGGTATATAAAAATCTCAGTTATTGGTCATGTATTTCTGAGGTTTGAATAACAAGTCATTTCAGAGCAACACTGAATTTCATGTATTTTATGTCAATAGTGATTTTAGAAATGAATCAATCTCAATATGCTATAACTAATGCACGATATTCCATCAGTTATCCAATTATTCCAAAAGACTGTAATGGAACTTATTTTTGAGTAGCTACTTTCTATAGAATAACTAAGAAATAAATGATCATGATAGTATTTATTGTTCCTTCAACTAGAAAGAAAGAACATCACTATAGATGACACATACTTGAATGGAAATGCCATAAAATTATGAAACATTCAAGTCATTATGAGTTAGATGAAATAGTCATTTTTGAAGGTCAAAAATGAAATTTCTTGAAGCTTCCTTATCTGTTAAATAAAAGGCATTTGCACTCTAAATATTTGATTAATCTCTCCAGCAATAGTATAACCAAACCACCTTTATGCCAAATAGCTTCTCTGATTAAGTCAAGTAAATATTTAGGAATAGAAGTTATCACAATTATATAGAAGTATCTATCCACCACTCAATAAATTAAATCTGAAATCAAAAAGGATTGGGATTAATATTTAGCTTTCACTATGTTGCCATGAAGAGGTGAACCCTTTCAAGTGGGCATAGTCATAAAGATTTGGTCACTGAGCTTGTGATCAAAGAGGATGTTAAGATCAAAGTCCTTTCTTCCTCTTCCTTCTTTTAATTCTCTTTCTCCTTCTCCTTTTCCTTCTCCCTCTCCCTCGTCCCCTGCTCCTCTTTCTCCCTTCCCCCACTCCAATTCCACCTCTTCTTTACTTCCTGGCTTCCATAAATGCAAATAACCCATCACACGTTCCTGACATAGGGTACTGTGCCACCAGCAATCCAAAGCAATGAGGATGAAAAACATAAAACGTAATATATAAAATCAGAAGTCATGATTTATCTTTCCTCCTTTTAAGTTAATTTTATTATGTATTTTGTCATATTAATAGGAGACTGAAACAGCATGTTCTCATTTATTATAAGTGATAAGATTTACTGGAAAAAAATCTGACCAAAATCACCCTAATGAAATGAATGATTAAATTAATATTATATTAGGACAAATATACTTTAAAATATTAGATATAATTGAATAAGCGGCAAAAATCACCTCTATGATTTCTTATGAAAAGACAGCAGAATACGATCTGTTAACAAAAATGGGTCCCATGGAACAATGGGAAACAAAATCCATACCTACAGATTGTGATATAGCTAGAAAATAGTTTCCACTATGCTAAGTCTTTGACATTTTAGTTTTTATTACACAGCTATTTTCATCTCTTAGAAAATGACTTTATTAATACTCAAGGGTTTGCAGCTTATAACCCAGCAACAAATAATGCTTCTAAATGTAAAAAGGCAGGGGAGTCTAATTCAAAGCCTTGGCTTGGTGCCAGCTTAGTAAGATATAGCTGCACAAGGAAAGAGGGGTAAAACAGGAGTGGTTATAAAATAAAGCACTGGTCTGAAGCCTCAAATTAAGGACACCATTCTGTGTGGACAAAACAGTCTCTAACATGAGGTTCTTTTTAAATTAACAAGCACGATTTTAGATTTTTGCAGAGTGAGATGATGCATAGTTACAGACGAAGTCTGATATGTCAGGTAATACAGTCTGCTATTTCACATGTTACCCAATAGCCAGGTTTCAACACAAATGACGACAATGAGATTGTCCAAATTATACTTCGACTTTTACCTCTCATGAATCAAAATTCTGTCTAATAATTTTTGTCTTCCAGATGTTTTCACAACATTTCTCATGATCTTTTCTACTATTTTGTCTTCATTATTGATGCTCATACTATTTTTTTGTTGCTGTCTTTTGTGTATATGCCATTTTTAGTGCTTGAACTCAATGTTTATAGATCTCCCTTGTATTTTTTGCTCATGGCTGATGACATGCTATTCCTTGAGCCACATCCTCACCTTCTGCCTCCTGCTGGATAATTGGAGATAAGTTTTCACATTTTTGTCTGTTTGGACTGATATAGAGCTAAAATATTCAGGTGTTAGCTTCCTGAGTTTCTATTATTCTACACATGAACAACTAACACCAAGCTTTGCTATACTATTATATTAATTATGTCTTAGAAGAAAGTGAAGTCTATTTGTGTTAAGTGTGCAATTTTCAAATACAAGTTTGAATCTACTTGATATAATGTAACTTATCAATTTTAACAGCTAAGTCAATGAATGCTACACATTCCCAAAGAAATATAATTGAAAAAATGCATAATTATTTTCTTTAAAAAAGTAAAGGAACTATGAATTTCTTTAACTTTACAATTCATGTTTTCAATAAATTAAATTGGCAAACTTCCATGACTAAAAGTAAATATATTAATTTTATACTACAGGAAGCAAAGTGATTATAGTTAAGAATAGATATGTCATCACACCAGAAGATAAGTTTTTGAGCATTCTCCCCATAAAGAAATGTTACATGCAGAAATTAATGGATATGATATGGATTGATCATTAAACAACATATAAATGAATGGGATTATCACTCCATAATTCATAAATGTGTAAAAAATAATTATGTTGCTAGGCGCCAATGGCTCATGCTTATAACTGTATTTACTAAGGAGTCTGAGAGGTGAGAATCATGGTTCAAAACCAGCCTAGGCAGGAAAGACCATGAGACTCTTATCTCCAATGATCCACCAGAAAACTGGCCGTGACTCAAGTGGTAGAACATTAGTCTTGAGCTGAAGACCTGACCGACATCGTCCAGGTCAAGATTTCAAGCTCCAGGACCGACAAAAATTAAAAATAAACAGTTACAAAAAAACTATTTTGGTATAAATGTTAAAATATGTATTATAAAAACTTTTAAATCCTCACTAGATATACTAGTTTATATAAAGATAGAGAAGTGAACTCTGGTTTTAGTTGTCATTTAATCAATTTTGTAAATCACACATTTCCCTCTCAATTCATATTTGTATGCTTATATACTTATATGTCATAAGTATAATTAACTGATATATGATAGGCAGTGTTGTTTTAGGAATCTCTCTTGGCTTTCTAAGATTAACCCTTCTACCCTAAAATAAATAGGCCCTCCAACCTTGTAAGAGGTTTCATCTCATTGAAGCAGAAAAATATAAACCATAATCGTTTTTTGGAACAACTGCAACATTTTACATGCATTTCACTTAGTTTAAGAACCAAAACATTCAAGTCATCTTAACTGTACAAGTAATAACAAAATGTCTTCTGAGCTTTTCAGTCTCTTAAGAGATGAAAACCTTTAATTATATATATATATATATATATATATATATTTTTTTTTTTTTTTTCTGCCTAAGATCCTATTCCTTGAGAAGATCTTTTGTGTACCCTTGTGTTCCTGATTAGAAGACAGGAACAAATGCAATAATGAAAATAGCCAAGGAAAATATTTTAAACAATTATAAAACAATGGCTGACACTCCTGTTTTCACTGGTTTCAATGAGAATATACGTTAAAGTATCACGTTTTTGCTATCATTTAACGAGCAATATTAAACTTCAATTAAGAGTGGAGAAAGGAACAGAAAACTGAAGACAGCTTGACTTTGAACAATCCAACATAAGTAAAATAGATTTATCTTTTTTTCTATGTAGTTGCCAAAATAATAGAGAGCAATACGCAAAGGCAAGAAAACACCTAAGCCAAAGCAGTAAACGTTTGTCTATAAAATAATGGTGAGGGTCTGACTCGTTCAAAGTCAGGCTTGCAAAGAGGAAAAGGGTATTTGCTTTAGTGTGAACAATAAAAAAATCCTTTATTGAAATTTTACGTATCTAGACTAGGACTTCTCATGTTGGAGAAGAGGAAAGGTATGAAAAATTTCAAGGTTGTTTGACTATTCCCCAGATCATTCTTTTTTATCAGCTATAGCAATACAAGTAGCCTTGGTTACTTTTAGGATCATGCTTGTTTACATTTAGAAGCATTATTTGTTGCTGGGTTATAAACTGCAAACCCTTGAGTATTAATAAAGTCATTTCCTAAGAGATGAAAGTAGCTAAAATGTCAAAGACTTAGCATAGGGCAAACTATTTTCTAGCTATATCACAATCTGTAGGTGTAGATTTTTTCCCCACTGTTCCATGGGACCCATGTTGGTCAACTTCTTTTTCACCATCTGGTGATCCTATAACATCCTATACCATCCTGGGATCACTTACCTTTACTGGATTCTCTAATTTCTGTTGGAAAGATAGGAAGGAGAGAAGGCTGAGTTACTGTTTCGGTTTTACCTTATTTTTTTATTACCTTAGAAACTGTAAATCAAAATAACATAAATTATCTTTATAACAGGAGACAGATTTCATTTCTATATTCTTACCCTAGCCTTCTACATAACTTTGGTACTTAGTGATTCCAAATATGAAAATGAAAATAGGTATTTTCTTATTTAAATATTATTTAGGAATTCAAGACTTCATTAATGCAAGGCCCTTAGTAGTAAGTACATCATACATGTGTACCATTCTGGTGGCAATTTTTCTTATTCTCAGAAACTAGGACACGTAGTACCCTTGAGGTTGCATCAGGAAAAGGCTGTAGTTGAGTTAGCTTACTACACCAAATCTGCTGTAAAATATTTCTACAAGATAATTGTCATGAATAATCCGTATTTATCATTTACATTTCAAAAGGACAGAAATCTAAAATAAGTCTCACTAGATTAAAATTGAGCCTCCTACAGAGCTAAAATATTTTTCAGGTGATTCTAGTGGAAAAGGCATTTACTTCCTTTTCCGCTTTCCAGAAACTTCAGTATGTTTGTTCTTGTCTTTTCCTTAATCTTCTAATGTAGCATCTTCACATCTTTCTGATGATTCTTACCTAATGATGTCCCTTTTGAACTACAGCTGGGACTTTTGAGTATACTCTGCCCATCTGATAATTAATCAAATTTGTGTTCCTTGGGGAATGAAAGGTGATTATTTTACAAACTTATATGTAAAATGTAAATCTACATTTGATTGATTAGATATTTCGGGACTATATTTGGGAAGGTATTTTACTGTCTACCACAATGAGTGTGTAAGCATTTTTTCTACAGGTTATAACCTGTTACCCTTTCATTAATTTTGAACAACATATTTCTTCAATAAAATATAACTAGAAAAAATTTGGTTCCTGAAAGCATTTAATCCTGATTAAAACATTATCATGTACTAGAAATCTTAAATATCAGACAGCAGCTCCTGAAGCAGTTTTGGCACTATCACTTTTTGTATATTCTGTTTACAATCTTCTCTTTTCAAGAGCATTAGATTGTTATTATTTTGGAATCATGGTTAATAGTTATTTGACTGCTATTTTTAAAGAATGCACCACCAATACTGATTCTCTTCTTTTAACTTGTTTATGTGTAATCTATTTCTGAAAGAAACACAGTGTTTGAATTATATGAACTTCTTATTGAAGTGTGGAGAGAAAAAGAAGAAAAAAGATGTACCTGTGTGCATGTCATGTTGAAAATGTATATCTTTCATTTTGTTTGGATTCTGATAAAATTTAGCCTCTCAACTCACACAATGTTAATGAAGTCTTATTTCATGCCTACTAAAACCAAACAACAAATTACTATATATTTTAAATTTTTTAATTGTTAAATTTATTATTTAAAAACAATATTTAAAAAAATAGCCAAGGAAAATTGTTTATTAGATGTTTAGAGTCGTGTTCAGACTCTATTGTTGAATCCAGAAGGCGAAAAATCATGCTTTTCTTCTTCCTTGAGTCACTCTGATTTATTTCATATATTTCTGAAAGAATAAAATTCTGGCTTTGAAGCATTTTGCTTGGTATCTACAGTGTGACATTCTTCCTTTATTAATAGGAGAATTTGGAGAAAGGATGAGAATTCTCACTAGAAAAAGGAGAAGAGCAAAAGAGAAGCGCGAAATCTAGATATTTTGTTCTTCCTCATCTCAATCACAAGTTCTTGATAATGATTGTAGATGTTAGATACCGTGCTTTAGAGTGATTAAACACATTTATTGAAAATGTTAAACCCTCAAGTGATCACATAGAGATTGCTTATTTATTTAAAAATTGTAATAGCATCAAACAGGAAGTGTTATCTATTTGTTTAGTACTTGTTTAGTATTTCTTAAATTCTGATGTGCTGTAGTCATACAAGAATGGTAAGAAACTAACATATTAATATCACATTCTAATATTTGCTTAATTCTTGCTGTGTTTGAGTTTTGCTTCAATTTACATGCTATATTCTTCCAGTATATAAGTTGAAAAAAGATTCCCTCTGCAAATATGCTATTTTTATCGGTAAGTGTAAAGAAGTTAGCTCTTAGACACAGACAGTGGGATAGAAATCTTCCCCTAGAAATAGCCTTTGACCACTTCTGGTTCATTTTTGTAGGCCGAAGTAAGTCACATGGCCCATCTTGACATTGCAGTGTAGAGGTAAATCTCACCTACAGGAAGCTGATGAAGGGCAGACTAATATGCCAAGATATGCAATACTTGAGATAAAGAGGAAAAAGAAGAGAACTATAATACAATCAGTCATACTTGCCATCACATGTCTCTGTAGGAAGGACACTATTATTATTCTTTTCTCTAAAACT
Source organism: Dipodomys merriami (assembly GCF_024711535.1). Taxonomy (NCBI): domain Eukaryota; kingdom Metazoa; phylum Chordata; class Mammalia; order Rodentia; family Heteromyidae; genus Dipodomys; species Dipodomys merriami. The sequence continues at coordinate 177,798 of NW_027206505.1, forward strand.
ACTGAGATCTTCAAATCATGTCTTTTGTGCTTCCATGTTACTGGAAATAGAGAACATCTTAATACTGAGACAGCATAAAATCTCAAAGAAAGCTGGACTAATCATTTCAATACTACATTTTGTTCTGCTAGGACATGAAACCATTTTATAGACAATACTTTATACTGCTAACTTTTTTTTTCCAAATCTGGATTTTGATAATATATTTGACTATCCACCAGAATAAATGTCTTCATTTATCTGCATCTTGTGCAGACAGCATATTAAAGTAGATATGGGAGTTCGTCAGTAGCATATTTTAAAAGTGCAAAAAATGTGGACTGGGAGCCAATATACATATTTTTCCAATATCACCTTCCACATTCTCCTTATTCCTTCCTAGGAAATACACTCAATCAATAAAAAGGCTTAGATTTTTTGGCTCTTGAACTTGAAAGTGGAAGTAGAATGTTATGGATGTCGGGGATGTCTTTCTTTTTTTTTTTTTTATATATAATATTGTAACATGCAACATCCCTATGAGTCCTGCACGTCTTAACACTGTACTTCTTTAGGGATGTGATAGGAATGTCACCCTTACTGGACTTAGTATTGTTTTCCACTTGCTTTTCTACCACCTAGCCTAAATTATAATACATAGTAATGGAATGAAAAAGTAATGCCATATTAAGAAAGTCATTTAGGTCTCTGGGAATGTGGCTTCATAGTACAGTGATTGCTTAGAATGCAAGAAATCCTGGGTTCAATTCCTCAGTATCACATAAACAGAAAAGGAAGTGGTGCTGTGCCTCAAGTGGTAGAATGCAAACCTTAAGCAAAAAAAAAAAAGAAAAAGAAAAGAAAAAAAATCTCAGGAAGAGTTCCCTGGCCCTGAGTTCAAGCCCCAGGACTGGCAAAAATTCTTTACCTAGTAAATGCCAAATAAAGAACCTATATTTGAATATATAATTTCTCCTTCCAATAATGACTTAAAAATAGTTCTTAATTCATTTACTTTACCTATATTAGAAGGCAGTGTTGAGAAAAAAAACATTTTGTTAGTAAATCATGGCAATTAATGTCAGGAATGTGCTTAGATATCAGGTGAAGATTAATCCTGGAAATTCAAAGATTCTAGGTTTTGAGTGGTCACTGCTAATCACAATGAGAAGGGTAGTCTAAGTGAGAATTGGAATTCTTTTTGGTCAGTATGGTACCAAAAAGTCACCATAATTTATAGATGTGATAGAAGTAAAGGAATAAGTCCAGATGGAAGAAATAAATGAGAATTGTTAGGTTTTTTTTTGTTTGTTTTTTTTTTTTTTTTTTTTTTTACAAAAAATAGGTAGCAGAGTAAGAACAGCACCATGCAGGTGGTATTCAGGTAAGGAGTAGGTTTATTTTTAGTTCTGGCTTGCACCAGGCCATCTTGGTCCTCCACGTGCTGGGAAAGGCCTGGGAAAATTGCTGGGATATCTAGTCAAGAGAGAGAGCTGGGAAAGATAAGAGCTAGAAAAGAGAGAAAAGAGCTAGAAAAGAGAGCATCAGGGAAAGAGGTGGGAAAGAGAGAGCTAGGAAAAAGAAGAGAGCTGGGAAAGAGAAGAGAAGGAAAGAGCTGAGAAAGAGCTAGAAAAGAGCAGAGAGAGGGCGTCTTGGCCTGGGCTAGACCTTATCCAGGGTATGGGCAGAGAAAGGTGTGGCCACATCAAATTCAGATTGACCTCAGCGGATGTAGATGTGACCTCTTCCAGGTGTCCTAGTTGCCTAGGTAACACAGGTACTGGGTGGAGACTTTGCTGAGAGGAAGGTGGAGTCTGCTAGCCATCCAGGAGCAGACCTTATAATAATAATAACTAAATTATACAGGAAACTGTTCTAGGGAGCCATATTTGATTATTGAAGAACTAGTTATGAACCAAGCTTATTCCTCATTACCTTTAGCATTCCATTTAGGCTAGATCTTAATCTCTGTGTGATAAATTTTATGCCATTCTATGTTGTTCTTTCCTATCTGATGTCCATTGCTTTCTAAAAATCTCAGTCTTTCTATATTTCTCTACTAACAATTATTTATACTAAGTCCACCATCGCAGACATCAAAGGATGCTAAAGTAAGAGTCCAATAGTACATGAGTCATTAATGTAACAACATGGAAAAGGAGGACATATTTATTGCTACCTCAAATTTTCTGAAAAGCTGAAATGCCATCATTTGATTCAAATTTCCATTATTTGTCTACAGTGTCATTAAGTGTACATAAATACAAATATGAGCCCGGTGCTGCAGGCTCACACCTGTCATCCTAGCTACTCAAGAGGTTGAGACCAGAGGATTGTAGTTCAAAGCTAGCCAGGTCAGGAATGTACATGAGACAATTATCTTCAATTAGCCATCAGAAACCAGGAAGTGGTGCTGTACCTAAACTGGTAGAGCACTCAATTTGAGCTCAAGAGCTTAGGAAATGTGCCCAGGATCAGAGTTTAAGCCCCACGACCAACCAAAAAAGTCAAATATACTTTAAGTTTCCGCAAAAGGAACTACAAAGTCAATAGTAATCTTCCCAAGCAGAAAAAGTTTTCCAATATGATTCAGTGCACCTACTTTTGCTGAATTATTTAAGTTATGGCTTCTTTGCTGCGTGTATTCTCTTCTTTTAAAATTGTCAAATATTACCTTTATAATAACCTTCATCTAATATTTCTTGGTTCAAAAGAGAAGTCCATAGAGTTGATGTCACTTAGCTTTCTTACTATCTCAGTTCAAAGCCAACCCAGGCAAGAGAATCTGTCAAATTCTTATCTCTAATTAAACACCAAAAATTCCGGAAGTGGACTTTTGTCTCAAGCAGTAGTGTACTAGCTTTGGGGGCAGGTGGGCAGGAAAGACAATTGTTCAGGGACAGGGTCCAGGCTCTGAGTTCAAGCCCCAGAAGCAGCACAAAATAAAGAAACAAACAAGCAAACAAACAAAACCCACATATTTCTTTGGGACAATCCTTAAAGCACTGGTTCGAGAAGAGGCTTCTTTTGCTGATCATACTCACTGGATTCTGCTTTTTGGAATCCTTATTGATATGGAGAACTCAGGACCAGAATAAAGGAATGGATATCTGACTTTTACAACAAGAGAATCATCTCAGGAGTTAAATATCGATGCATAAGACATTTAAAAACCTCCGTGTCTTTGTTTCCTTTCAGTAGAACATTGTACAACAATGTTATTTCCATTTTTCTATGCTGGCCTTCAAATGGCATATTGTTTCCTTTTGTAATACTCTCAATTAGAAATGTAGAGAATGTTTTATGAGTAAAGAGCACACTCGAAAAAGTCAGAGACAGAGTTTCCTTCAAGCCTTGGATTGTTTTCTTGTACAGTAAAAGGACAGCACAAATTAACTTGAACTTGGTCATTTCTCTATACTCAATTTCTTTCCTGGATTCAGTTTCTATGTCCAGTAAATGTTCCTTCAAATTACTTCCAGTAACAATCTATGGTGCTTCTCCAGGCAAAGTGAATGTTTTCTGGTTTCATTGAAATAGCACAAAGACATCTTTGGGCATGAGGTAACACGTGTTTCAGAGACAACTTAGTAATGAGAAAATATGGAATTTACATGGCTTATAAAACATTATCCATGTATGTATGGCCATATAAGAATATGTTAAGTGAAATGAGCCCCAAAATAGGGACACAACTTGTTTTTTTTTCTTTCTTACTATTGTTTTTAATGTATCTATCATATATAATGTGGTTTTTTTTGTTTCTCTTCTATTTTCTTCCTCCATGGTATAACCCGTTTCCACTGTTTGATATTGGTGACCTTGCACATACATTTTTCTAATGTGGGGAGGAAAGGGAGATAAAATTGTGAAAGAAAGATACAGTAATACCTGTTGTAACAATGAGATCAACAAAACTATATTGAAAACGAATTTTACAACTTGGGGGTAGGAGGGGAGAGTAGGGGCGGTGGGGAGAAAAGGCATGGAAGGGGAAAGACAAAAAAGGGGGTAACAATGCTTGTTAGATAATGCAGTCATTAACTTACTGATGTAACTCTAACCCATCTGTCCACCATTTTCACAATAAAAAAACATGAAAAAAAACATTGTCCTGGAGTACATTAAGTTCAAATTTCCTAAGTACTCTGTAAATTAAGACCTATTTTAAGTGGGAAGAAGGTTCTCAGAAACATTTTTTGTCAGTGTTTGTGTTGTGTAGTATTACCCAAGTGTACATAAGGTAAAAGAAGGAGAAACAATAGGAATAGGAAAAGAGAAGTTCTGTATTTAAGTATAATGGTGCAATACATATAGAAGACTCTGCAAATAAGACAACTTTGAAATAATAAAGCCAAGGCCAGTACATGAAGGATGAGACCAGTCTCGTTCTTCTACTACCTCTAAATCATGATAGCTAATCATTCAAATTTGTAAAAAGTAGAATGGAAGAATAATTCTGGTTCCAAGCAATTCAGATATAAGACCATGGACTTAACTGGAAAAAAGGCCATGTCGAGAGAGCAGGAATTATACTAGCAATGAACTATTGGCTAAGATCACATTTATTTTTCTTTTTCTTTTCTTTCTTTCTTTTTTTTTGATGGTAGTGGGGCCTGAAATCTAGGCCTGGGCACTGTGCCTCTATTCTTCAGCTCAAAACATTTTCTCTACCTTTGAGCCCCACACCACTTCCAGGTTTCTGTTGGTTAATTAGAGATAAATGCCTCAGAAAATTTCCTACTCATATTGGATTTGAACTGCAATCCTCAGATCTCAGCCTCCTAATTAGCTAGGATTACCAGTGTGAACCACTTGAAACCTGCTTAGGATCACATTTCTAACAGTGTATACTCAGCATAAGTAATGTGTATGTTCATCTATCTTTATATGAACTCGAGATAAAAATCTGTGAAACAGATTAGATTTTACACTCACAAAAATGGTTGTAGTTCAAAAGTTGATATCCCTGGAGAAATAAAACTTAAGAATATAAAGGACTCTGGGAAGTTCAGTTTGCATCCAGCTTGGCCAAAACAGTCTTTGAGACACCATAATTAACCGGCCAAAAGATGCATTAGAATAATGTCTCAAGTGATGGAATACTAGTTATGAGCAAGATTGCTGAAGAAGAGCTTGAGGTTTTTGCATACATATATACATACAAACACGTACATACACACAGAGGCACTTATATGTTTAAACACACATATGGAACAACTGTCAGATTATTTAGAAAAGCTAGAAAATATATCCTGAGTAAGAATAAAATCAAGTGATAATTTTTAATATTAGAAAGTCCTCAAGTGAAATTTCCCCAAAAAGCTTGAGAATATTACATAGGTGGGAACAGAGATAGTAAGAAAGTCAAGTCATCATTAATAACGGGATCAGATCCAGGGAGGAATGAATCAGAGACTCCTTCACTGCATCTGAAAAGGTTCATGTCCTGTTTCAAATGTTAGAACATCTTTGAAAATAGTACATGAACAATCTGAGCCATCAGTCTAACGGAAAATATTATTGGAGAAGTTCAGAATTGCTAGCCTGTATCTAGATTAAATAAAAAAAGAAAACTGTTGTAGGACAATGTGATACAAGCCAGGAATTCTAGCACTCAGACTAAGACAGGTGATTAGAGAGTGGAATGACGTAGTGATACTTTCAGTGGACTAGGTAGTATAATTTTGTCTCAATAAAACAAAGAAAGGAATAAAAAATAAGCCAGAAAGCAATACACAGTTGGAAGTTTGGGCTAATTTTGTCAATATATTTTGAGAAGTCAAATTTCCTATTGAAATGCAACTCATATAATCCTCAATTGTGTTTAAATGTCGCCTTCATTACAGAATATTACTACATGCAAAAGAGCTCATGATTCCCAACCAAGAATTTGAAAAAGCAACCATCATTCTGTTATATTCTAAAGAAATTTTGGATTACAAAAGCTTAAGCCTAGAGAAATAGGGAAGTTCATTTAATGTAGGACTTTGTAGACCTGGCTAAATAAGAATTTAGATTTAAAATAAATATTTTTGTTTGTAATTTAATATTCGATAGGATACTATAAAATTGTTTTTAAGTAGAAGATTTAATTTACAAATTCACAAATGATTATGGCATTCTATTTGCCTAAAATATTCTTTCAAGTAAGGTATAATTAGTACTTAGTTAACAGTTAATTTCAACAGTTCATAAGTAACATGATAATGTGAATAATCTAGATAAAGTTGACAACAAATTGATGATATTAATTTATAAATTTACCAAAAGAGCAACTTTTTGAGACTTTGCTGTAACATGGTATGAAGAGAGTAATTGCGTGACATCTTTTTTTTTACCAATACATAACACAGAAAGAAATTTCCTTAATTATTTACCTCTGTATACAATGAGAAAAATGCTACGGTTAGGGTTTGTTTTTATTTTGTTTTTGTTATTTGGTTTGTCCTAGGGCTTAACTTGTATGTATGAAGGTACATTGTCCATGTTAAGCAATAGGGTAGTGCTCACTCTCTGTGGAGAAAAGTTCCACAATATGTCCCTGTGTCCACATTAGAGTGTGTAGAATTTAAAGCATTTTAAGACAAACCGTGATATTAGAATTGAAAGGCTCCTTATGTACATTTTCTTGGAGCTCATTAGTTTACCCAAGAGAAATATAAATATCCACAAAATCTGGATTAACATTTTTAATGTTGCCACTGTTCATGCATCCATATTAAAAATTTGCACAAATAAAGAAACAAAAAAACTAAACCTTAACAGGTATATTGACTATGTGCTTATAACAAATTATGGAATAGATTTTGGAAGTATTGCAAATTCCTAACCAGTATGAATTAGCTTCCTCTCTCCCCACCACTACACACAAATATTTAAGAGTGGCAACAGAATTATTTCAAGTAATATACTGTAAATGTTACTGCAATATCATGTGTATCTCTAAAATTCCCTTGAAAGTAATAGATTACACATTCTATTGAAATATTAGTTATTTTATTCTAGGAAACTTTTGGATCAATAGACTGTATATCTTTGAAATGAAAAAGGTCAAAAATAGTAGCATAAAAGTTTTAGAGGAAGTCTGTCTTCAGCAATATATATATATATATATATATATATATATATATATATATATATAATATGTAGAAAGACATACATTTAGAGATTATTTTTCATCAGAAATATATACATATATTTGAATTTATGTGTAGAACGATGTACATTATATTGAAACAAATATCTTAAAACATAATTAAATTAAAAATATACATCAAACCAAGTGACTCACGCCTATAATTTGAGCTATTCTGGGTAATGAGATCTCAGAATTGTGTTTGAAACTAGCCCAGGCAGGAAAGTACTTTTTAGGGGACTTGGAAGGTGGCTTAGTGGTAGAGGGCTTGCCTTGCATGCATGAGGCCGTGGGTTATTTTCCTCAGCATGGCATAAGCAAAAAGAAAAAAGCTGGAAGTGGCGCTGTGGCTCAAGTGATCGAGCTCTGGCCTTGAGCTGAAGAGCTGAGGGACAGCGCCCAGGCCAGAGTTCAGGCCCCACGACTGGACCCCTCCACCCCGCAAAAAAAGTACTTGTTCAATTCTTATCTCCATTTAACCACTAAATACAGGAGTTACCTCTGTGCCTCAAGTTGTAGAATGCTGGATTTGAGCATAAAAAAGCTTAGGGATAATGCCCAGGCCCTGCAAACAACAACAACAATATATATCACATTAATTTCAAAAAAGCACCTTTTAACTGCTGTGAACATTCCTTAGAAACATGAATGCATACCCCTGGAAAATGTTAAGTAAAACCTATTGAATATTTATGTTTATGTTAAAGATATGACTATTTAGTTTAAGATATTTAGATAATGATTAGGAATTAAGAATAATGATAATATATTGGGACTGGTCTTTTATTCTATTTTACTATAGTATTAAAATGATATTTGTAATGATTGTATAAAAATACTCTTGTTTGGTATTTGAGTTATAATAAGTAATAAACATTTTAAATTGATTTCCATAGGAAAAAATTATTTTCTTAATGGTATCAATTCTTTTTTTTCTTTTCTTTTTATTTTTTCCTTTTTTTTCCTTTTCCTCACTTTTTTTAATTTTATTTTTTATTGTGAACATACTGTACAGAGAGGTTACAATTACATGGGCAAGATAAGTACATTTCTTATCAAGCACTGCAGCCTCCTCCTTTGTTTACCCTTCACATCCCTTCCCACCGTATCAATCTTTTGTAATTTCAAAACAATTAAAAAAATTACTCGAAGGCTGGTTTTCTCTAAGATTATATTTGTTTTCTTGTTCTAGTTTTTATATGTTGGTAGAAATTAAAATTTCAAAAATTCAATGGATATTGGTATTCAGGAACATCCTTATAGGTACTAATATTGGAGTTGCTTAAGTGGAATTGTGTTATTTCATTTGGTATTTTCACAAATAAGTCAAGATGATTATGTATTTTGATTCTTTTCATTGCTACTGGTTCTTACCTTGATAATAATTTTTTTCATAGCAAAGTAGAGAATACAATTGGATTGAAGAAGTAACATATGACTTTCTTAGAATGCAGATACATAGATTTAGGTCATCTGTCATTTGCTAAAAGTTTCTTCCAGAAAAGGTTATCAATTACTTATAAGTGATGCATAATTCCTAGATATTACAGTTATCACATACAATTTTTGATTGAGTTATCTCTGTATAAACTCAAAAAAAATGACCAAAAAACTCAAAAAACGCAGAAATCACATCTTTGTTTTAAACGCTGTAGTTTACAAAGAATTTTTAGCCAACAATGAAAACATCTTTTTAGGTATTCTGCAATTTGTGTGAAGTATTTTTAACAATAGTTTTCCTTTTTGCTGACATGAAGTTCACATGCAATATATAATCTCCTTTTATTGTATACATTTTAGTGTTTTGGAAGTAAATTGTACAATAATAGGTTTTCCAGAGCGTTACAACGTCGGTGCGCGGGGGGGGGGGGGGAAGGAGAAGGATTGGGATTGGGGGGGAGGAGGGAGGCTGGGAAGGGATGTGAAGGGTAAACCAAAGGAGGAGGGTGCAATGCTTGGTAAGAAATGTACGCATTATCCTGCCCATGTAATTGTAACCCCTCTGTACAGTATGTTCACAAATAAAATAAAATTAAATTAAAAAAAAAGAAAAGTCAAACTTCAAAAAAAATAATAATAGGTTTTCCAAGCTTAATTTTTACAAACTTGCATTTCTTCAAATAGAAATGCCGTAAATTTTAGAACAGACATTAAAATAGATATAAAATTCACTTACAGGAATTTGTCCAGCATACATCCTCTATAGTGTATCTTTTCAAATTTGTTTTTGGGGATTATTTCCATGTTCTATCACATATTATTCAAGTGTACTGTCAATGAGCTACATTCCCTGTCCAAACAAGTTTTTTACTTCTCTTTAATATATACATAAAAGTGTAATAATTATATCCTATAAATTCTCTTTGACCTTTTGAAAACTTGCTTGATATAATGATTGTAGTATTGTACAAGTTGATTTGCTATGTGGAGTATATCAATTTCTCCACAATTCTACTACTATATTTTGTGTAATCTTTTTATTTTATGGTCATACTAGTGAGTTTTCTTTTCATTTATTCTTAGATACTAAAGAGGAACTTATTTCATTTGCTCCTCCTATTGACTATCAATTTACATATGTTCTTTAAAGAAATACCCTATTCGGGAAAATTTTATATAGAATTAGAAGATATAAATATACTTAAGATTCAGAAATATTGTAGCATTAACATTGTAGCATTAACAAATATGTTTCCTGTATCTGTTGGATACATTTTCACTTCGGTTATAGTGTCCTTTGAATTATGAAAAGCTATCACTTGATATAATCCAGTTTATTTTTGCTTTTCTTTAGCCACTAATGCATTCCATGTCAAAATTTTAGAAACCTTTTACATTTATGTATTATAGGTTTTCACATCTCACATTTAGTTTGATAATCACTTTTTATTTTAAATTTTTGTATAAGGATGGAGGTAGGACAGGTGGTGGAGGCTCATATCTGTAAACCTAGCTATTGAGGGATCTGGGATCTGAGGATCACAGTTTAAAGCCAGGCCGGGCAGGAACGTCCATGAGACTCTTATATCCAATAAACCTCTAGAAAACCAGATCTGGTGCTGTAACTCAAGCGGTAGGGCACTCACATTGAGTGGAAGAGCACACAGACAGCGCTTAAGACCAGAATTCAAGCCCCATGAATGTCAAAAAACCCAAAACAAAACAAAAAAGGATTGAGGTAGTAGTCTAAGATCATTCTTTAAATCTCGAGAGACAATAGTGTCAGTACACCCATTTAAGATTTTATTTTTATTTCATAAAGTCATAGGATAGTTTTCAAAATCTATTGATCATAAAACTAAGAATTTATTTTTGACAAATCTGTTACATTCTTCTATGTATCTGCTCTTATAGTAGAACTATTTAGTCTTCACTACTAAACATGGTAATAAGATTCAAAGTTAGTATGAAGGCTGAAGCTACACCATTTTACAAGATTGTTCTGACTGACCTGTATTCCTTGAATTTACATATGAGTTTATTGAGCAGGTGGACCAATATTCTACGGAGATATGTAGATGTTTGATAGTCACTTATATGTTGTAACTTGTAAAAACACAAGACCCCAGATATTATACATAGAGAAATGTCTTTAGTGAATACTGGAAACAACTAAAATTAATTTAGGAATGAGTTAAGATTTAGATAATGCTGTAGCATCATCAATCTGAATGATAACAACTTGAGCTGTAAAACAGAGGAGAGTGAGAGGGGAAAGAATGATGGACCACATAGGAGCTATATGTTATTGCTATTGTGTTTCAAAAAACAAAATGACTTCAGAGAAGAGAAGGAGAAAAGTAAAGTGTCCTGAGTCAAGTTTCTTTTTAATGCATCTAATAGTTTGGACCAAAAGTCAGTGAAAATGGGAAAAAAAGAAAATAGACAATAAAGCATTGTATATACCTGTTACAATGTAACGAAATTTAATAGGAATATGATAATTAATTCCCAAAGAAATAAGAAAAAGAATAGCTAAACTCTAAAGGGAAAAAGAATGAAGAGAGAAAAGAAGCAAAGTAAAACATTTATCAATAACAAACACAAGACTTTGGAAGTGGAAAGGTAGTGGGAATATTCTAAATAACAATAAAAATTGCTAGCGTGGATAGAATATGGATCACATTTTATCATATGTAATTTTGAAAAAACATACTAGGAATGAAATTTTCAAAGTCATGATTTTAAACACTATTTGGATTATAACTAGGCAGTCTAGCTCAGTGGTACAACATTGGCCTAGCATGTGTGAAGCAATGGTGTGATCTCCCAAACATTACAAAGGACACACAAAGCAAACACACACAAAAACCACATAAACACACACATACACACCACATACATACATTTGGAATATTCATATTATCATATTAAACGGAGGAAATTATCACAAATAGTAAAAGTATGTTAATATATGAAATCATAATATTACTCATACTATTTAAAACTTTAGTAGAAATAAAATAGTCACAATATACTTTGATTTTAATAGATTAAGTAAATTGAAAATTAATAGAAGACATGAGAATATTTGCAAATAAGTTTAAATAATAAGCATTTTGAAACAAATGTCCTTTTATTTTGACAAAAGATTGATGTTACTGGTGTTTTAAATCAAGATTTAGCATATGATAGCGAGGTGCCCTATATAACAGTAGCGATGGCTATATCTCTATTCATTTCACTCTGAATATTTTTATAGTAAGGTCACAGAGTTTCTCAGTATCTCTCGATTTACAAACCCTATTTACACTTCCCACCATAGCTAGAAAATTGATGCCACAAATCACAATGCCGAGCTCAATTTTTTTTTTAATTCAAGTAAAAATATTTCCAAAAAGTGTCCAAGTAATGAAGCCTTTCTTAATAAAGTATGTGCTTCTTGAAAATACAGTAAGGATTTGTTACCTGGACAAATATGGTTATAACTATAAGAAAATAAATTTATTTAAAATCATTAACCATATAAAATTAAGAAAACAATTTTTAAATAGTCATGTTAAATATTGTAAAAGCAAAATACATGTGTCTGAATAATTTACATGTGTAAAAATCATGTAAAAATAAATTAACTAATCCTACAACTCTGAAAAAAATGAATTACCCTAAAGAAACAAAAGAAATCATTTAAGCCCAAAATTTGAAATTTAGAAAATAAAATGAAGTGTACTCTTTAGTTGACTCAATTAAGTGTAAACCCTCTGTATATCAATTTTATAATAAAAAGGCAGTAACAAAGAAAGCAAAAGTACCCATGGATCAATAGCAACAGCAAAAGCCTCAGTAGTTTTTGTTTTGAGTGTACAAAATTCAATGGAAGAAATAAAAATGTTCCTTCCCTATTAAATGTACTCATTACTTTACCTTATTTATGTAACTGTAACCCCTGTGTACATTACCATTAAAATAAAATTAAATTGAAATTAAAAATAACCCAAATGATATACCAATTAAGAATTCTTAGAAGCCATTGGTTAAAAACTTTGTAAAAAACTGTCCTAAATACCCAAGGAATATACTTTGATGATACTGTTTAAATACTTCAACTTCAGCAGAAAAGCAAAAAGTTTAAAAACTGTTACAAAGTAAAGTAACAAATCAGAATATATTACTATTAATAATCATAAGATGAATTTATAGTGGTAGTCCAATATGTAAGAAATGAGGCAATTTGCCATTCATTTGCACTTAATAAGTGAGAAAGAATATTTTAGGTCTTACTAAATTATCATAAGTTTAATGAAGAAACTATTCTGTCACATCATATGATAGTCAGATAACGCTGATATTAGAGCAAAGAACAGATTGTACTAAGTTTTTGAATGTTCATGTATATATTTATTTTGGTTGTGGGAAATTGTGGGTATTTCAACTTGGGGTATATTTTTCTTGCTAGGCCGGCATCATATCAGTGGCTCATTTTATTATAGGGGTTTCCTTGCCAAAAGAACATGGACCTGATCTGTGCTTTTAGCCTTCCCAATATCAATGGCATCTGAGATGAACATCAACTTGTCCAGCCTGTTACCTTGATTGGCCTGGATCCACAGTCCTTTCAATCGTATTAACTAGATAGTGAAGGATGGTGGAAATGATCCAATGCACCCAGCTATAGATTGAGAAGGAATTCCACTAAACTTTTGGCCTCGGTTCTGTTCTCAAGCCTCCTAAGTAGATAAGAGTATCAATGGGAGCCCATGGTGCCAAGCAGTAACAGTATTTTTAAAGCAATTAGACATATATATGACTTAGGCTTGTGATTACCTCAGGAAATGAATAAAAGAGCAGTGAAGCATAGAGGACAGGCAGAATTTTAACTAGCTACTCAGAGGCTGAATACGCTTAACTAGCTACTCGGAAGTCTGAAATCTCATGACCACTGTTAAAAGCCAGTCCAATCATGAAAATACAAGCGATTATCTAAACTAACAAACAAAAGAAACAGAAGTGGCTGAAGGGGTAGACCACTATCCTTGGGCACAGAAGCTGAGGAATAGTTCCCAGGCACTATCAAGCCTCAAGAATGATGAATGCATGCATGAGCACATGCACATGTGTTTTTGCATACTCCCATGCGCATGAACACACACACACACAAATGAGTATTTCAATGTGGAGTTCTTTTTTACCTTGCTGTACTTTATTTCCCTGTATTAGTTCACAAATTATCAAAATCAGCTAAGGACCTATTTACATAAAATTCATCATGTTTCTCTAAAATCTACTCTCTTTTTGGAAGCTTGCTTTTATTTGACCCAAAAGTAAATTATTCAGGAAGTCAATTCATCACTCTCAAGCCTACAGTATTAGGTGATTGTTTAGGTTCTTCCTAGCAATATGATTTTGAGAAATCCTGCATCAAATAATATATTTCTTTCACTAGAACGGAAGCCTCTGTCAAACAATTAATAATAGGTCTTTCTCCTCCTCGCATGCATCTGTAGTTATATTATCTTCATATATTTCATGATCTGTGTATGGCAAAGACTACCGTGAAAGTAAAAACACCCTTCTCAGCGCTTAGCATTTTTATAGCATTCATAGATATGAAGTTGTTTAAATGTTACTCAAATTGCTTTGGAATAAATAACGTTCACCCTGACTATCTTGAGAAAGAAGAATTCGTTTCTCAGCACTTTAGGTAAGAACATCAGGGAAAGAAACAAAAAGTAAAGTTAGGAACAACTCAACACATACATTCAAATGAAAGAAAACAAGACAAGAAAACACAAATTAATTCAGTACTCAATAACCTGCAGGAAATGCAAAGATTTTTAAAAAATCAGCTATGACAAGCTTATGAAAATCCTGACTACATGGGAGTGCACTATTGTGAGAACAGTGGCAAAGGCCCAGACTAGACAGAAAAATCTGTACATAACACCATGCACTTGTTATTCTAAATTCCAGGAAGAATAACATAAAGTGGACTGAGGCCAAGATCATACACATGTAGGAAGCCAGTTTCTATCTGAAAAATTATCAGGATAATTTAGGGCTGGACACATGACAAAGTGGTAAGAACACCCATTTAAGGGGCAGAAGACACTGAATTCAAACTGTAATATTAGGGATATTAAAGAAAAAAGCTATGATTTTAATAATTGGAATAATTGTAACATTTGAGTATTTGAGTGGAGAAAAATCCATTAGAAAGATAGAATTAACCCACGTTCCAATGCTACTTTAGTGATAATGTTTAGTGGTACTTCACACAAAACAGAGTTACCTTGCAAATGAGCATTTATGTGCATTTGGGTGATGGAAATACTCTACTTACACAGGTGTAAATTAAATAGATTTTTTTGTGCAGATTGTAGTTCTTGAACTAAGAGCCTGGGTGATGTCCCTGAGCTTTTTCTCTCAAGGCTACCACTCTATTACTTTAAGCCACCGTTCCAGTTCTTATTTTCTGTTGGTTGTTTGGAGATAAGAGGTTCATGGACTTTCATGCCCAGGATGGCTTTAAACCATGTTCATCAGATCTCAGCCTCCCACGTAACCAGGATTCCCGGCATGTGCCATCGATGTTTTTAATAATTTAGTAAATTGTATAGTTACAGAAGTTAAAAATTATCATTGTAACCTGTTTAATATATGTATTTATGTATATATATCAATACATACGGATAGAAATAGTTTAACATATTTTTGTATCTACAGTAAATATATGACAGCATCCATTATAAAATAAAATGGAAACAAAAGTTAATAAAGAGCAAAACAAAGGGAATTCTTACACGTTTCTTTTTGTTGAATGAAATATCAATCAGTTTGGAAAAACCATCTCTAATAAAATGGGTAATTTCTATTAATTCTAATCCATCTATTTGCCCATATTGTGCATCCTCACACATGAATGTCAAAATCAAACCACACTTTTTGTCTGTATTTAATTCACCTTTTATAATTTAGGGGATAGATGAAGTAATCAAATAAAGATTAAAATCATAGTAAGTGAGGCTATGAGTTAGAGCTGAAAAAGATTTTAAATATGATAATAGCTAATTAAAATGCATATTTATTACTTTTACTCTTGTTATGCCTCTCATTCGCACATCAGGAAAGTACATAGATGGTTCTCACTAAATTTATGTATGTATTAAAAATATATTGAAAGAATATGGGCATAGTGTGGTTTTAGCTTATTGAGACATGTATGGGATAGTGTGTTTTTGAGGACTTGCAATACGTTGTGATTGAGATGAAAGGAAGGATGTGCTTATTCTGAAAAACTGATTAGAGGATTGCTCCCAGAAAGATAGTGATGAATTCTTTCAAAAGGTTATTGTAAAATCACTTTCACCACCTTGTTCATTACTGCAGTATTCACCACAGCCAAGTTATGGAAACAGCCAAGATGCCTTTTGGCGGAGGGATGGTTGGAGAAAGTGTTTCATATATACACAATTGGATTGCACGCATCCATTATGAGGACTGTTACATTATTTGCAAAAAAATGGATAGATCTAAAAATATGTTAAGTAAACGAAGTCAGAACCAGACACACAAAGGACCCATGTACTGTCGCATATTCGGAAGCCAGAATTTTATGCAAGTTAAACAACAGTATTAACCAAAGCTTTCATTTTTCACAGCAGTATTTAAAAGGTGTAATATCTTATAAAATTGAACTTTTAATCCAACAAAATGAATACCAGGAAACTATCACTTGGAAGAGGTGAGGGGAAGACAAAGGGAAGGAAAAAAGAGAGTTATGGAGTAAGAGTGAAGACATTATATTCAATATGAAAATAGAAAAAATTAAGTGGGGTGAGGTTTGGAAGGGTAGGGAAAAGTTATATAAAGATTCAAACTTAAAAACTCATTTAATGAATGGAAATTCCCGTGTATACCTAGTTAAGATAATAAAAATATGATTAAAAAGAATGGAGACATTTGATCTTAAACTGTGTTCTTTAAACCATGAGACAATATAATATTTTCCTCCTCAGAAATTTTCTTTCTGGTATTTTCCTCATAGTGACAGAAAAGTGATCAATGCAATGAATATTAAATCACAGTAAAAATGTTAGAATTCATCACATGATAAAATAACAGGTAGAATGTGCCAAATGCTAATTGATTGTTTTTCCAAGTACTTTACCTATGGTATATAATTTAATCCTCACAATAATTGCATAAAGTGGAACTCCTTACATTTTAATTCTCAGATGATAATATTGAAGTCTTCAGAGTTGGAATTACTAGTACAACATTGCACACATGGTAAGTGTTAGCCTGAGGATCATCTCCCACTTTATCAATTAACCTCATTCTATTTTATGACTAAAATACCAGCACTTAGTCTACAAATTCTAGGAAAATTTCCCAGAATTATTGTTTTCACTTTCACAATATTTCACTTTATCTTTGTTAGAAAATAGGGAACTGGAATATGAAAACTCAAAGTTAATAATCAATGCATACCTCCTTGGTGAAAGGAACTGCTAAAGTATAACATTCTTGATTTCTAGCTCAAAATAGTAGAAATCATATTTTATCCCTTCACTCAACACTGCAATGCCTGGAGAACATATGCCTGTTTAACACTGTCTTACTGAAAGAATGACCTCCCCAATTCCTAATGGAAACAGACTGCAGGTCTTAAGGACCAATCATTTTCACATTGCAGCTCAACAAATTGTTTACCATTCGAAGTATTTTGATTGCTTTTTATACCTAACATTTTGAGAGAAAGGTACTAATTTAAAATGCTATTAAAGCAAGACTGATATAAAAATCACCTTTGACCCCAGATAAATATTTTACCTTTCCTATACCCAAAAATGCATTCTGACCTATCATTAATGTTAGGAATGAGAGGATAAAAAGTCATGGACACCAAGACCTAAGTATAAATTAAAGACTCTCCAACTTGCGAATACTATTGGTTGAAAAAGAAATGAAGGGCTTGGAAGGTGGCTTATTGGTAGAGCGCTTGCCTTATATGCATGAAGCCCTGGGTTCGATTCCTTAGCACCACACAAGCAAAAAGAAAAAAGCTGGAAGTGACGCTGTGGCTTAAGTGGTAGAGTGCTAGCCTTGAGCTAAAGAGCTGAGGGACAGTGCCCAGAGTTCAGGCCCCAATACCGGACCCCTCCCCCCCAAAGTAAAGATATCGATACTACCAAATTTTTTCAAAATTTCTTATGATACTGAAGATTCAATGAAAATAACTCATTTTCATGGGAGTAGAACAAAAAACACAAGATTAATCTTAATCATATTAAAAGACCTTTATTTATACTACAAATTCACTCATAACTACAAAGATTCTAAAAATAACTGAAGCACAGTGACACAAAAATAATTTAACTGCATCATGTACATTCAAAGGACTGTGCTAATAGAAAGCAAAATTATACTAATAATTAAGTTACCCAATTCACTTACATTCATTTATTCTATTTCTTTTAGTTTCATAAAAACTGGCTTTTCGTAAAATGATGCATAAAAAGCCTATATAGCCACTTACATTTTCAGACCTTAACAATATTTATTTCAGAAATGTCTTTAGCTGTATAATCAAAGAACTAAAATATTACTAAAATATTTAAATGTTTTTCTGAAATTGCAAAACTCTCTCTGGGGTTTTATTTATATTGGAAAAGATATTAGAAAAGCCTTATTTGTTAAAGTTGTGATAGTTACTCCCACAAAAGAATTATTAATGAAGAAATCTTTGTATGTACAAAACAACTTCAAATGCATCCAAAATCTGGAGATGACACATGTTTTTGTTTTTTTTAAATATATATCTAACAAGTATAGCTACAATACTGATTTTTAGTGATTATGATGGGATATTCAAACCTTAAAAATACGGGGTTTATTATCTTAGTGTGAATAGATAAGATCTTACAAAGAAAGTTATTTTCAACTGAAATACGGAAAGAGCTTATCCACGTTGAGTTTCACAGAAATAACCAGAGAGTTATACCTATTTGGTCAAGTCAGTCAAAATCACTCCATGAATATTTCTTAAAAATATAACCAATTTAAGAAGTCAAATACATATTTTGTACTGACAGTCATCTTACATCAATAACTTACTACCTAATTATATGTGTATCTTTTTACCTAACATATATTAAGAAATGAAAATGATCTCTTTCATCTAACTTATGTTGTAAATGCTTTGATTATGATGATTTTATTATTTAACAAATAAAATTTATTGAAATGACAGGACAGAACACTGATAAATAAAAAACATTGCACACAGCTCTTTTCAGCCTCACTCTGTTCATATTGGCAAGCAATATTGCAACAGCAAACACACACACATAAACACACATGTGTGTGCACGTACACACACATATACAAACATGCCAAATTCAGGGTTTATTGTAGAAAAAAGTTTAAAAAAATATTAGCGATTAGGACAAATGATAATTTGCCTTATTACAAAATAATACATAATCCAGTCACCATGGTAGTAACATTTTATCTGCCCCTCCACCTGTGACCACTTAATTTATTTTAGGTAATTATTTAACTAATTCATTCCTTCATTAGTTAAATACTAATACTAGAGCTTGAACTCAGGGCCTAGCTCTGTCCTAGAATTTGTTTTTTTTTTTGTTTTAGTTTTCTCAAGGCTATCATTTTATTGCTTGTACCACAGCTCCATTTCTAGCTTTTGCTGGTTACTTTCAAACCAGAATCTAATGGACTTTTTTCTTGCTCTGGTTTCAAACCACAATCATCAGATTTCGTCTTTCTGATTAGCTTGGAATAAAGACATGAGCCACCAGTGTGGCTCCTATTTTTTCCTATACTTATCTATTGCACATACTTTAATAGCAATTTAATATTGAGAGTATAGAAGCAAGATGTATAGTGATTATATTGTTCTGTCAGAAATTCAAGTTAGTAATGTAAATTTCTTCTTAAGACCATACACAAAAAATACATAAGTAGATATCTGATGATGTGTGTGTATGTGTGTATATGTGTGTGTATCTATGTGTGTGTTTGTGTGTGTGTACTCTTGCAATATGTTTCACATATAAGCACAGTGCAGGGGTGTCCAGACATTCACAGTATTTGCGTGAATATCTGCCTTGAGCTACCAATTCATTGACAAAGTCTAAGTGTCCACTCTAGACTTCCCGATGAAGAGGGGTATACTCATCCTCATCCTCAGTATTCATATGACTGGCCTTTTTGGAAAGTAGTCTCCACACTATAGTAAGTTGCAAGAAAAGCATTCTACCACTGAGCCACCAACCCAGTCCAAGGATTAAGATTCTTATTTGTAATTTGGTCAAAGCTATGTCTCTTTATGTAGGCTACTAAAATGTGTTTACTAATTTCAAGTAAATACATAAATTCTATTTCAATCTCTTTTAACAAATAAAAAATAAAATTGTTTACTTTGTAAATGGATCAGAAGCATGGATTTTTTGGCTAGCTAGGTCATTGCACATCTGGATCTCTCTTCCTCTCTCTCTTTCATGATTCTCATAGACAATAAGTTGCTCCATAATTATCCTAATTTATTTTGCTTTTATATTTTTGGTTGCATTATTTCACTTTCTGCTCTGCCATTTCCCAAATCAGCACCACATAAACAGAACCGCAGAAGTGGTTCTGTGGCTCAAGTGGTAGAGCACTTGCCTTGATTTGAAGAGCTCAAGGATGGTGGCCAAGCCCAGAGTTCAGGCCCCACACCTAATTTTCTTTTATAAAGAATCTAAATCTTTGATAATTCTAGGAACCGATCTGACTGAAATCAGTTGAATCACACTTTTCCTGCACAATGTAAGAAAAGGTCCAGGCTATCAAAGCAGCTAGAGAAGGCAGGCAGATTGTATGTGTGACATAACTTTGTGGAAAATGGTATAGAGTATTACTTACTGGTGATCCACTTTCACTTTAAGCATGATGCTGCACTATTGCTTGCTGGTTCTGAACTATTGCTTTGATAATTATAGTCTCCAAGAAGAAAAAAAATGAAATTTAATTGATATCAAAGGACTACTAATACATTTTGACTTCTCATTATGCATCTTCAATCATCAAAATCACCTGAAGAAAATAGATAGGCCTACTTTTTAAGATGAAAACAAGTGTCTTTAAAAAAAAACAAGGATTTAGGTAGTCATACAAAGGACTTCTATTTTACTACTGCACTATACATTTTTTTCTAATGTTGATAACTAGTAAATAATGGATCTATTAGAAAGCTCTTAAAGGTCATATATTGAATAGTAAGTTCTCTTACACTATATCTTGGTATTTCCCAAATCATTTACATAGAAGGCATTGTTTCCTATTTTCTCCTTTCTAGAATAAGCTGCATATGAAAACAGCACTGGTCCTCATTTTCAGTCTGTGCATTTGATTATGGAGGAAAATCTTTCTCTGTTCTCTATCAATTCACTGCTCTCCAGTTAGAAAAATTTAAAATAGTAAAAATGAAAAAAGAGAAAATAAATCATGGTGGAAAAACATATGCAGAAAATTCACCGGATTTTTCTGACCAGTTCAACCAACGTGAACTATTGCGTAAATACATGGACACTTCATTTCCACTGGTACTCAAAGTCTCTGGTTAGGAAATTCTGATGAAGACAAGGAACAAGATGAAAACGTGAGAAAGGTATCAATTGCAAGAAAATAATGGAGAAGAATCCATGCAAATTTCTTCTTTGGGATGCCAAAATTAATCGGCTTACTACAGTACCGAGACTATATTCCAAAAAGGCCACTCATATGAATACTAGAGATGAGGTAAGTATACCCCTCTTCATCAGGAAACCTAGAGTGGACATTTAGACATTGTCCATGAGTTGGTAGCTCAAGGCAGATATTCATGCTGTAATTCTGAATGGCTTGGCACCCCTGCACATTGCTTATATGTGGAATAATACCAGAATGGCTTCTGTCTTCCTTCATCATGATGCAGATACCAATCCCCAAACTAAAGGCCTCTTGACACCCTTGAATTTTATTGCTGGGAATTGAAATAGCAAAGATATGCTGTACCTCCTTCTTTTGAATCATGATATCAAACCGGGTCTGAAAAACAACTTGGAAGAAAACTCATCTGATATTGCCAAATGGATAAGTATGTATCACTACTTCTTTGAAGTAGTGGAAGGCTGTACAAATTGTACTCCTATGTAGTAATGGTTTGGTTAAATTTCATAAATTTCAAAATTGCAAGTCCATCCTTTGTGGTCCTACAAAATATTTTCATAATACAAAACAACAGTAATATCTTAATTTAAAAATTTATGGATTCCATGGTATTCTTCCACGTGAATTGCCTGACTTTGGTGTCAAAATGTATTCAAGAGTTGTTTGTATGCATCTATAATGATTTCTGCAGAGTTTGCGATTTTTTAAAATTTTATCTTATCTGTTGAAATGAATAGTATAGAAATTAAAGAAATTCCTGGTGCTTGTCTGAAAAAAAAGTATCTATGTTTCTATAAAGTTCATAATCTATTTCATTGTCTTCTAGATATAATACTTTGCAGTCTATATTGTTTTATAATATATAGGTTCATTAATAAATGTGTCCTTTCAGATTACATTCTATATAGAAAAAGTTTAAGATTCCTTTCTTCCGAGGTCCTTATATTATTTTATTTCTTTGGGATAAAAAGATAATGTTATCTAATTTCAAGTTTTGTAAAGGTTATTCTATGTAAGGGCCTTTCGAAGGTGAAGATTTAATACACTGATGTCAAACTAACCTGTAATTCTATGAATTACAGGTTTTGTTACACTTGTATTTTTGTAAACATCTTTTAATAACTGTTTTTCATTTCCTGCATTTGAAGAATGAAAAATATGGAATACTTCACAAATTTTCATACCATCCTTGTGCAAGTGCCATGTTAACTTCTGTATTGTTGTAATTTGGGTAGACCTGCTGCTGAAGCATGGAGTATCCTCTTAATTTAAGTAGTTAATGATGCAATCTTTATACAGGCATATATCCTTGGTTGCCTATTTGTAACAAGGAACCTTTATTGTTCCTAAATATGCGATTGATCTTATTTCTCTAAATTTCTGTGTATAGTGGCAAAAACTTATATTGTTTAGTCGATTGCTCACATTTGCAATTTTTTGTCAATGGCTTTTTTGTCGTTTTCATTTTAAATTTGATCATATTTTGAAGCCTTTATAGCTAAGTCCAAAGGTGATGGCTTTTCAAGTACTTATTTATCAACTGATTTACCTTTGTGGAGCTAATGGAATCAAAGTAAGCCTTGCTTAAGAGCTACTTCTAAACTTCTGCAGCTTAAAATTTCCTAAATGAGGTCTTAGTGGTACAAATGTCTTGCTTACCCTTCACCCTTCTTCCATGTAGGAACAGACCAACCAGAATATCTTACCCTGACAGCATAGATTGTCTTACTGGAACAAAACTAATCTTAGATACAAGGGTTCATAGAAAGATGAACACTGCAGACCGAATTATTCAGAATAGAAGGTATTTTATCAAAATATAATTGTTTATTATACCTATCATTTCAAAACTAGCTAAAGCCAAGAATGTGAAAAAATTGTTCATATGCATGTTTACCTAATATCCTGGCCTGTCTACCATCCAACCAGGCAGGAACTTACACTACTGACTTTCTTTCACCAAATATTTCCATACCTCCTGGAGAAATCCATATGTTTCTCCTCGATATTAGGCCTTAAATTGGTAATGTTTTAATCAAAGTGTTTCCTCTTGCCTCCAGTCTGTAAATTTACAAATGGTAAAGTTTTAGGTCTAACTCTACCAAAAACTGAGGTAGAGATAATGGAATAATACTTTAAAGCAGAGTTGCCTTTGATACCCTAACCACAACAGAACAATTGCTAACAGAAAGTAATTGAAGACCCATCTCAATTTCTCACTTTCTATAATATTTCAGTGCCCCAATTCCTTGCAGGAATTAGCAGTAAGCAATTGTGAAATGTAAAGCAACTTAAAATGAAAGATGAGATCCCAAAATATGAGAGAAAGTACTGTAGTTCAAACTTTCAATTTACAGATGACCAGCCCATATGAGTAAACAAAATCACAAATGTCACAAGATTATTTTTAATACGCCTCTCCTAATGATGAATGAAAGATTTCAGTCCAGCATAATTAGGACAAAAAATAATTCCTGGAATGATAGATCCATAATTGTTCTACCAAAGCTAGGAAAACTTGACTTAGAGGTCAAATATAATTTTGAAAAACATTAAGTGAGAAGACCCTTAGTACTTCAAAACACTGGTACTTCAGTAAAACTTGGTTCTGTAGTCTAAAAATGTTGTCATTCTCAAACCAATGATAACCTACATTTAATCTCTTGAAAGTATATAACGTTTCAAATAAACTTTTAAAAATCATATTCACCAAAATAACACTTGACAAGTAGATGATAGTGACATTAAAAGTTTTTCAAGTGTAGGAATCAAGTTACAATAGAGTTGATTTATTTACCCAGCACTAATGCCAAATAAGTTCAACCATTCATTAAAGTGTAGAAATAGTATCTTGCACAATTTGCGTTGTTCAGTAGGTGCCTTCCAGAAATGTGTTAAATCGATCAGCCTCCCATAATTCAAACCCAAATATTAGCTAATAAACTAAATTTCATCACATAAGAATGTACATTTTAAAAAGTTACTAATAGTTGCCTTATCATGTGTTGCCTTATCATAATTTCCCTATCTTTCTAACATAGTAAGAAATATGACTTTAAGTCTTGATTATGGGTACTGATCCGAGATGTGACAAACATAAAATTTGTCTTCTATTTCTATCATATTCCTCTACAGTAATAAATTTTAGTTTTCTTCTTTGTCCAAAACTTATAGGTAGTAGAAAATATCGTCCCATGTAAAATAAAATAATGACACACCAATGTACAAAGCCATTTATAAAAACTGGTAGTTAGTTATAAATTCTAAGTGATTTTTAAACCTTCTTGTTGACTAAAGATTAATCTTCAAAAAAGATGAGAATAAAATCATGTCTAGGTGCTTCACGTCTCCAGTCTTACAAATTGTTATTGCAGATGAATGAATTATGGAAATATAAGCTGACATCAGTTCAAGTATATGCAGGATTGAAACTCCATGGAATGTATATAAAACTTTCAAACTATTAACCGACAGTTTAACAGAATGACTATCAGGAAGTTGAAACCAGAAAGGAATAATAGTAAAGACATAAAATGAATGAAAAACGGAACAAGGGGCAAGTACAGCTAGAATACTCAATGTACAAATGTAATAAAGGAAGTGGTAAATCTAAAATAAATCTTGGAGAAAGGGTTGGTTGAGAATGATAGAAGGAGTGCCTCTGATCCAGGAGCATTGGACAATTAGGTGGACATATTTAATTGCAACACACTTGCGCAACCTTTTGAAATTCAGTTAAAAACACAACTACAAACAAAAACACAAAAATCACAACCAAACAGCAATCTCTAGAAAGTATGTATATGAGCTCACAAAATTTTAAGCAGTTAATGAAGGGCAGTCATGGGCAAACAAACAAAGATATCCAAAGATGGCAGTTTGGGGTAGGGGAGAATTTTGAACAGATTTGAATAGATTCTCAAAGGTTATAAATCACCTACATCGACTGCAAATATTTTCTTCTGTGAGTATTCCTTTTTTTGGGGGGGGGGCGGTCGTGGGGCCTAAACTCTGGGCCTGGGCGCTGTCCCTCAGCTATTCAGCTCAAGGCTAGCGCTCTACAATTTGAGCCACAGCTCCACTTCTGGCTTTTTTTCTTTTTGCTTCTGTGATGATGAGGAATCGAACCCAGGGCCTCAGGCATGCAAGGCAAGCGCTCTACCACTGAGCCACTTTCTCAGCCCCCATTCTGTGAGTATTCTTTGTCTGAAATGGTTACTCCAGTCCTGAGCCACACTTCATAGCTGGTGAAGATAGAATGGAAGAAACAAGATCAAGAACCCATTACACCACTGGAGAGATAACAGTCCTCTATGGTTTTTCTCATCTTTCTTCACTACTCTTTTCTCATACTTTTAATAAAGTCAAGTGATTTTGAATTACATCTTTCCTTCTTTATGAGAGAATTACTGTTTGGTAATTAAATGTCAATTCACAAATTTTGATGTCTTTTTTTTTACGAACTTTGAATTTAAATTCCACTACAATCTTGTATGCGCACAGTGAGAATATATTTCCTGGGTAAGGACAATTCTCAAGGGAACCTACAGGATTTACAGCAAGGTTTGTGAGCCTTGTTTGTTTAGTGTGAAAATGAGCCATATTCACCCACATTGCTCCCTCCCAGCTAAGTCTCCAAGGATTTCTTTGCATGAAAGCCTATTTTCACAGACAATTTTAAATATCCTTAATAGGCTAAGTTGTTAAAAAGTTTGAACAATTAAAATTTACCTGTCATAATTTTTAAAGCTCTTTTGAAATTCATTTATCAGAATCGTGAATTCACCAATCATAATCCCACCTTTACCATCAAAAAGAGTTAACATGTTGTTTTCATGATATAGTGTCCATGAAAGTACTGTTTTCCAGTGGCAAATGAACTCCAAGATATGGAATGAGAGATATTAATTTGCGGTTGTTGTTTTTGATGTACTATGTGATTTCTATTTTCCTTGAGATTTTCCCCTATGGTTTATCCCCTGCTGTGTTTCATTTTGGTACCCTGTGTATTGTGTATACATTTTCGTTAATTAGGGAAGGGAACAGGAACAAAAAAATGGCGAGACAAAGGACAAAGAGCAAACCAATGCAATAGCAATTCACACAACACAATAAGTTGGAAATGTACATTACAACTTTTGTGAGAAAAATGAGAGAGGGGATAGCAAGTTTGAAAAGTTATGTATTCAGTACCTTACAATGGCTGTAACCCCAGTGCACATAACTTTCACATTAAAATTAAATTTAAAAATTTAGCTGATGAAATAAAATTTCACTGTTTTGGTATAGTAAATATTATTCTTTATATAGTAACTTTTTAAAAATCAGTATTATTTGGCATCTAAATTGAATTAATTACCTCTTCTTTATCAGAGGGTCACCAACTTGAATATCCAACTAGACAATTTTTTACAATATACTTGCCAATATTTTGAAAAAAATTAAATTTACTACTTTCTTATACTAACACAGAAAACAGATTAATTCTATGGAAACCCATAACTTTTAAAAGTGAATAAGTTGTTAAGAGGAGAGAATGTATTTGTTCTTCAAAATTCTTAAGACTAATAACTACTCATTTTAAAATTCTGAACATTCCATACCTGAGAGATTCAAAATATACCTGTTTGCATGTTATGTAATTCTGCAATAGATGCATTTTCCAATGGGGTGTTACAGACTGAGAAGTGAACAGAAAAAGAGCCACATTCTGATATGGGATAAAACTATGAAGCATGTTATAATTAATTCTTCAAGAGTAAGCAGTTGTTTATCAGATTAAGCTATTATTTCAGGACCATCAATCACAAGATTTATGCCATAAAGTCATCCTAGCCCACCAGTTTCCAATTTGTAGGGTGCACCTCAAAATTCCCTTAATTCACATCAAGAATTCCTTATCTCCATTGTGAAAATACACTGCATCTCTGCTAATGTGATGCCCTCCGTGTTCTGGAAAGAACACCACTATAAACTGGGTTGCATCATTTTTCCTCCACTGGTATTCTTGCAAATATTATTTATATTTATACTTTTTAACTATCATAGATAATCAGGATGTTAAGCTTGGAAGATTACAGTTCAAAGCCTGTGAAATCTCAGGGTCTATGTTGAAGGGGCAGAATGATGCAGCCTCCAGCCTCAGGATTATCTGAGGACTGTGTTTAAGTATTAGGAAAGCTCTTGGTATGCCTGGCTAGAGAGGAAAAATGTTCTCTCTCCCTATCTCAAAACATGTCACAGACTCCTGGGAGCTGAGGAAGTAGCTCTTCTGCTTGCTTAAGCATAGTTGAACAGCTGGTCAAGCATTTTCCTGCGATTGGAGAAGTGGTTTGAGCTTGCTCTAAAATAGTTTAGATAAATAGTATACCAAGACATGGCTGAGAAGGTGGCCCAGTGGTAGAGCGCTTGCCTTGCATGCATGAGGACCTGAGTTCCATTCCTCAGCACCACATTAGCAAAAAGAGAAAAGCCAGAAGTGATGATGTCTCTCAAGTGGTAGAGCTCTAGCCTTGAGTTGAAGAGCTGAGAGACAGCACCCAGGCCCAGAGTTAAGGCCCCATGACCCCCCCAAAAATAATAATATACCAAGGCATTGTCTCATAGGTCAAGTAAAAATGTATCTGTTGAAATTTTTGTGTCAATGTCTTCTGACCAAATCTTGGCAAAGATCATGCTTGCTTGTCTTTAAATACCCACTAACAATAAAGCACAGCATGCAGTGGCAATTTCTGTTTGCACTCTGCATCCCCTGTGTCCTGGTGATTTCGTTACACTTACCCAGGGACCCCAAGGCACTAGACATTACAATTGGCACCCAAACAGGGACCCTTCATTGTTGAATTCAGGAAGGGATATTCAGGTAAGTACTTTTAATTACAGGGTGATGGGACAAGTTAAATCTACTCCATACTTACTTATGCTTAAACATTTACTTGCTGCTTATGGTCTAAATATTTCTTCTTCTGACATAGAAATGTGTATTAATGTAGTTAGGGAATGGAATCCTTGGTTCACCGATGAAGGAACATTCGATGTTGATGATTGGAAACGAGTAAAGAATAACGTAGAAAGAGCTGTTCGAGAAGGGGGAAAGATTCCTATTAGATTTTGGTACATTTGGGCTATTTTACATACCCTTTTTAAAGCTTTGAATGAGGAAAGATTAATAGCAGACTTAAAGAAAGAGGCCACCCCTTTTATTGTAGATTTACAATTGGACTCTGAGGTTAAGGATGCAATAGATAAGAATGCATTGCAATTAACAGAAAAAAAAACAACAAGAGGTAAAAAAGGCTGAACAGGAGCAAACGGAAAGTGTAAACAAAATGTCTGAGCAAATGGAATTGATATTATCAAAATTACAACATATGGGGTTGGAAATTAGCAGAGTGAAAGCAGAACTTGAGAAAGTGAAAGTAAAGCAGCCTTTGGCTCATTCACTGGCCAAAGCAATTTTTACATCATTCCCTCACAAAACAGAGGGCTCAGACAGTGACTTTGATGATGAAATGCCTATTTTTTCTTATCCTGTAATTCAACCACCCCCTATGAATGGTATATCTCAACCAGCCAGATATTATGTTGCTGCTGTTGATGATATTGGTAAACTTAAGAAGGCAGTGATGTTATATGGTCCGTGTAAGGTCCACTCCAGGATGGCCAGCAGACTCCACACTCCTCACAGCAAAGTCTCCACCCAGTACCTGCGTTACCTAGGCAACTGGGACACCTGGAAGAGGTCACATCTGCATCCGCTGAGGTCACATCTGAATTTGATGTGGCCTCACCTTTCTCTGCCCATACCCTAGATAAGGCCTAACCCAGGCCCAGAGGTTCTCTCTTGCTGCTCTTTTCTAGCTCTCTGTGCTCTCTTGCTGCTCTTTTCTAGCTCTCTGCTCTCTCCCAGCTCTTTTATAGCTCTCTGCTCTCTCGCTGCTCTTTTCTAACTCTCTCTCTTCTCTCTCTTTCCTCTCTTTCTTTCCTCTCTCTTTCCCAGCTCTCTATTTCCTAGCCCTTCCCCAGCCACGTGGAGTGCCAACCTTGCCTGGTCCCAGCAGGTTTACTGAATAAACCTACCCCTTACCTGAATACCACATGTGTGGTGCTGTTCTTACTCAGCTACCTTTTTTTAAAAACCTAACATAAATGGTGCCATGACTTGGATAAAGGGCTTAAAGTCAGGATAGCTGGGATTTCTCTTTTTTTCCCTATTTTTTCTTGTTCTGTTTGTTTTTTCCCTTTTTGCTCTGAGGAATACCCACAATTCTGATGGCCTTTTGTGAACCCAACTGTCTGCTGCGGACAGAGCTCATTGATACCATTGCTGGCCTTCATAATCCACGCCCACACCACTTCTCTACTCTGGTGAGTGAAGCTACTCTATGGTTCTCTGTTGCTCTCTCTAGAGGGCTCTGGGGAATGTTGGGATGCCACTTCCGCCTCGTCAGCTCTCCTTCACTCACCAGACTGACTCTCCAACTCATTTAATGGGGTGCTGCGAATCATGCTTGAGCCGTGAAACCCCTTTGAAATGTCTCCTGCGCTCCCTGGAAAGCCAGAGTGCTCATTTTTATGCCATTCTCAGATGTAGACAGTTTTTGCTACTGCAATGGTAAATGGTCAGAAGTCTGTTTTCTTTCGGGCTCTCTTTGTTCTCTCTCTGCCATTCATGTCCAACTTTCCCTATCTCTCCCTGTCTTTTTTCTACATTTGGGCTTGTGCCCTGAAGAGTGTGACGCAGGCTGGGTCCCAAGGACCCCCTCTAGGTTCTCTTTCAAAGGCTAGCCAATTGTAGTCTTGGTCTATTTGTTCAGAGTGTCTTTGCATTTTGTTTTCAGAAATTTGCCATCTTGAGTTCACCATCTTGGCCACATGGTGACTTAAGGGTTTGGCCCTATCTGGCCCTTAACCTTCCACCAAACTTACTACTCCATCCATTTATTCTAAGGTGCCTTGCTAACAAGTTGCTCTCTTCACAGGCCCTGGTAGCTGAGGCCCAAGTATGTGATGTGCTTTGTTAGCAAAGATGTTTAAACATTGTTGTTAAAATTTTACGTTTTGAGTTTTGCCTTTTTTGTTTTGTGTTGTGTATTCTACTGACTACATGCTTCTAAAATACTGGGCATATCTGTGCTGAAATTCTCATCACATCTAATGAGTTTTGTCATTTCAGAATATTTGTCTGTCAATTCTTGATAAGAACCAGGTCAGTTCTACTTATTCTACTTGATCTCCTTGTTGCTTTAATTGAAAATAATAAAGGGCTTTTGTGGCATAGATCGCAGTTCAAAGTCAGCCCCGGCTGAAAAATCCCTAAGACTCCATCTCCCAACTAACCTGCAAAGAGCCCGGCTGGAAGCATGGCTCAAGACTCTTATATCTAAGCAGCCAAACACTGGAAGTGATATTGTAACTCAAAGTGGTAGAGCACTAGCCTTGAGCAGAAGTGCTCAGGGACCGTGTCCAGGCCTTGTGTTCAAGCCTCCTTGAATACCAACTGGGGCAAGCCATCCCATCAATGAGCACCTAGTCTGGGGAACAAGGGAACATGGAGAGGAGTAAGAGGAGATGTCACATCAGCTACTTTGTGCCTGTCCTTTCAAAATTTACCAGAGCAAGGAGGTTAGTGGAAGTAAGAAGCCTGCCCATCCAATGTCTATAACTGTCTACCTATTAACTAAACAGGAATTTATATTCTTGCCTTTGTCACCTGACTTCTCTACCTAGCCGCCAGATGTCAGAAGTATCTAGGGACATTTCTACATTTTCAGCCCCAAGTCCTTCCTCTTGCCATTTATTTGCTCTGCAGTGTTTTTTTTCCAGCCCCTCAATGCTCATCAGACTTCTCCAGACTTCATCTAAGGACTCATGCCACCAAGGTACCACTGCTGCTCACTGCCTTCTCTGGGAGGGGACCAAATTCCAGCCTTTTTACCCCTATTGTCGATGCCCCCTTGTCAGCAGGAAGTAGCCAGAGAGAATCCACGCCCTATTTTATGATTATTAATAGGCTGGAATATAAGGTCCACTCCAGGATGGTGAGCAGACTCCACCCTCCTCACAGCAAAGTCTCCAACCAGTACCTGCGTTACCTAGGCAACTGGGACACCTGGAAGAGGTCACATCTGCATCCGCTGAGGTCACATCTGAATTTGATGTGGCCACACCTTTCTCCGCCCATACCCTAGATAATGCCTAGCCCAGACCCAGAGGTGCTCTCTCCCTGTTGTTTTCTAGCTCTCTCTGTTCTCTTGCTGCTCTTTTCTAGCTCTCTGCTCTCTCGCTGCTCTTTTCTAGCTCTCTCTCTTCTCTCTCTTTCCTCTCTCTTTCCCAGCTCTCTCTTTCCTAGACTTTTCCCAGCCACGTGGAGTTCCAACCTTGCCTGGTCCCAGCAGGTCTACTGAATAAAATTACCCCTTGCCTGAATACCACGTATGTGGTGCTGTTCTTACTCGGCTTCCTCTTTTTAAAAACCTAACACTCCTCAGTCTCATTATGTTAAGGAATTGCTTAATGGGCTTGCCTGTCATTACAATAATTTTGCTCCTGAGGATTGGAAGATGCTTTGTAAAGCCTTGCTTAAGAAACCGAAATACCTACAATGGCAAATGTGGTTTACTGAGTTATGTACAAAAAGGGCTAAACAAAATGCACAGAGCAGTAATCCACACCTGCAGATCATAACCTTTCCCATGTTAAGTGGAACAGAACAATATGCGGATGCTCATATGTAAGTGAACTCTCCTGAACAGATCCATGAGGAGTTAAGAGACATAGGTATTGAGGCATGGGAAAGAATTCGACCAGTGGGAGAGCATTATGGCTCTTGGACTAAAGAAATTCAAAAACCTAATCAACCCTATGTTGAATTTTTATCACTATTGACATTGACCTTGGAATGTACTGTTGTGGTAGAGGCTGCAGGGCAACAACTGCTGCACATGTTGGCTTATGAGAATGCTAATGAGGACTGTAGACTGGCCCTATTGCGTATTAAAGAATCTGGGGATGTGAATACATATTTAAGGGACTGCAAAGACATTACATCTTAATCCAGGTGTATGCAGGTATTTGCTGAATCTATGGCCACTAACCTGGCATGCTTGCAAACAAAACCCTCTAATCTAAAGTGTTTTGGATATTGTCAAAAAGGCTACTGACCTTAACAAGAGAGGACCGGGAATTTGCCCTAAATGTAAAAAAGGGAAGCACTGGGCAAGGGATTATTGATCAAAAATAGACAATAAAGGAATTCCTATAAAAGATGCTTACCCTATGCAGGGAAAGTCTCCATCGGGACAGCCCCAGGGCCCAGGATTAATAATCGAGGGCAACCAAACATCTTTTCCCTTGTTCCTGCCACAGCCCACAGCACCGCAGTGGACATACCAGCCTTAAAAGATTTTTATATTGAAAGGTGGTGATAAGCCACAAAAAAAATCCTACTGGAATTTATGGGCCTTTACCTGAAGGAACATTTGGCCTATTGGCCGGTAGATCCAGTCTTAATGCAAAAGGAGTTTTAGTATATTTAGGAATTATTGATGCTGACTATATTGGGGAAATAAATTTTTTAATTTCAGCTGCTGCACATATTTCCTTTAAAAAGGGAGAATGAATTGCTCAAATCTTATTGTTATCATATATATCTACTGGAAAGTCATTTACACTCCACATTGGGGGATTTGGAAGTACTAACCAACAAAATGTGTTTTGGACTACTCATATTACTAAAATGCAGCCTAAGATTAAGATTAATATTCAGGAAAAGATATTGACAGGACTAATAGATACTGGCTCAGATATTACAATTATTAAAACTCATGAATGGCCTAATCATTTATTATATAAAATAATCCCCTGTAATATTAAAGGAGTTAGCAATACTCCTGTAAATTTTAAAGGACAAACAGTGTCGTATGTTACTATTACTTCAGAAGACGGACAGACAGCTGTCCTTAAAACTTATATTATGGAAGTTCCAGTTAACATAATTGGTAGAGATGTACTGGAACAATGGGGAGCTCATATTCAATTTTAACATTTTTAGATGGAGCCCATAAAGATATTATGGAAATTTGAGGAACTTCTTTGGATTGAACAATGTCCTAGATCTAAGGAAAAATTAGAAACAGCTCATCAGTTAGTTGAAGAACAGTTAACCAAAGGACATATTGAGCCGTCTATGTCTGAGCCGTCTATGTCACCATGGAATTCTCCAATATTTGTTATTAAAAAGAAGTCAGGGAAATGAAGATTGCGGACTGATTTACGAGGAGGTAAGGCATCCATGTACCCTATGGGGGCTTTACAACCTGGTATACCATCGCCTGCGATGCTTCCTAAATATTGGCCAATAATAGTAATAGATTTACAAGATTGCTTTTTTTTTTTTACCATTTCTGTACATGTAAAAGATTGTAAAAGATTTGCCTTTTCTTTACCACAAATAAATCATCAAGCCCCTCATCAGCGCTTCCAATGGAAGGTGTTGCCCCAAGGAATGATGAATTCTCCAACTATGTGTCAGATATATGTTGATGAGGCCTTAAAACCTGTTAGACAAAAATGGCCTCACATTTATATTTTTCATTATATGGATGATATTTTGTTTGGAGGACCAAATAACAGAATTAGAAATGGTGTTACAATGTTTACACTCTATATTTAAAGATTTTGGATTAATAATAGCACCTGAAAAAATACAAAAAGATACGGTGGTAAAATATTTAGGATATGTTGTTTGTAGACAAACAGTGACAACTCAAAAAATATCTTTACGACGTGATCAATTACATACGTTAAATGATTTTCAAAAGTTACTAGGAGATATTATTTGCATACAACTGGCCTTAGGAATTCCTATTATCTATTACATAATTTGTTTCATTGTTACAAAGGGAGCCTGATTGACATAGCAAAAGAACTCTAACTAAGGAAGCTGAAAGAGAAATACAATTTGTAGAACAGAGAATAAAAAACTGTTTTTACATCGAGTAATGCTAATTCAACTCATAAATTTATATATTTTAGATACATGGAAATACCCAACAGGAATTATAAGACAAAATGAGCTACCATTAGAATGGATTTATACACGGCATAGATTTACAAAAAATATTATGACTTATGAACAACAGTTGGCAATTATTATTCAACAGGCCAGGCAACGGGTATTTATCCTATCGGTGCATGATTTATTTGAAATTATCTTTCCTTTGCCAAAAGACCAAGTAAAATATTTATTAAACCTGTCTGAAGTGCTACAAATAGCATTAGTAAATTTTACTGGGCAATTTTCCTATAATTTTTCCCAAAGGTAGATTGTGGGATTGCTTGGGTAAACAACAACTTATCATTAATAATATAATTTCCAAGGCCCCTATTTCAACTGCTCTTACTGTTTTTACAGATGGCTTCAAAACAAAAAGTGCTATTGGACAACAAATAAATATTGGGTACAAACAACTACTTAAGCATCAGTTCAACAAAATGAACTTTTTGCTATTATTAAGGTGTTACAAGATTTTGTGGGAGATGTTAATATTGTTACTGATTCTGCCTATGCTGTAGGAGTTGTGACTAATATAGTCACTGCAGTTACACATTCATCTAAGCCCCAGCTAAACCAATTATTTAAACAATTACAAGCTTTACTGCAACAACGTAATGCCAAAGTGTTTGTAACTCACATTAGAGCTCACTCTTCGGTACCTGGGTACCTTGTATATGGCAATAATCAGGTTGATAAATTAGTTTTGTTCTGCTAAACAGGATCATGCTCATTTACATACAAATGCTAGCCATTTACATATGCTTTATAAAATACCTTATTCTCAAGGTAAACAAATTATAAAAAGGTGTCCTATCTGCAGACCAATGCTTTGAGAGTTATACCTGCTGGAGTAAATCCTCAAGGATTACAACCTAACGAGCTCTGGCAAATGGATATAATCCATTTGTAAGCCTTTGGCTGTTTTTCCTTTGTACATGTTACAATAGATATGTATTCCAAATTTGTTTGGGCTTCTGCCCTTATGGGAGAAACTGTTAACCATGTAATAGAACACTTATTGGAAGATTTTGCCATTATGGGAGTGCCTGCTAAAATGAAGACTGACAATGGACCAGCCTATAAAATTATCAGATTTAAAAGATTTTGTGAACTTTATGATGTGGTACATATTACAGGAATAGAATATAACCCCCAAGGACAAGCCATTATTGAATGAGTTCATGGCACACTAAAACAACAAATGAAAAAAATTAAAAAGGAGGAAAAGGTTGGATGAAAGTATGGATATTTTGTGGTATTCCATGCAAAATCTTAAAATAATTTTACATCAAGCCCTTTACGTTCTTAATTTTTTAAACTAACCACAAGGAGATATTTTAACTAGAGCTGAGCGCCATTTTGAACAAATATCAGAAAAACCTTATTTAAATGCTCCCGTATGGATTAAGACTGCATTGGATGCAGAATGGCAACTAGGAACATTATTACATAAGGGGCGAGGATAGGGCTTTGTGTCTACACAGGATGGCAAACAATACTAGCTTCCTGCCTGATGGATACAGACGTGGCCCAGTGAGGACAGCCCCATATCCTGCAAGGAATCGGCCACCAGTTGAGGAAAAAGAAATCCCCACTGCCCACCTGGGGGCAGGTTAAAAAGTTGACTGGAGAAGGACAAAAGATATTACAATGCAATGGTAAACGTGTCAAGGCTGAGAACTTGTTCCTGGCCATGTGTGCCCTGCTTATTGTAAACTCTGTCCATGCTAATGCTAATGTAATTTATTGGGACTTGGTTCCTAACCCTCCTTTATTGGAACCTGTTGTCTGGGGAGACATGTATATAACCGTCTATACTGTTCCTGTTGTTTTATCTCCTCCTTGGAATAATTTCACATTTTGCAATAAAGATGATGGTACCTTTTTTAAATTTTACTTACTATACTCATTCCTTGCCTCTTTGTCTGGGGCCTTCTCCATGTTAATAATGAATAGGCAACATTGGGTTTTACCTGGGAAACGCACTTCCAATTCTAAAACACAGCTGCAGCAATTAACTACTTGGCCATTAATAGTAGCTGGGAAAGTGTCACTGATGGCGAGTTATCCTTACCCATGTGCCCTGATTTTACTTATATTGATTTAAAATATCAGCCTTTTGTGTGGCAAGAGTGTAGAGGAACATTTGGAAAAATGTTCAATAATTTTATTAATTGAGGACCTTTTGGACAGTTTATTAACACATGTTCAGAATGGAATATTACCAGATGTGATTTATCAAATGTTACTAGGATGCCGGAAGCCATTAATGGATTGCTTACTGGAGTTCGATTGATGGCCTGGGAAGATGGAGGCATTGCAGATGCTCTATGGGCTTTCATGGCTGCACCCACTGCTGTTCAGACTCATCTTTGGAAGGTCGCAGCGGCGCTGAATCCTGTGATGCTATCAAATGGATCATTTTCAGGGACGGCGAACTCTGCATCCACTTATAATTTTACTTTGTACAAATCTTATGATGCAACTGCTTGTGGAGCTCTGCCTTATGCATTTTTAGTGGGAAATTTTACATTTTCTCCTAATATTCCTTGTTTTAATTGTCGCCTGTGTTCTTGCATTAACTCCTCTCTTAATTTTAATGACAGTATAGTACTATGATATTACAACAAAGAACTCATATTTGGCTACCTGTTAAATTAGGAAGAGAATGGTCCCAAAATAATTTGGATAGTGTTGTTATTGAATTTTTTACCAAACTACTAAAACGTACAAAGCGTATGATTGGAGCCATTGTAGCTGTGATCTTAAGCTTAATTGCTATTACCACTGTTGCTGCGGTGTCTGGAATTGCCCTACACACTTCCTTACAAATTAGCACTTTGTGGAAGAATAGCACCGGGATTCACATGAATTGTGGGTCTCACAGGTAGAAAATTATGCTCTATTACAAGCACAGATTAATATTCTTAAACAGACAGTGGGATGGTTAGGAAACATGATATTGGTTGTGAAAAAACAGTTATTGTTAAAATGTGATTGGAATTTTACTACCTTTTGCATAACTAATGTAAAATATAATAAATCTATATATGAATAGAATGTAATACAGCAATATTTATCTGGAAATTCTACTGCTGCTCAATTGATTGCTCAGTTACAATTTGATGTACATGATATTTTTGGTAAACAATTTACAAATGATGATGCTTCTAATATTGCTGATGCATTTATTAAACAATTGGAAGGGTTGGATCCAAAAGAAATACTACAAAGCATTTCACATACTGCTAGTGGTGTGGAAATTATGGTTGTTATTATTTTGTTTGCACTTGTACTGTTATATTTGATTTTTATGAAACCAATGCAAGCGTCTATGATCACTCTGTGGAAAGTTTTACTTTTAAAACAAAAGAAAAAAGAAGGAAATTTTGAAGTCTCAGGGTCTATGTTGAAAGGGCAAAATGATGCAGACTCCGGCCTCAGGATTATCTGAGGACTGTGTTTGAGTATTAGGAAAGCTCTTGGCATGCCGGACTAGAAGGGAAAATGTCCTCTCTCCCTATCTCAAAACACATGTCACAGACTCCTGGGAGCTGAGGAAGTAGCTCTTCTGATTGCTTAATCATAG
The DNA here is from genome assembly GCF_024711535.1 of Dipodomys merriami. Taxonomy (NCBI): domain Eukaryota; kingdom Metazoa; phylum Chordata; class Mammalia; order Rodentia; family Heteromyidae; genus Dipodomys; species Dipodomys merriami. The sequence continues at coordinate 215,712 of NW_027206505.1, forward strand.
ATGAACAGCTGGTCAAGCATTTTCCTGATTGGTTTGAACAAGCTCTAAAATAGTTTAGATAATAATATATTAAGACATTGTCTCATAGTTCAAGTAAAAATGTAGCTGTTGAAATTTTTGTGTCAATGTCTTCTGACCAAATCTTGGCAAAGATCATGCTTGCTTGTCATTAAATAGCACTAACAATAAAGCACAGCATGCAGTGCCAATTGCTGTTTGCACTCTGCATCCCCTGTGTCCTGGTGATTCTGTTACCCTTACCCAGGGACCCCAACGCACTAGACGTTGACAAAAGCCCACCCAGGCAGGAAGGTTCTCTAGATTCTTATCTCCAATAAACTTCTCAGCAAAAACCAGACACAAGTGAGCTGAGGTTGAAGTGGTAGGACATGGGCCTTTAGCATAAAGAGGCTCAGAGGCAGTGTCCAGTCCCCGAGTTCAAGCCCTAGGACAAACTAATAAAACAAAAACAACAATAAAAACAAATCCCAAACCTAGCAGTTTTCTCACTGTATACAGAGGCACGTAATTAAGGAAATTGCTACCTGTGTTACATACAGGTAGAAGAAAGATGTCACACAATTATTCTCTTCATACCATGTTATACCAAAGCCTCTAAAAATCGCCCTTTTTCTAAATTTATAAATTAATATCATCCATTTTTTGCCAACTCTGTCTACATTATTCACATTATCATTTTATACATGAAGTGTTGGTATTATCTATTAACTGAGTTCTAACTCTCATGAAAGAATATTCTAGGCAAATAGATTGCAAGAAACATTTGTAAATTTATCAATTAAAGCCTCTACTTAAAAATAATTTTGTAGTATCCTATAGAATATGAAATTACAAACAAAACCAAAATATTTATTTTAAATCTAAACTCTAATTTAGTAAGATCTACATAGTCCTACAGTAGATTAACTTTGCTATTTCTCCAGGCTTAAGCTTTTGTAATCCTTCATCCTTTCCTTGGAATCTATGAGAATGATGATTACTTACTTTTTCAAATTTTGGATGGGAATCATGAGCCATTTTGCATCTAAGAATGTTCTGTAATGAAGAGAACATTTAAAACACAACTGAGGATTATATATGAGTTGCATTTCAATAGGAAACAACTTCTCAAAACATAATGACAAAATTAGCCCAAACTTCCAACTGCGTAATCCTTTCTTGTTTGGTTTGTTTTATTAAGACAAAATTATACTACCTGGTCCAGGGAAGTTATCACTGTGTAATTCCACTATTTAATTTCCTGTCTTAGTCTGAGTGCTAGAATTCTAGCCTTGTATCACATTGCCCCTCCACAGTTTCTTGGTTTATTTAATCTAGATAGAGACTAGCAATTCTGAACTTCTCCAGTAATATTATCCACTATACTGCTCAGAGTGTTCATATACTCTTTTCAAAGATGTTATAACATTTGACACAGAATATGAACATTTTCAGATGCACCTGCAGGAGTCTCTGATTCATTCCTCCATGGACCTGATCCCATTAATAATGATTACTTGACTCTCTTACTATCTTTGGTCCCTATCTATGTAATATTCTTAAACTTTTTTGAAGAAGGTTCACTTGAGGACTTTCTAACATTAAAAAATTATCACTTGATTCCAATCTTACTCAGGACATATTTTCTATTGTTTTCTAACTTTTCCACATATTCTGAGAGTTGCTTCATATGTGTGTTTGTGTGTGCATATATAAGTGTCTCTGTATATATGTGTATGATTGTATGTATGTATGCAAAAGCATCAAGGTCTTATTCAGCAATGTTGCTCATGGCTGGTATTCCAATACTTGAGCCATGCTTCCAATCCAGCTTTTGGCTGGTTAATTATAGTTTCTCAAAGACTGTTCTGCCCAGGCTGGATGCAAAGTGAACTTCCCAGACTCCTTTACATTCTTAGGTTTTATTTCTCCAGTAGTATCAACTTTTAAATTACAAACATTTTTGTGAGTGTAAAGGCTAAGCTGTAGCCTAGATTTTTAACGTAATAATTCACATAAAGATAGATGAACATGCACATTATATATGCTGTATGTACAGTGTTAGAAATGTGATCCTAAGCTGGGTGGTAGTGAGATCTTCGGATAGGGCTCAAAGCTAGGCTGGGCAAGAAAGTCGCGGAGACTCTTTTTCCAATTAACTACAAGAAAACTGAAAGTGGCACTGTGGCTCAAGTATAGAGCATTAGCCTTGAGCTGAATAGCAGAAGGACAGCTCCCAGACCCAGTGTTCATGTGCCAAGGCCATCACTAACAAAAAATACATACGTAAAGGAAAGAAAATAAATGTGATCTTATCCACCAGTTCATGGCTAGTATAATCCCTGCTCTCTCAGGATGGTCTTTTTTTTCCAATTAAGTCCATGCTCTTATATCTGATTTGCATTGAAAACAGAATTATGCTTCCATTCTACTGTCTACAAAGTTGCCATATTAGCAAGCGTGATTTAGAAAGGGAGTGGCCTCATACTTCCTGTTCCACCTAGGAGTAATGCTTTCTCTATATCACTCTCATAAATCTACATACTGGACTTGGCTTTGTTTTTTCAATGTGGTCTTATTTGTAGAATCTTCTATGAACCCTTATACTTAAACACAAAACTTCTCTTTCTCCTATTATTGCTATTGTTTCCTTACTGTTAACTCATGAACATTTGGGAAATAATGCGCAGCACATACACTCACAAAAAAAATGATCTGAGAACCTTCTTCCCATTTAAAATTCGCCTTAATTCTTAGAGAACTTACAAAGTTTGAACTCAATATACTTATGGAAAATGTATTTAAAAGCAATATAAATTTCATATTTTCTCTTTACTAAGTTTTCTCTGAAACACGTGTAACCTCAGAGAAGGGTGTCCTTGTGTTATTTCGGTGAAGCAAGAAAACATTCATTATATCTCAGGCAGCACTGTAGATTGTTCCTGGAAGTAACTGCTACTGGATGTGGAAACTGATCCCAGGAGAGGAATGGAACATAGAGGATTGACAAAGTTCAAGTTAAATTGTGCTTTCCTTTTTACTGTACAAGAAAATCCCAAGGCTTGAAGGAAACTCTGTCCCTGACTTTTTCGTGTGTGTTTTTACTCATATATAACTTTTCTGTAAACTCCTAGTTGAGAGTATTACAAAAAGAAATAATGTGCCATTTGAAGGCCAGCATAGAACAAAAGGAAATAACGTTGTTTAAAACATGTTCTACTGCAGGGACTGGGAAGTTGCCTCAGTGGTAGAGCGCTTGCCTTGCATGGATGAGGCCCAGGTTCGATTCGTCAGCACTACATAAGCAAAAAATAAGCCAGAAGTGGTGCTGTGGCTCAAGTTGTAGAGCGCTAGCCTTGAGTTGAAGAGCTGAGGGACAGCGCTCAGGCCCAGAGTCCAGGCCCAAGACTGGACCCCCCCCCAAAACCGTTCTACTGCTAAGAAACAAAGACATGGAGGTTTTAAAGTGTCTTATCGATGGTATTGTCACCCCTGAGATGATTCTCTTGTTTCAGGATTCAGTTATCAATTCCTTTAGTTTGGTCCTGAATTTTTCAGAGCAATAAGGATTCCCAAAAAGCATCCAGTGATTATGATCAGCAAAAGGAGCCTCTTCTCAGACCAGTACTCCTTTAAGGAGGGTCCCAATGAAATATCTGGGTTTTTTTGTTTGCTTGTTTTTTTAGTTTGTTTTGGTTATGGGGCTTGAACTTCTAGGCTGGATCCTGTCCCTGAACAGTGTTGTTTCCTACTAACCTGCCGCCAAAGCTCTACTGCTTGAACTAAAACTCCACTTGCTGTGTAATTACAGATAAGAGTTTGACAAACTCTCCTGCCATGTTTGGATTCGAACTAAGATAGTAAGAAAGCCAAGTGACATCAACTGTATAGACGTCTCTCTTCAAAGAAGAAATATTAGATGTTTATTGTAAAGCTAATATTTGACATTTTTTTCCTTTTTTATTGTGAGAATACCATACAGAGGAGTTACAATTACACGGGGAAGATATTGTGTACATTTCTTATCAAGCATTGTTGCCTCTTCTTTTTTTCCCCTTTCCATCCCTTCCCATACTCTCCCTCTTCCCCCATCCCATCATCCCCCCACCAAATTTGCAAAGTTCGTTTTTTGACATAACGACTTGTACATCTCATTGTTGCAATGGGTCCACCTGTATCCCTAAACGATTTGTTTTTAGAGAATATGTCCAGCAGAGATTCCATAAAATAACTCACCAAAATAGGTGCATGGAATCATTTTGGAATTAATTTTTTTTTGCTTGGGAAGATTATTGATCTTGTCGTTCCTTTTGGGGAAACTTAAAATCATATTTCACCTTTTTTGTTGGTTCTGAGGGTTGAATTCTGATCCTGGGCACTGTCCCTCCGCTCTTCAGTTCAAGTTGAGCTCACTACCACTTTAGCTACAGCACCACTTCCTGGTTTCTGGTTTTTAATTGAAGATTAGGATCTCATGGACTGTCCTGACAAGGCTTGCGTTGAACCACAATCCTCTGGTCTCAACCTCCTGAGTAGCTAGGATTACAGGTGTAAACCACCAGCACCCATTTCATATTTGCATTTAGGTGCACTTACTGACACTGTGTAGACAAAGAATGGAAATTTTAACCAAATGATGACAATGCAGCTTTTCAGAAAACTTGAGGTAGCAGTAAATATGTCCTCCTTTTCCATTTTGTTACATTAATGAATCATGAGCTATGGGACCCTTACATTAGCATCCTGTGATATCTGTATAGGTGTATTTAGTATCAGGAAATGTTCATAGAGAAATAAAGAAAGAATGAGAATATTAGAAAACAAAGGAGATAAGATATGAAAGAACAGCATAGAAGGAGATACATTTACCACGCAGATATTAAGAACTAGCCTAAGAGATTTAGAATGCTAAAGGAAATGAGGAAAAGCCTAGTTGACAAATAGTTCTTCAATAACCAAAAATGATTCTCTAGAACAGTTTCTGGTATACCTTATTTACTATCATTTTTTCCTTCCATCTGGAGTTACTCCTTATTTTCTGTCATAACTATTAATTAGCCTCCGCCTTTTTGATGCCAAAACTGACCAAAAAGATTTCAAAATCACACAGACTACTTTTCACTTTGTGATTAGCAGTGATGACACAAAATCCTGGAATCCTTGAATTTCCAGAATTAATCTTCACCTGACAATTAAGCACATTCCTGGCCTTAATTGCTGTGACTTAATGAACAAAACTTTTTTTCAACACAGTATCCTAACATAAGTAAAGTACATGAATTACGGGTTATTGTCAGGTGTCAGTATGGAAGGAGCAATTATATATTTCAAGTATGGGTTCTTTATTTTCCATTTACTAATTTTTTTTGCCAGTCTAGGGGCTTAAACTCAGTGGTAGGGAATTATTCCTGAGCCTTTTTTTCCCCTCAAGGCTAGCACTCTACCACTTGTGGCCCAGCATTCCTTCTCGTGTTTTTCTTTTTTCTGTGTTACTGAGGAATTGAACCCAGGGTTTCATGAATGCTAAGCAATGACCATACCATGAAGCCACATTCCCAGACCCCTAAATGACTTTCTTAAGAAGGCATTACATTTTCATTCCATAACTATGTATCCTAAGTTTGGCCAGGTGCTAGAAAATGATGTAGAAAGCAACCCAATCCTCTCCCCCACACCAAAATTGTAAAGTTCAATTTTCAACATAACGACTTGTATATTTCACTGTTGCAATTGTTGCACCTGTATTCCTATTTAAACAATTTGTTTTTTCTCTAACCCTATTCAAATTATACCAACATCAAATACAGTGAAAACTGGACTTGTTTTTTGTTACATTGAAAAACGAACATTACAAATTTGGCCAGGGAATGGGGGAGGGAAGGAGTGGGGATCAGTGCGGGGGGGGAGTTAAAAGGGATCAGAAGAGGAAACAAAGGAGGTGGCAACAATGATTGAAAATAAATGTACTCATTACCTTGCCGATGTAATCGTAACCCCTTTGTACAGTATTTTCACAATAAAAATCTTCAAAAAATGTTTATCACTTATTATAATTCAAATACCAAGCAAGAGTAATTTTATATAATCATTACAGGTATCATTTTATCACTATCATAAAACAGAATAAAAGACCAGTCCCAATTATTACCTATCTAGCATTATCTTAATTCCTAATCATTACCTAAATATCTTAAACAATCTAAATAGTCATGTCTTTAACATAAACATAAATATTGTATACTTTTTACTTAAAATTTCCAGGGTCATACATTCATGTTTCTAAGAAATGTGCACAGCAGTTAAAAATGCTTTTGTGAAATTAATGTGAGACATGTTGTTGTTGTTGTTGTTTGCAAGTCCTAGGCATTGTCCCTATGCTTTTTTGTGCTCAAGGCCAGAACTGCACAACTTGAATCACAGGGCTAATTTCTGTTTTTGAATGGTTAATTGGAGAATAGGAATCTCACATGTAGTTTTCTGTTTGGGCTGGATGTGAAAAAATTGTTAGATCTCAGCCGCCAGAGGTGCTAGATTTATAGGCGTGACTTACCTTCACTTGGTTTGATGATTTTTTAATTATGTTTTAAGATGTTTGTTTAACTATAATGCACATAATTCTATAGATAAATTTATATATATATGACGACAAATTCCCTCTAAAAATGTATGACTTTCTACACATAACATTTATACACACACACATATTTGTTTCTGAATATATATACTTCCTCTAAAACTTTTATGCTACTATTTTTTTACCCTTTTGATTTCAAAGATATAGTCTATTGTTCCAAAATTTTCCTAGAGTAAAATGACTAATATTTCAATAGAAATTAAAACATATTATTTTCAAGGTAATTTTAGATATACACATGATGTAGTAGTAATATATATATATAGTATATTACTTGAGAAATTATGTTCAAACCCTTAAATATTTGTGTGTAATGGCAGGGAGAGGGAAAGTCAATTCATACTGATTAGAAATGTGCAATGCTTCTAAAATCTATTCAATATTTTGTTATAATCACATAATCAAGCTACCTGTTATGATTTAGTTTTTTTGTTTCTTTATTTATTCAAAAATTTAACACGGATGCATGCACAGTGGTAATATTAAAATTACAAATAATACAAAATTACAAAAAATACAAAAATTACAAAAAATACAAAAATACAAAAATACAAATAATACAAAATCATAGGCACATACCAGATTTTCAATAATTGGCACTTATGATCCTAATAATAATTTTGTTGAAGATGATGATGAGAATAGTGAACTTGATAATGGCAATGTTATAATTGAAAAGGAAAAAAAAATTAGACATCATTGAATTTAGATTTCCCACATTGAATATAATGAACAGTGTTGGATTATATACAATAAGAATAACAAGAGGAGAGTTTCAATATCAAGAACTAACAATCACATAATCAGGTGAGACAGTAAATCCCTAATGTTATTCTTGTAGTCTCTATAATGTATATTCACTTTTCTTGGTGGTATTGTTTTCTTATAAATAAAATAGTTTATTTTCACATGTTTATTATCCCACATAGATAAAATATAATAAGCTGAGTGCTTTTTTATCAAATGATCTTGTTTGTTCTAGCCTTGGGAACTTAGGAGAAAGCCTTTCACCACCCACATAACCAGTGGCTTAGTTATATATCCCTAGAAGGTAACAACACATGCCTCAAGCATGCTTCACTCATTAGGCAGAAATCCCTGGTCAGTTTTAGTTTCTATCCAGTTCACTGAAGAAAATCTATGTATAAATTTATGAAGAACACTTGGCAGCACATAAAGCAATAAGAAAATTCTGATGGACTAAGATTAGTTTTCAACCTAGTGTGATTAGTTCAAGTAACTTCTCATATACATCCTATTCAATAACCAATGTTTTCCAGTGATATGTTGAGTATGTTCTTCAATACAAATGTAGACACATGACCCAATTTACATAATACCAGTTACATATCTGTAGTTGCCTTAAAAGGACACAGACATTAGAGCCAGGAGGTAAAATTTATTTTTATTTCTGCATGAAGCAATTTGTGACTTTATACCAACAAACTGAATTTGACTCTTTCCTTATTTGTAAGCTAAGGTGGAAAATGTAAGGACTCTTCACTTTTCTTTTTTCTTCCTCCAGGAGTAAGCAAAGTATTCTTCAATATTTCTGGTAGATTACATCCATTTATAGATGAGAAATGTAAGGCCAACAGTCAATTTAGTGAGTAAATAATGTTACTAGAATTTGTGTCTGAGCTCTTCCCTCTGCACACTTAACAAGGAACAGTAATTTGTTGATGGAGAGGACCAATAGGAAAACACTATGTGGAAAAAACATACTTTGTAAAAAGTTGTTTAAGACTAGGTGACCAGTGATGAGTACATGAAACAGACTTGTGTCAGGGGCATAAAAAGGAGTACATAGAAATCATATTAGTGCTGGGCACAAGTGGCTCATGCCTGTAATCCTATCTACTCCAGAAACTGAGATCTGAGGATCATGGTTCAAAGCCAGCCCGGGCAGGGCTCGATCTCAGGTCCCGGGATGGACTTAACCCTCCATGGGCTCACAGGATGTTGTACTCACCAGGACCCATTCATCACTTTGGTTTGCTAGGCCTTGAGTTCAAATACCAGCAGTGTCAAAAGATGAATACTGATGTGAGAAGCCAAGTGATCTTCCTCTTTTCCTGTGCTGTGAAAGTCCTGATTCTCAGCTAGGAATGGAACATGCTATATAGGCAAATCTATAGCCATGAGAACAGGTTGACATCCATGTCAGCACAGTTATACCTGGCACCATACTCAGTAAAATACACAATACCTCCATGAATTAGACACAAATTAAGAAGAAGTGCACCGAACACAAGATGCTGTGTACACATGTATATCAATAAAGGTCCTATGTTTAAATTATGAATTTATGACCATCCTGGCCCTCCCTGGTGCTCAATGTCAGGTCCTGGAAATGGTCTAGCTCCTCAGTTGCTCACATTCCAGTGTCCTCACCTTGAACCTTTCACCAATTGGGCCTGCTAGGTTCTGAGTTCAAATCATAACACTGTCAAAACATGAATCCTGATGTGAGCAGTACATCAGTTCACCTGCTTTCCAGTCCTGTGAATGTCCTGGGCCTCATCTAGGATGGACAAGGCATAGGCTACTCTATAGACATAGGAATACATTGTCATGCATGTCAGCACATTTATATCTATCATCACACTCAATAAAATACCAAATGCATCTCTGACTAAGACACACAATAAAATAAATAACTAAACTGAAAGCATGATGCATTCCATACATGTATGTAAATAGAAAGCCTATGTATAAAATAGGTGGGCATATGATTTTTGCCAGTCTTGGGCTTCAATTCAGGCACTGGGAGCATGCCTGAACATGTAGTCTTCAAGGGTGGTGATCTTCCCCTTCTCCCACAGTGCAACAGAGTTACCCAGACCTGAGTTTTAATCCCAGCTCTGGCAGTAAAATGGGGATTATTCGGACTAGGGTGCTTCCTTCATAATTTTTTTAACAGAGTCAGAGGTTGAACACAAGTCGTGGCAACTCTGCTTCAGTTCCGATCATCTTAGGCTGCAACCTATGGACCTACAACCCATCATCGGATCCTAGAACCCCAGGGCTTGCAGGAATAAAAAAAATAGCCGCGAAGGGAAAAGAAAAGTTGCAGGAAGTTCCACCTGGCGCTTTTATGTTCATTTTCCTTTGCATGGTGATCATGCTGGGTCCAAACTCAGCTGCCTGCAGAGTGAAGGTGACCTGGAGTGGTTGAAGGTCTGCTGGCTCTCGCGGAAGCCCAAGGGCGTTGGGGTATCGGAGACGTCAAGGTCGAATCCAGGTCAGCCCCCCTCCATTGAGGGAATGGCAGGAGATCCTGAGATACTCTTTTCCATCACTTGGAAGGGTCGTGGAATTCGATCAATCTCATCTTTGAATGAGTACTTTTTGCAGGATGCACCAAGGAAATGATAAGAAAGAATCATTGTGTATATATTATTTTCAACGAAGAGTTGATGAAGCTCTACCGTAATCATCACAGTCATGAAATGGAGGCATCAGGTAAGATCCAAGAATCGGTAGTCATGGGGTATATTGGATTCCATCACAGGTTGCCATCTCTCCTACTGTATGCAAATATGCAGACTACCATCAATTGTAACACCTCTTTACAGTGTGTTCACAAAAAAATAAAAATAAAATAAAAAAAAGAAAATGAACTTTACTAGTTGAGGATGGGAGGGGAGATTTGGGGCAATGGGGCGAATAGGGATGGCAGGGGAAAAAAAGAATAGGTAACAATGTTCGTTAGATAATGTACTTATTAACTTACTTATGTAACTTTAACCCCTCTGTCCACCATTTTCACAATAAAAAAAACCATGAAAAAAAATTATCCTGGAATACATTAAGTTCAAATTTCCTAAGTGCTCTGTAAATTAAGACCAATTTTAAGTGGGAATAAGGTTCTCAGAAACATTTTTTGTCAGTGTTTGTCTTGTGCGTTATTACCCAAATGTACATAAGTTAACAGACTGACAAACAATAGGAATAGGAGAAAGAGAAGTTCTGTGTTTAAGTATAATGGTTCAATACACTATAGAAGACTCTGCAAATAAGACAACTTTGATACAATAAAGCCAAGGCCAGTATGTAGACCTATGGGAGTGAAATAGAGAAAGCATTACTCCTAAGTGGAACATGAACGATAAGGCCACTCTCTTTCTTCTACTAGCTCTAAATCATGGTAGCTAATCATGCAAATTTGTAAAAAGTAGAATGGAAGAATAATTCTGGTTCCAAGCAAGTCAGATATAAGACCATGGACTTAACTGGAAAGAAAAAAAGCCATGTTGAGAGAACAGGAATTATACTAGCAATGAACTGGTGGTTAAGATCACATTTCTTTTTCTTTCTTTTTTTTCATTTTTCTTTTGATGCTAGTGGGGTCTGAACTCCGTGCCTGGTTTCTGTCCTTCTACTCTTTTGCTCAAAGCTTGTGCTCTACCTCTTGAGACACAGCACCCCTTCCATTTTTCTGGTCGTTAATTAGAGATAAGTGCCTCAGAAACTTTCCTACTAATGCTGGATTTGAACTGCAATCCTCAGATCTCAGCCTCCTGATTAGCTAAGATTACAGGTGTGAGCCACTGGCACCCTGCTTAGGATCACATTTCAAAGAGTGTATACTCAGCATGTGTAATGTGTATGTTTATTTATCTTTATATGAACTCGAGTTAAAAATCTGGGCCACAGCTTAAATTTCACACTCACAAATATGTTTGTATTTCAAAAGTTGATAATCCTGGAGAAATAAAACCTAAGAATGTAAAGGAGTCTTGGAATTTCAGTTTGCATCCAGCCTGGGCAGAAAAGTCTTGAGAAACTATCTATAAATAACCAGCCAAAGATGCATTGGAAGAATGGCTCAAGTGATGGAATACTAGTTATGAGCAAGACTACTGAATAAGAGCTTCTAGTTTTTGCATACATATATACATACCAACACACACATACACACAGAGGCCCTTATGTGTTCAAACACACATATGAAACAATTCTCAGATTCTGTAGAAAAGTTAGAAAATAATAGAAAACATATCCTATAAGATTAGAATCGAGTGATAATTTTTAATATTAGAAAGTCCTCAAGTGAAATTTCCCCAAAAAAGCTTGAGAATATTACATAGGTGGGAACAGATATAGTAAGAGAGTCAAGTCATCATTAATGAAGAGATCGGATCCAGGGAGGAATTAATCAGAGACGCCTTTAGTGCATCTGAAAATGTTCATATCTTGTGTCAAATGTTAGAACATCTTTGAAAATAGTACATGAACAGTCTGAGCCATCAGTCTAATGGAAAATATTATTGGAGAAGTTCAGAATTGCTACTCTGTATCTAGATTAAATTAACCAACAAACTATGTAGGGCATTGTGATACAAGCCAGGAATTCTAGCACTCAGACTAAAACAGGGATTAGAGAAAGGAAAATTACCCAGTGATACAGTCACTGGACTAGGTAGTTTAATTTTATCTCAATAAAACAAACTAAGAAAGGAATAAAAAAATAAACAAGAAAGGAATACACAGTTGGAAGCTTGGGATAATTTTGTCATTATGTTTTGAGAAGTCAAGTTTCCTATCCAAATGCAACTGATATATAATCCTCAGTTGTGTTTAAATGTCATCTTCATTACAGAACATTACTAGATCCAAAATAGCTCATTATTCCCAACCAAAAATTTGAAAAAGTAAGCATCATTGTGTTAGAGTCCAAAGAAATGATGAAGGATTACAAAAGTTTAAGTGTAGAGAAATAGGAAAGTTCATTTAATGTAGGACTATGTACACCTGGCTAAATTAGAATTTAGATTTAAAATAAATATTTTTGTTTGTATTTTATATTCTATAGGTTACTACCAAATACTTTTTAAGTAGAAGATTTAATTTACAATTTCACAAATGAATCTGGCATTCTATTTGCCTAAAATATTCATTCAAGTGAGGTATATTTAGAATTTAGTTAAGAGTTAATTCCAACAGTTCATAAGTAACATGATAATGTGAATAATCTAAACAAATTTGCCAACAAATTGATGTTATTAATTTATAAATTTAGATAAAGAACAGTTTTTTGAGATTCTGGTGTAACATGGTATGAAGAGAGTAACTATATGACATCTTTTTTCTTCTACCTATACATAACAAGGGAAGAAATTTCCTTAATTATATACCTCTGTATAAAAATGAGAAAAATGCTAGGTTTAGGGTTCGTTTTTATTTTGTTTTTGTTGTTTCGTTTGTCCTAGGGCTTAACTTCTAGGCCTGGCCACTGTTCCTGAGCCTGTTTTTGCTTAAGGCTATTACTCTACCACTTGAACCTCAATACCACTTGTGTCAGGCTTTTCGTGAGCAGTTTATTGGAGATAAGATTCTAAGGAACCTTCCTGCCTCGGTGGGCTTTGAACCAGAATCTTCAGATCTTAATATTCAGACATTCAGATCTGCTAAATATCTATGATAGATACAACATATAACTATTAATATTATTTGCAAGTGTTCTGATCTCAAGAATAATGCTGGGTGGAAAATGATGCAGCAAAGTTTAGTGTAGTATTCTTTCCACAATACGAAGGGCATCACATTAGCAGAAATGTAGTATTTTTTACAAAAATTATACCCTTGTCATGATAGGAATTTAAGGAATTTTAAGGTGCACCTTACAAGTTGGAAATTGTTGGGCTAGGATGACTTTATGGCATACAAATTTGAGGTTGATGGTCATAGAAATAATAGCTTACTTTGAGGAACAAATGTTTACTCTTGAGGAATTATTATACATACTTCATAATTTTACCTTCTACCAGACTGTGGCTATTTTTTCTTTTGAATTTACATATGTAACGCCCCATTGAAAACTGCACCTATTGCATAATTAAATAAAATTAAAACAGGTACTGTTTTGAATGTCTCTAGTATGGCATGTTCAGAATTTGAAAATAAGTAGTCATAGGAATGTTGAAGAACACATATACTCTGCCCTTAACAATTATTCAGTTTGAAAAGTTAGGAGTTTCAACAGAATTGAACTGTTTTTGTTTTAGTATGAGACAATACTATAATAATTTTTTTCAAAATAATGGCAAGTATCTTTTGAAAATATTGTATAGCTTGATAATATTCAAGTTGATGACCCTCTGATAAAGAACGGGGTATTTTATTCAAATTAGCAGCCAAAATGTTCATTTTTGAGAAGGTCATGCACATAGTATATTTATTATATCAACACAGTGATTTATGCAGCTCATTTTTTAATTTAATTTTATTGTCAAGGTGATATGTAGAAGGCCTTGCAGTAATTGTAAGGTAGTGAATACATATCATGTTGAACTTTTTACCTGCTCCCTCATTTTTCTCACAGTTTTCCTTCACTCCAATACCCCTCACAAGTTGTAATGTAAATTTCCAACATGTTGTCTTCTGAGTATTGCTACTGCTTTGGTTTGCCCTTTGTTCTTTGTCTCGCCATTTCATTGTTCCTCTTCCCTTGCCAAATTAAGATAAATGTATATACAATACACAGGATACTGAAATTAAATACAACAGGGGATTAACCAAAGGGCAAACACAAAAGAAAAAAGAAATCACATCGTACATTTAAAACAACAACTACAAAGAAAAAACTCTGTTTCCATATACAGGAATTCATTTTGCTCATCACCATCTTATATGGTCATACATACATAGTGATTGAGCAATTCTCCTCAACTGCTAGGAATATCCTAGACATTTCCTATTTATTACAAATGAGGAAACCACAGAATCTGCTTCTTTGTGTCTTGTTCATTTTACTTAGTTTCATTTTTTCAAAGACTTTCCATTTCCGTATGAATTGGAAGCATAAAATTGCACCGTGCATACATAAACCACAATTTGTCAATTCATTCATCTACTGAGTGACATATTGTTTTAAAACATGACTGCTTGTAAGTATCACTTAAGGTCATTCAAAAATTAGAGATGCCACTTCCCCAGACATTCTAAAAGCATGATTTCTAAGTAAGATAGGATGATATGGTGGTACGAGTGTTGAGATATCTGGATGAGTCTAATGTATATCTTGCACTGAATTAGGCAGGAAGATATCCAATATCATAGAGGATAAAAGTAGTAGTGACAAAAATATTTCCCTTGAGAAAGATCTAGGAGGCTCTCAGAAGTATAAAGTAGTTCAGACAATTTTGAAGAATTTAGAAATGCAAGGTCAAGTATGTCTTTTTAAGTAATAATTATGTAAGTGGAAGAGCAAAAGAAGGGGAAGAGAAAAAATAAGTGACAGCAGATCATTGTCCCAATAGAATATAAAAATACATAATCTATAACTTTTAAGTTAAAGAGAGACCAAAAGAATACATGCAAATTATTTACTTGGCTTTTTCCTACTTTTATGCTCCAAAGGCTTTCATAAAATGCAAATGCATAGATTTGTGTCTTCTGTCATTTGCTAAAAGTTTCTTGCAGAAAAGGTTATCAATTACTTATAAATGATGCATAATTCCTAGGTATTCCAGTTATCACATACACTTTTGATTGAGTTATGTCTGTATAAACTCAAAATAACAGACAAAAAACCCTCAAAATAAAGAGAAATCACATCTTTGTTTTAAACGCTGTACTTTACAGAGATTTTAGCCAACACCCAAAATGTCTCTTTAGGTATTCTGCATTTTGTGTGAAGAATTTTTAACAATAGTTTTTTTTACTGACATGTAATTCACTTGCAATATATTATCTCCTTTTATTTTATACATTTTAGTGCTTTGGAAGTGAGTTGTACCTTCATAAGTTTTCAAAGCCTAATTTTAACAAACTTACATTTCTTCAAATAGAAATGCTATAAATTTTAGAACAGACATTAAAATAGATATAAAATTTGTTACAGGAATATGTCCAGCATACATCCTCTATAGTGTGTCTTTTTGGGGGGAATTTTTTCCAGGGTCACACAAATACTATTCAAGTGCACAGTCAATGAACTACAATTCCCTTTCCAAACACGTTTTTTACTTCTCTTTAATACATTCATAGAAGTGTAATGAATGGATCCTATGCAATTCTTTTTGACCTTAAAGACTTGAAAACTTGCTTGCTAAAATGAGTGCAGTATTATACAAATTGATCATTATGAGGAGTTTATCAATTTCTCCACAAATGCATTACTATATTTTGTGTCATCTTTTTTATATTAGGGTCATACTAGTGAGTTTTCTTTTTCTTTTTTCTTAGATACTATAGAGGAACTTATTTCATATGCTCCTCCTATTGACTATTCATTTACACATGTTCTTTAAAAATATCCTATTCAGGAAAAATTATATAGAATTAGAAGATATTAAAATATTTAAGATTCAGAATCATTGTAGCATTCACATTGTAGCATTAACAAATATGTTCCCTGTATCTGTTGGATATGTTTTCACTTCGGTTATAGTGTCCTTTGAATTATGAGTATAGTGTCCTTTGAATTATGAAAGGTTATCACTTGATATAATCCAGAATATTTTTGCTTTTCTTTAGCCAGTATGCTTTTCATTTAGAAACCTTTACTGATACAATGTCATGAATTTTTACATTTATCTCTTATAGGTTTTTACATCTCACATTTAGTTTGATAATCATTTTTTATTTTAAATTTTTGTATAAGGGTTGAGGTAGGCAAGGTGCCTGTAGGTAACGTCTGTAATCCTAGCTACTCAGGAGTCTGAGATCTGAGGATCATGGTTTAAAACCAGACCGGGTAAGAAAGTCCATGAGACTCGTATCTCTAATAAACCACTAGAACGCCAGAAGTGGTGCGGTGGCTCAAGTTGTAGTGTGCTCGCATTGAGCAGAAGAGCACACGGACAGAGCCTAAGCCCAGAATTCAAGCCCCATGAGTGACAAAAAAAAAAGAAACGAAAAACAGGATTGAGGTAGTAGTCTAAGATCATTCTTTAAATCTCGAGAGACAATAGTGCCAATACACCCATTTGAGATTCTATTTTTATCTCATAAAGACATAGGATAGTTTTCAAAATCTATTGACCATAAAACTGATAATTTATTTTTGACAAATCTGTTACATTCTTCTATGTGTCTGCTCTTGTAGTAGAACTATGTTGTCTTCACTTCTAAACATGGTAATAAGATTCAAAGCTAGTATGAAGGCTGTAGCTAAACCATTTTACAAGATTGTTCTGACTGACCTGTATTCCTTGAATTTACATATAAATTTATTGAGCAGGTGGACCAATATTCTACAGAGATATCTAGATGTTTGATAGTCACTCATATTTTGTACCTTGTGAAAACACAAGACCCCAGATATTATATATAGAAAAATGTCTTCAGAGAATAATTGAAACAACTAAAATCAATTCAGGAATGAGTTAAGATTTAGATAACACTGTAGCATAACAAATATATATGATAACAACTTGAGCTGTACAACAGAGGAGAGTGAGAGGGGAAAGAATGATGGACCACATAGGAGCTATATGTCATTGGTATTGTGTTTCAAAGAACAGAAAGAATTCAGAGAAGAGAAGGAGAAAAATAAAGTGTCCTGAGACAAGTTTCTTTTTAATCCATCTAATAGTTTGTACTAGAAGTCAGTGAAAATTGGAAAAATTAAAATAGAAATTAAAGCATTGTGTATACTTGTTACAATGTAAAGAAATTGTAATAGGAATATGATAATTTCCAAAGTAATAAGAGAAAGAATAGTTAAACTCTAAAGGGAAAAAGAATGAAGAGAGAAAAGAAGCAAAGTAAAACCTTAATCAATAACAAATACAAGAGTTTGGAAGGGGAAAGGCAGTGGAAATATTCTAAATAACAATAAAAGTTGCTAGCGTGGATAGAATATGGATCACATGTTATCATATATAATTTTGAAAAAGCATAGTAGGAATGAAAATTTGAAAGTCATGGTTTAAAACACTATTTGGATTATAACTAGACAGTATAGCTCGGTGGTAAACCATTGGCTTTGCATATGTGAAGCAATGGTTTGATCTCCCAAGCATTGCAAAGTACACACAAAGCACACACACACACACAAACCACATAAACACACACAAACACACACACCACATACACACATTTGGAATATTGACTTTAACATATTGAACGGAGGAAATTATTACAAACACTAAATGTATACTAATATATGAAATCATAATATTGCTCGTACTATTTAAAAGTATAGTAGAAATAAAATAGTCACAATATACTTGGATTTTAATAGATTAAGTAAATTGAAAATTAATAGAAGACATGAGAATCTTTGCAAATAAGTTTTAAATAATAAACATTTTGAAACATGTGTCCTATTATTTTGACAAAAGATTGATGTTACTGGTGTTTTAACACAAGATTTATAATAAGATAGCGAGGTGCTGTATATAGGGCTAGGGATAGTTACATCTATAATGATTATAGATTATAATCTATAATGATTATAATCTATAATGATTATAGATTATAGATTATAATGATTACACTCTGAATAGTTTTATAATAATGTCTCATAGTTTCCCGAATTACAAACCCTATTTTTCACTTCCCACCATAGCTAGAAAATGGATGCGACAAATCACCATGCCGATCTCAAACTTTTTTTAAAATTGAAGTACAAATATTTCCTAAAAGTGATCAGGTAATGAACCTTTCTTAATAAAGTATGTGCTTCTTGAAAATACAGTAAATATTTGTTACCTGGACAAATACGTTTATAACTATAAGAAAATAAATGTATTTAAATTCACTAACAATATAAAATTAAGAAAATAGTTTTAAATAGCCACATGTTAAATATTTTAAAAGCAAAGTATATGTGTCTGAATAATTTATATGTGTAAAAATCATGCAAAATTAATTTAAGTATTCCTACAGCTCTGAAAAAGGAATTACCCTAAAGAAACACAAGGAAACATTTAAGCTCAAAATTTGAAATTTAGAAAATAAAATGATGTAGGGGCTGGGCAGGTAGCTCAGTAGTAGAGCAATTGCCTTGCATGCATGAAGCCCTGGGTTCGATTCATCAGCACCACATAAGCAAAAAGAAAAAAGCCAGAAGTAGCGCTGTGGCTCAAGTGGTAGAGCTCTAGCCTTAAGCTGAAGAGGTGAGGGACAGGGCCCAGGCCCAGAGTTCAGGCCCCACAACCGGAACCCCCTCAAAAAAAAAAAAAAGAAAATGAAGTGTACTCTTTAGTTGACTTAACTAAGTGTAAATGCTCTGCATATCAGTTTTATAATAAAAAATGCATGAACAAAGAAAGCAAAAGTACCCATTGATCAATAGAAACGGCAAAAGCATCAGTAGTTGTTGTTTTGAGTGTACAAAAATATCATTGGAAGATATAACAATATTCCTTCCCTAAGAAATGTACTCATTACCTCATTTATGTAACTGTAACCCCTGTGTACATTACCATTACAAGAAAATTAAAAATAAACCAAATAATATACCAATTAAGACTTCTTATAAGCCATTGGTTAAAAACTTTGTTAAAAATGCCCTAAATACCCAAGGAATATACTTTGATGTTACTATTTAAATACTTCAACTTCAGCAGAAAAGCAAAATGTTTAAAAACTGTTAGAAAGTAAAGTAATATATCAGAATATATTACTATTAGTAATAATCATAAGATGAATTTATAGTGGTAGTCAAATATGTAAGACATGAGGCAATTTGCCATTCATTTGCACTTAATAAGTGAGAAAGAATATTCTAGGTCTTTTTAAATTATCATAAGTTTAATAAAGAAATTATTCTGTCACATCATATGATAATCAGATAAAGCTATTAGAGCAAAGAACAGATTGTATTAAGTTTTTGGATGTTAATGTATATACTTATTTTGGTTGTGGGAAAATGTGGGGATTTCAACTTGGGGTATACTGTTCTTGCAGGTCGGCGTCATATCAGTGGTTAATTTTAGGATAGGCGTTCCCTTTCCACAAGAACATGCACATGATCTGTCATTTTAGCCTTCCCATCATCAATGACATCATAATTGTACACCAACTTGTCTAGCTTGCTACATTGACTACCCTGGATCCACAATCCTTTCAACTTAGTCTCTAGATAGTGCAGGATGGTAGAAATCATCCAATTCACCCAGAGATAGATTGAGAATAAGTCCACTAAATTTTTGGCTTGGGTTCTGTTCTCAAGCCTCCTAAGTAGTTAAGAGTACACATGGGATCCCCTGGTGCCAAGCAGTAAGAATATTTTAAAGCAACTAGACATATATATATATATATATATATATATATATATATATATATATATATATATATATATATATATTACTTAGGCTTGTAAATACCTCAGGAAAAAAAATTAAAAGAGCAGTGAAGCATAGAGGACAAGCAGAATTTTAACTAGATACTCAGAGGCTGAATAAGCTTAGCTAGCTATTCTGGAGTCTGAGATCTGAAGACCACTGTTCAATCATGAAAATACAAGCGATTATCTAAAAAAAATGAACCAGAATTTTAGCAGTGGCTGAAGTAGTAGACCACTATCCTTGGGCACAGAAGCTGAGGAATAATTCCAAGGCACTATCAAGACTCAATAATGATGAATGCATGCATGAGCATATGCACATGTGCGTGTACACAAACTCAAATGTGTATTTCAATGTGAAGTTCTTTATTTTTTACCTTGCTGTACTTTATTTCCCTGTATTAGTTCACAAATTAACAAAATCAGCTAAGGACCTCTTTACATAAAATTCATCATGTTTCTCTAAAACCTACTCTCTTTTTGGTTGCCTGCTTTTATTTGACCCAAAAGTAAATTATTCAGGAAGTCAATTCTTCACTCTCAAGTCTGTAGTATTAGATTATTGTTTAGGTTCCTCCTAGCAATATGATTTTGTGAAATCCTGTATCAAGCAATATATTTCTTTCACTAGAAGAGAAACCTCTGTCAAACAATTAATAATAGCTTATTCTCCCCCTGACATTCATCTGTAGTTTTAATTTCTTCATATATTTCATGATCTGTCTGTGTATGACAAAGACTGCCATGAAAATAAAAACACCCTTTTCAGCACTTAGCATGTGTATACCATTCATAGATACTGAAATTGCTTTGGAATAAATAATGTTCACCCTGACTATCTTGAGAAAGAAGAATTGGTTTCTCAGCACTTTAGGTAAGAACTTGAGGGAAAGAAACAAAAGGAAAAGTGAGGAACAACTCAACACATAGATTCAAATGAAACAAAACAACCCAAGAATACACAAACTAATTCAGTACTCAAGAACCTGCAGGAAATGCAAAGATTTAAAAAAAATCAACTATGACAATTTATGAAATTCGTGACTACATGGGAGTGCACTGTTGTGAGGATAGTGACTAAAGCCAGACTGAACAGAAAGTTCTGTACACAATGCCATGCACCTGTTATTCTAAATGCCAGGAAGAATAACATCAAGTGGACTAAGGCCAAGTTCATACACAAATAGGATGCCAGTTTCTAGCTGAAAAATAATCAGGATAACTTAGGGCTGGGGGCATGACAAAGTGGTTAGAACACCTATTTGAAGGGAACAAAACACTCAATGTTTTGTTAGGGGTATTAAAGACAAAAGCTATGATTTTAAATAATTAGAACAATTGTAACACTTGAGTATTTTAGTGGAGAAAAATCCATTAGAGAGATAGAATGAACCCACGTTCCAATTCTCCTTTGATAATGTTTAGTGGTACCTTGCAAATGAACATGGATGTGCCTTTGGGTGATGGAAATACTCTACTTACACCAGTGTAAATTAAATAGATTTTTTGAGTAGATTGTAGTTCTTGAACTAAGAACCTGAGTGATGTCCCTGAGCTTTTTCTCTCAAGGCTACCACTCTAATACTTTGAGCCACAGTTCCAATTCTGATTTTCTGTTAGTTGTTTGGAGATAAGAGGCTCATGTACTTTTCTGCCCAGGATGGCTTCAAACCATGATCACCAGATCTCAGCCTCCTGAATAACCAGGATTCCAGGCATGATGCGTCGATGGTTTTCATAATTTAGTAAATTGAATAGTTACAGAAGTTATAAATTATCATTGTAACCTGTGTAATATACGTGTGTATGTATAGATCAATGCATACATTTAGAAATATATTAACATATTTTTGCATCTACAGTAGATTTATGAAATCATCATTCATTATAAAAATAAAATGGAAACAAAAGTTAATACAAAGTGAATTGTTACACGTTTCTTTTTGTTGATTAGAACATGAATTGTGAGAATCAGTTTGGGAAAAACATCTCTTCTTTCACAAAATGGATAATTGCTATTAATTCCAATCCATCTATTTGCCCATATTGTGCAACCTCACACATGAGTGTCAAAATCAAACAACACTTTTTACCTTTGTATTTAACTTACCTGTTATAATTTAGGGGATAGATGAAGTAATCAAATAAAGATTAAATTAATAGTAAGTGAGGCTATGAGTTAGAGCTGAAAAAGAATTTAAATATGACAATAACTAATTAATTGCATATTTCTTATTTTTACTGTGTTGTTATGTCCCTCATTCCCACATTAGGAAAGTACATAGAAGGTTCTCACTATATTATATGTAATTATTAAAAATGTATTGAAAGAATATGGACACAGTGTGGTTTTAGCTTATTGAGACCTATATGGGGTAGTGTGTTTTTGAGGGCTTGCTGTACATTGTGATGGAGATGAAGGGAAGGATGTGCTTATTCTGGAAAACTGGCTAGAGGATTGCTCCCAGAAAGATAGTGATGAATTCTTCCAAAAGGTTACTGTAAAATCACTTTCACAACGATGTTTACTACTGCACTATTCACTGCAGCCAAGTTATGAAAACAGCCCAGATGCCCTTTGGTGGAGAGATGGTTGGCAAAAGAGTGTCATATATACATATGTGGATTGTACCTATCCATTATGAAGACTGTTACGTTTTTGGAAAGAAATGGATAGATCTAAAAATATGTTAAGTAAACGAAGTCATAGCCAGACACACAAAGTACCCATGTTCTGTCTCATATTTGGAAGCTAGAACTTTATACAAGTTTACACAGCAATATTAACCAAATCATGCTATTTGTAGAGGAGTATTTTTTTTTTTTTTTGTCGGTCGTGGGGCTTGAACTCTGGGCCTGGGCGCTGTCCCTCAGCTCTTCAGCTCAAGGCGAGCGCTCTACCACTTGAGCTACAGCGCCACTTCCGGTTTTCTGGTGGTTTATCGGAGATAGGGCTGGCTTTGAACCGCGATCCTCAGATCTCAGACTCCTGAGTAGCTAGGATTACAGGCGTGAGCCACCAGTGCCCGGCTAGTAGAGGAGTATTTAGAAGATGTTATTTTTTTTTATAAAATTGAACTTTTTAATCCAACAAAATGAATACCAGGAAACTATCAGTTGGAAGATGCAAGGAGAAGTCAAAGGGAAGGAATAAAGAGAATTATGGAGGAAGAACGTGAAGACATAATATTCAATGCAGATAGTATGAAACTAGAAAAAATTAAAGTGTGGTGAGGTTTAGAAGGGTAGGGAAAAGTTATATAAAGAGCCATTATACTAAAAAACATGATTTATTGAATAGAAATTCCCTTGTACAACTAGTTAAGATAATAAAAATATAATTAAAATCAATGAAGACATCTGATCTTAAACTGTGTTCTCTTTTTTGGGGGGGGGGGTCCGGTCGTGGGGCCTGTACTCTGGGCCTGGGCACTGTCCCTCAGCTCTTCAGCTCAAGGCTAGCGCTCTACCACTTGAGTCACAGCGCCACTTCCGTTTTTTTTTCTTTTTTGCTTATGTGGTGCTGAGGAATTGAACCCAGGGCCTCAGGCATGCAAGGCAAGCACTCTACCACTGAGCCAACTTCCCAGCCCTTAAACTGTTCTCTTAAACCATGAGTAAATATAATAATTTCCTCCTCCGAAATTTTCTTTGCAGGTATTTTAATCATATTGACAGAAAAATGATCAGTGCCATGAAGATCAATACATCACATAGCACATCATAAAGAGACACAATAAAAATCACAGTAAAAAAATTTTAGAATTCATCACATGATAAAATAACAGGTAGAATTTGCCAAATGCTAATTGATTGTTTTTCCAAGTACTTTACTTATGGTATCTAATTTAATCCTCACAATAATTACATAAAGTGGAACTACTTACATTTTTAATTCTCAGATGATGATATTGAAATCTTCAGAGTTGTAATTACTAGTACAACATTGCACACATGGTAAATGTTAGCATGAGGTCCATCTCTGACTGTATCAATTAACCTTATTCTATTTTATGTATAAAATAATAGCATTTAGTCTACAAATTCTAGGAAAATTTCTCAAAATTATTGTGTACACTCATAATATTTCAGTTTATCTTTGTTAGAAAACAGGGAACTATAATATGAAAAACTAAAGTTCATAATCAATGCATACCTCCCTGGTGAAAGAAGTACTAAAGTATAACATTCTTGATTTCTAGCAGAAATCATATTCTATCCCTTCACTCAACACTGCACTGACTGGTGACCCTATCTCTGTTTAACACTGTCTTACTGAAAGAATGAGCTCCCCAATTCCTGATGGAAACAGTCTGCAGGAGTTCTACACCAATCATTTCCACATTGTAGCTCATCTAAGTTGTTTACCATTCGAAGTATTTTGATTGATTTTTATACCCAACATTTTGAGAGAAAGGTACTACTTTAAAATGCTATTAAAGCAAGACTGATATTAAAATCACCTTTGACTCCAGATAAATATTTTACCTTTCGTGTACCCAAAAATGCAGTCTGACCTATCATTAATGTTAGGAATGAGAGGATAAAAAATCGTAGACAACAAGACCTAAGCATGAATTAAAGCCTCTCCAACTTGTGAATACAATCGGTATAAAATGACATAAAGGTCTGGGAATGTGGCTCAGTGTTAGAGCACTTGCCTTATATGCATGAAGCCCTGGGTTCGATTCTTCAGCACCACATAAGCAAAAAGAAAAAGCCGCAAGTAGAGCTTTGGCTGAAGTGGAAGAGCGCTAGCCTTGAGCTGAAGAACTGAGGGACATTGCCCAGGCCAGACTTCAGGCCACACTACCAGACTCCCCCCATCCCCCCCCAAAAGACATCAATACTACTATATTTGTTCAAAATTTCTTATGATACTGAAGATTCAATTTAAAACTGTTAACACTTGAAAATAACTCATTTTCTTGGGAGTAGGAAACAACACACAAGATTAATCCTAATCATTTTCAAAGACATTTCTTTATACTACGAATTAACTCTTATAACTACAAAGATTCTAAAAATAACTGAAGCATAGTAATACAAAGGACATAATTTAACTTCATCATGTACATTCAAAGGACTGTGCTAATAGAAAACAAAGTTCTATTAATATTAGCTCACCCAATTCACTTCCATTCTTTTATTCTATATCTTTTAGTTTCATAAAAACTGGCTTTTTATAAAATGATGCATAAAAAGCCTATATACCCACTTACATTTTCAGATTTTAACGTTTATTTCAGACATGTCTTTAGCTGTGTAGTCAATTAACTGAAATAACACTAAAATATTCAAAGGGCTTTCTGAAATTGCAAGACTCGCTCTGGGATGTTATTTATATTGGAAAAGATATTCAAAAAGCCTTATTTGTTAAAGTTGTGATAGTTACTCCCACAAAAGAACAATTAATGAAGAAACATTTGTATGTACAAAATAACTTCAAATGCATACACAATCTGGAAGTGACACATACTTTTTGTTTGTTTTCGCAATGTATATCTAACAAAGATATCCACAATACTGATTTTCAGTCAATTATGATGGGAGATTCAAACCTGAGAAATACAGGGTTTATTATCTTAGTGTGAATAGATAAGATCTTACAAAGAAAGTTATTTTCAACACAAATCCGGAAAGAGTTTATCCACCTTGAGTTTCACAGGAATAACCAGAGAGTAATACCTGTTTGGTCAAGTTGGTCAAAATCACTCCATGAGTATATCTTAAAAGTGTATCCAATTTAAGAGGTCAAATACACATTTTTTACTGACAGTCATCTTATAGCAATAACTTACTACCTAATTATATGTGTATGTCCTTGCCTAACATATACTAAGAGCTGAAAGTGATCTCTTTTATCTTACTTAATGGTGAAAATGCTCTGAATATGATGATGTTATTATTTGACAAATAAAATGTACAGAAGGGTGGTTCCACTGAAATGAGAGGACGTAACACGGATAAATAACAACATTGCAACACAGCTCTTTTCAGCATCACTCTGTCCACATTGGCAAGCAACATTGCAACCGCACACAGACACATACATATACACACACAAGTGCACACTTGTACACACACATATACATGCATGCCAAATTCATGGTTTATTGTACAAAAAAGTTCAAATAAAATATTAGTGATTAGGAAAAATGATAATTTGGCTTATTACAAAATAATACATAATCCCGTCACCACGGTTGTTACATTTTACCTGTTTCTCCACATGTGACCACTTAATTTATTTTTAGTTCATTCATTCATTCATTCATTCATAAGTTTGGTTCTAATACTAGAGCGTGAACTCAGGGCCTGGCTCTGTCCCAGATTTTGTTATTTTTTTTGTTTTAGTTTTCTCAAGGCCAGCATTTTACTGCTTATACCACAGCTCCATTTCAACCTTTTGTGTTTACATTCAAATTATAATCTAATGGACTTTTTTTTCTTGGTCTGGTTTCAAAGCACAATCATCCGATTTCATCTTTCTGATTAGGTAGGATTAAAGACCAGAGCCACCCGTGTGGCTCCTACTTTTTCCAACACTTACGTAATGCACATACTTAGATAGTAATTTAAAACTGAAAGCATAGAAGCAAGATGTACAGTGATGATATTGTCCTGTCAGAAATTCAAGTTAGTATTGTAAATTTCTTAAGACCATACACAAAAAAATATTTAAGAAGAAATCTGATGATGTGTGTGTATATTTGTGTGTGTGGGTGTTTGTCTGTGCTGTTGCAATATGTTCCACATATAAGCACTGTGCAGGGGTGTCCAGCCATTCACAGTTATTGCATGAATATCTGCCTTGAGATACCAACTCTTAAACAATGTTTAGGTGTCCACTCTAGGCTTCCCGATGAAGAGGGGTATACTCATCCTCATCCCTAGCATTCATATGAGCGGCCTTTTTGGATAGTAGTCTCCACACTGTAGTAAGCTGCAAGTCAAGCACGCTAACACTGAGCCACCTTCCCAGCCCAAGGATTAAGATTCTTGTCTGTAATTTGGTCAAAGCTATGTCTCTTTATGTAGGCTACTAAAATGTGTTTACTAATTTCAAGTAAATACATAAATTCTATTTCCATCTCTTTTAAAAAATAAAAAAAAATGTTTGCTCTGTAAATTGATTAGAAGCATGGATTTTGTGGCTAGCTAGGTCATTGCACATCTATATCTCTTTCATGGTTCTCATAAACAATATGATTGCTCCATAATTATCCTAATTTATTTTGCTTTCATATTTTTGGTTGCATCATTTCACTTTCTGCTCTTCTATTTCCCAAAACAGCACCACATTCACAGAAAAATACAGAAGTGGTTCTGTGGCTCAAGTGGTAGAGTGCTTGCCTTGATTTGAAGAGCTCAAGGACAGTGACCAGGCCCAGAGTTCAGGCCCCACAACTAAGTTTAAAAAAAGAATCTAAATACTTGATAATTCTATTAACAGATCTGACTGAAATCAGTTGAATCACACCTTTTTTGTACAATGAAGGAATAGGTCCAGGCTAGGAAAGCAGCAAGAGAAGGCAGGGAGATTGTATCTTTGACAAAACTTTGTGGAAAATGGAATCAAGGATTACTTACTGGTGATCCACTTGCACTAGAAGCATGATTCTGAACTATTGCTTGCTGATTCTGAACTATTGCATTGATGATTATATTCTCCAAGAAGAAAAAGTGAAATTTAATTGGTAGCAAAGGACTACTAATACATTTTGACTTCTCATTAAGCATCTTCATTCATCAAAATCACCTGACGACAATAGACAGGACTATTTTTAGATGAAAACAAGTGTCTTTCAAAAAACAAGAATTTAGGTAGTCATACAAAGAACTTCTATTTTACTACTGCATTATACATTTTTTTTCTAAGGTTGGATACCAACATTAGAAAGCTACTAGAAAGCTCTTAACGCCCATATGTAGAATAGTGAGTTTTCTTACAATATAACATGGTATTTCCCAAATCATTCACATAGAAGGCATTGTTTCCTATTTTTTCATTCCTAGAAGAAGCTGCACATGAAGACACCACTGGTCCTCATTTTCAGTCTGTGCATTTGAATATGAAGGAAAATCTTTCCTCTGCTCTCTATCAATTTTCTACTCTCCATTTAGAATAATTTAGAATAGTAAAAATGAAAAAAGAGAAAATAAATCATGGTCAAAAATCATAAGCAGTAAATACACCAGATTTTTCTGAACAGTTCAACCAATGTGAACTATTAGGGAAATACATGGACATCTCATTCCCACTGGCACTCAAAGTCTCTGGTTAGGCAATTCTGATGAAGACAAGGAACAAGATGAAAAAGTGAGGAATGGTATCAATTGCAAGAAAAAAATGGAGTAGGATCCAAACAAATTTCTTCTTTGGGATGCCGAAATTAATCGGCTTACTATGGTGCAGGGACTACTTTAAAAAAAGGCCACCCAGATGAATACTAGGGATAAGGATGAGTATAACCCTCTTCATCTGGAAGCCTAGAGTGGACAATTAGACATTGTCCATGAGTTGGTAGCTCAAGGCAGATATTCATTCAATAACTCTGAATGGCTGGACACCCCTGCACAGTGCTTATATGTGGAATAATACCAGAATGGCTTGTGTCTTACTTCATCATGATGCAGATACCAATCCCCAAACTAAAGGCCTCTTGACCCCTTTGCATCTTGCTGCTGGGAGTAGAAACAGCAAAGATACTCTGTATCTCCTTCTATTGAACCATTATATCAAACCAGGTCTGAAGAACGACTTGGAAGAAACTGCATTTGATATTGCCAAAAGGATAAGTATGTTTCACTACCTATTTGAAGTTGTGGAAAGCTGTACAAATTGTTCTCCTAAGTCGTAATGGTTTGGTTAAGTTTCTTAAATTTCAAAAATGACAGTCCATCCTTTGTGTCCCTACAAATTTTTTTTCACAATACAAAGCAACAGCAATATCTTACTTTAAAATATCATGGAATCCATGGTATTCTTCCACGTGAATTGCCTGACTTTGTTGGCAAAATGTATTCAAGAGTTGTTTGTGTACATCTATAATGACTTCTGCAGAGTTTGTGATTTTTTTTTAAATCATAAATAATTTTAACTTATCTGTTGAAATGAATAGTATAGGAACTAAAGATGTTCCTGGTGCTTTTCTGAAAAAAGTATATCTATGTTGGCATAATGTCCATAATCTATTTCATTCCCTCCTGGATATAATACTTTGAATTATACATTGTTATATAATGTATAGGTTCATTAATAAATGTGTCCTTTCAGATTGCATTCCATATAGAAGAAGTTTAAGATTCCTTTTTTTCTTAGGTCCTTATATTATTTTTTTTCTATGAGATAAAATGACAATGTTATCTAATTTCAAGTTTTGTAAAGCTTATGCTATGTAAAGGTCTTTCTAAGGTGAAGATTTAATACACTGATGTCAAACTAACATTTATTTCTGTGAATTACATGTATTGTTACACTTGTATTTTTTTAATCAACTTTTTTTTAGGGGGGGGTCCGGTCGTTGTCCTTAACTCTGGGCCTGGGCGCAGTCCCTCAACTCTTCAGCTCAAGGCTAGCGCTCTACCACTTGAGTCACAGCACCACTTCCTGTTTTTTTTGTTTTTGCTTATGTGGTGCTGAAGAATCAAACCCAGGGCCTCATGCATGCAAGCAAGCCCTCTACCACTGAGCCACCTTCCCAGCCCCAACTTTTTAATAACTGTTTTTCATTTCTTGCATCAGAAGAATGAAAAATATGGAATACTTCACAAATTTTCATACCATCCTTGTGCAAGTGCCATGTTAATCTCTGTATTGTTGTAATTTGGGTAGACCTGCTGCTGAAGCATGGAGTATCCTCTTAATTTAAGTACTTAATGATGCAATCTTTATACAGGCATATATCCATGGTTGCCTATTTGTAACAAGGAACCCTTAATGTTCCTAAAAATGCTATTGATCTTATTTATCTAAAATTCTGTGTATAGTGGAAGAAACTTGTATCGTTTGGTCGATTGCTCCCATTTATAATTTTTTTTATCAATGACTATTTTGTCATTTTCATTTTAAATTTGATCATACTTTTAAGCCTTTACAGCTAAATCCAAAGGTGATGGCTTTTCAGGTACTTATTTATCAACTCAGTTAGCTTTGTAGAGCTAATGGATTCAAAGTAAGCCTTGCTTAAGAGCTACTTCTAAACATCTGCAGCTTAAGATTTCCCAAATGAGGTCTTGCTGGGACAAATGTCTACGTGAACCTTTACCCATCTTCCATATAGGAACAGACCAACCAGAATATCTTAGCCTGACAGCATAGATTGTCTTACTGGAACAAAACTAATCTTAGATACAAGGAATCATAGAGAGATGAACAGTTCGGACTGAATTGTTCAGAATGGAAGGTATTTTATTAAAATATAATTGCTTATTATACTTATCATTTCAAAAGTAGCTCAAGCCAAGAAGGTGAAAAAATTGTTCAAATGCATAATTACCTACTGTGCTGGCCTGTCTATCATCCAACCAGGCAGGAACTGACACTACTGACTTTCTATCACCAAATATTTCCATACCTCCTGGAGAAGTCCATACGTTTCTCCTCGATATTAAGCCTTAAATTGGTAATGTTTAATCACAGTGTTTCCTCTTGCCTCTAGGCTGTAAAGCAACAAATGGTAAAGCTTTAAGTCTAACTCTACCAAAAACGGAGGTAGAGATAATGGAATAACACTTTAAAACAGAGTTGGCTTTGATTCCCTCAGCACAACACAATAATGCAAAACAATTTTTATATTATATATACTTATATATTTTATATTTATATGTGCTGATTTTAAATTTCACACAGTGAACCTTAATAGAATTGATAATTAGACAAATATATTGACATTTATTCCCATAAATAGATTGGAATATAAATAATTAGGTTTAGAATATATACTAGAATATAAAAAGTATCAATGCAATATCTTCGTTATAAACTTGTGATACCTTCTATGTGTTGGTGGTCTTCTGAATTCACATTGCAAAATAACAGTATTGTTTTTGCTAATCTATAAGGGATTTTACTATGATGCTCTGTTTATTGTTTTAACTCGCTGGTCCCAAAATGTATTTCTCCATATTTCTGAAGCATTCTTACTGATTATACCCAATTTTGCTGATATTATGTCTAAAAGCTATTATTCTTCTGCAGGACCCACGGGTCCTAGGATACTAGATCCCAGTTATCTGCATCATCATATAACAAGGGCAAGACTTCTCACATAGGCCCATGCCACATGCTAACAGAAAATAATTGAAGACTCATCTAAATTTCTCATTTCCTATAATATTTCAGGGCCCCAATTCCTTACAAGAATTAGTAGTAATCAATTGTAAAATGCAAGGCAACTTAAAATGAAAGGTGAAATCACAAAACCTGAGAGAAAGTACTGTAATTAAAACTTTCAATTTACAGATGACCAGCCCATATGAATGAACAAAATCAGAAATGAACAAGAATATTTTTAATACCCCTCTCCTAATGATTAATGAAAGATTTCAGTGCAGGAAAAACATAGTTTCTGGAATGATAGATCCATAATTGTTCTACCAAGGCAAGGAAACTTGATTTAGAGGTCAAATATAATTTAGAAAAAAACATTAACTGAGAAGATCCTTAGTGTAGAAGATCATTAAAGTGTAGAAAAAGTACCCCCCACCATTTGTGTTGTTCAGTAGGTGCCTTCCAGAAATGTGTTAAATAGATCAGCCTTCCATATTTCAAACCCAAATATTAGCTAATAGAGTAAATTTCATCAAATGAGAAGTTATATTTTTAAAAGTCACTAATAGTTGGCTTTTCATGTGTTGTTTTATGTTTTCCCTATCTGTCTACCATAGTAAGAAATATGACTTTAAGTCTTGAAAATGGGTACTGATGAGAGATGTGACAAACATAAAATCTGTCTTCTATTTCTATCATATTCCTCTAAGTATTAAATTTGTTTTCTTCTTTTCCAAAACTTATAGGTAGTAGAAAAATTATCCCATGTAAAATAAAATAATCATACACAACTGTACAAAGCCATTTATAAAAACTGGTAGTTAGGAATAAATTCTAAGCCATTTTAAAACTTTCTTGTTGACTAAAGATTAATCTTCCAAAAGAACGAGAATAAAATCATGTCTAAGAGCTTCACGTCTCCAGTCTTGCAAATTGTTATTGCAGATGAATGAATTATGGAAATATAAGCTGACATCAGTTCAAGTATATGTGGGATTGAAACTCCATGGAATATATATAAACCTTTCAAAGTATTAACAGGCAGTTTAACGAGTGACTATCAGGATATTGAAACCAGAGAGGAACAATAGTAAAGAAATAGAATGAATGAAAAATGGAACAAGGGGCAAGTACAGCTAGAATACTCAATGTACATATGTAATAAATGAAGTGGTAAATCTGAACTACATCTTGGAGAAAGGGTTGGTTGAGAATGATAGAAGGAGAGACTCTGATCCAGAAGCATTAGACAATTAGATGGACATATTTAATTGTAACACACTTGAACAACCTTTTGAAATTCAGTTAAAAACACAACAACAAACAAAAACAAACAAAAATCACAACCAAACAGCAATCTGTAGAGAGTAAGAATATGACCTCTCAAAATTTTAAGCTGTTTATGAAGGGCAGTCTTTGGAAAAGCAAACAAGCTGTTCAAAGAGGGTAGTTTGGGGTAGGGGAGAATTTTGAACAGATTTAAAAAGATTGTCTAAGGTTATAAATCACCTATATCTACTGCATATATTTTCTTCTGCGAGTGCTCTTTGTCTGAACTGGTTACTCCAGTCCTGAGGCACACTTGATAGCTTGTGAAGACAGAATGGAAGAAGCAAGATCAAGAAACTATAATTCCACTGGAGAAAAAACAGTCCTCTATGTCTTCTCTGAATCTCTTCAATACTCCATTTTCATACTTTTAATAACTTCAAGTTATTTTGAATTATATCTTTCCTTCTTTGTTCTTGCAAAGTAATTGTTCAAAATAATTCTTTAAATATTATTTGCCATTATTTTCTATCATGCTGCTTACTCGTGCAAGCGAGTCCATTAAACTTACCCTTTACATTTGGTTGCCATGAAAACCCAACAACTATGTTAATGAGGACCAATGTTAATGCAAAACTTTTGTCTCCAAAAAACCAGTCCAAGACCTATAATCACAAATATTTAGCTATATTTTTTTTTCTTTTTTCTTTTCCTTCAAATCTTCTTGTATCTAAAGTGCCCACAAAAATAAATGCTCTACCACTTTTTGGTTCAATCATTTCTAACCTCAAAGATATATTTTGTTAACAAGATGCTTAGAGGAAACCTAAGAATATTCCACTTTCATCTTCTCTCTTAAGACTTTTATCTTCTCTCTTAAGACTCTCGTTAGATACCATATCAGGAAAAGTGAAGTTATTCTTTGCAAAATTATTTCAATAGATTATTTTCCTCTTGGTCTTGTATTTGCTCAACAAGATGTATAGAGAAGAATAGAGTTAAATCACCCATTCCTTGGATGACATTGTCTGTTACAAAGGACAATACTTCTATATCCTACTTCTATGTCCTCCTCTTAGCTCTTGCATGATTTCGAATTAAGCACAGCTTCTTGGCTTCAAGTCTAGTGAAGCTGAAGGACTATAAGGCGTCCCCCACTGCTACATCTTCATGGTTTCTCTTTGAAAACTCTTTTATTTGGAGTGGAATTTATTTTCATGTATTCATTCAATTTATTCTTCTTTATACTGAGCCAAATAGGCTCTGTAAAATCACTTTAGGTAGCAAAAACATTAAGACAATCTATAGCAAAAAGGTTTGGCCCCCTCCACTGCTGAAACCAATACGCTTAGCTAGGGCTTCTAATAACATGTTTTCTTACCTTTTCAATTTGCTCAATTCTTTTCTGATCCCCAAACTTTTTTGCTTATGTAATAACAGAAGTTTTCACTACCTCATGTTAATAAGGATATTATATTTTTGAGTTACTTAGAAATTAGAAATCATTAGTTTGAAGTATCCAATCAGGTTTCTTTCTGTATTTCAGTGCTTCACGTGCAAAGACATCGTGGAAAGTATTAAAACAGAAAAGTGTAAACTCAACACGTTCTTTCATTGTGAAGGGCACTTTCTCCCTAAATATTTTGGACCAAATTATGTTTTTAAGAGAATTACTGTTCAGTAATTAAAGGTCAATTCACAAATTTGGTGTCTAATTTTTTTTTAAAAAACTTTGAATTTAAATTTCACTACAAACTTGTTTCACACAGTAAAAGTATATTTCCTGAATAAGGACAATTCTCATGGGAACCTACAGGATTTACAGCAAGGTTTGTGAGGTTTGTTTGTTTACTGTGAAAATGAGCCTTCTTCCCCACATTGTTCCCTCTTGGCTAAGTCTTCATGGACTTCTTTGCATGAAAGCCTATTTTCCCAGGAAATTTTAAATTTTCTTAATATGCTAACTTAAAAAGTTTGAACAACCTTTCATAATTTTAAAACTCTTTTGAAATTCCTTTATCAGAATCGCGAATTTACCAATCCTAATTCCACCATTACCATCAAAAACTGCATAAAATAAAATTTCACTGTATTGGTATAATAAATATTGTTTTTTATGTAGTAACTTTTTTAAAAATCAGTACTATTTGGCATCTAATTTGAATGAATTACCCCTTCTTTATCAGAGGGCCATCAACTTGAATGTTATCCAACTAGACAATTTTTTCACAATATACTTGCCAATATTTTCAAAAAAGAATAAATGAGTACTTTCTCATACTAAAACCGAAAACCGTTTAATTCTATGGAAACCCATAACTTTTAAAAGTAAATAAGTTATGAAAACGACAGAATATGTGTGTTCATCACAATTCCTATGACTAATAACTACTCACTTCAAATTCTGAACGTTCCATACATGAGAGACTCAAAATAGTACCTGTTTTCATGTTATGTAATTCTGCAATAGATGCATTTTCCAATCGGGTGTTACAGATTAAGAAGTGAACAGAAAAATAGCCACATTCTAGCATAGGATAAAACTGTAAAGCATCAGTTATAATTAATTCTTCAAGAGTAAGCAATTGTTTATCAGATTAAGCAATTATTTCTATGACCATCAATCCCAAAATTTATGTCATAAAGTCATCCTAGACCAACAGTTTCCAACTTGTAGGGTTCACCTCAAAATTCTCTTAATTCACATCACAAATAGCTTATTGCTATTGGGAAAAATACTACACCTCTGCTAATGTGATGCCCTCCGTGTTCTGGAAAGAACACCACAATAAACTGGGTTGCATCATTTTTCCTCCACTGGTATTCTTGCACCTATTTATATTTATACTTTTTTTAACTATCATAGATATTCAGTACGCTAAGATCAGAAGATTACAGTTCAAAGCCCACCCAGGCAGGAAAGTTCCCTAGATTCTTATCTCCAATAAACTTCTCAGCAAAAGCCAGACACAAGTGGTACTGAGGTTGAAGTGGTAAGGCACAAGCCTTGAGCTTAACAGGCTCAGAGACAGTGTCCAGGTCCAGAGTTCAAGCCCTATGACAAAGCAATGAAACAAAACAAAAATAAAAACAAACCCCAAACCTAGCATTTTTCTCATTGTATACAGAGGCACGTAATTAAAGAAATTGCTTCCTGTGTTACACACAGGTAGAAGAAAGAAGATGTCACACAATTATTTTCTTCATTCCATGTTATATTAATGCCTCAAAAATTGCTTTTTCTAACTTTATAAATTAATATCATCAATTTGTTGTCAACTCGGTCTACATTATTCACATTATCATTTTCTACATGAACATTTAGAATTATCTATTAACTGAGTTCTAATTATAACTCTCTTGAAACAAATACTAGGGAAATAGAATGCAAGAAAAATTTGTAAATATGTCAATTAAACCCTCTACTTAAAAAGAATTTTGTAGTATCATATAGAATATGAAATTATAAACAAAACCAAAATATTTATTTGAAGTCTAAACTCTAATTTAGCAAGATCTATAAAGACCTACATTAGATGAACTTTGCTATTCCTCCAGGCTTATGCTTTTGTAATCCTTCATCTTTCCTTGGAATCTAACAGAATGATGATTACTTACTTTTTCAAATTTTGGATGGGAATCATGAACCATTTTGCATCTAGGAATATTCTGTAATGAAGAGAACATTTAAAACACAACTGAGGATTATTTACCAGTTGCATTTAAATAGAAAACTTGGCTTCTCAAAACATAATGAAGAAATTAGTCCAAATTTCCAACTGTGTATTCCTTTCTTGTTTGGTTTATTTTATTAAGACAAAATTATACTACCTGGTCTATGGAAGGTATCAGTAGTAATTCCAGTCCCTAATCTCCTGTCAGTCTGAGTGCTAGAATTCAAGGCTTGTATCACATTGCCCAACCATAGTTTCTTGGTTTATTTATTTGTTTGTTTGTTTGTTTGTTTGTTTATTTATTTTTGGGTCCGGTAATGGGGCCTGAACTCAGGGCCTGGGTGCTGTCCCTCAGCTCTTCAGCTCAAGGCTAGCGATCTACCACTTGAGCCACAGAGCCACTTCCGCCTTTTTTCTTTTTGCTTATGTGGTGCTGAGGAATCGAACCCAGGGATTCATGAATGCAACACATGCACTCTACCATTGAGCCACCTTCCCAGCCCCTTCTTGGTTTATTTAATCTAGATACTGACTAGCAATTCTGAACATCTCCAGTGATATTATCCACTAGAATTCTCAGACTGTTCATGTACTATTTTCAAAGATGTTCTAACATTTGACACAGGTTATGAACATTTTTAAGTGCACCTGCGGGGTCTCTGATTCATTCCTCCATGGATCCAATCCTTTTAATATTGATTACTTGACTCTCTTACTATCTCTGGTCCCTACCTCTCTAATATGCACAAACATTTTGAAGAAAGTTCACTTGAGGATTTTCTAATTTTAAAAATTAGCACTTGATTCTAGTCTTACTCAGGACATATTTTCTATTGTTTTCTAACTTTTCTACATATTTTGAGAGTTGCTTCATTTTTGTATATGTGTATGCACATATAAGTTCCTCTGTGTGTATGTATATGTTTGTATGTGTGTATGCAAAAGCCTCAAGCTCTTATTTATCATTCTTGCTCATGACTGTTATTCCATCACCTGAGCCATTTTTCCAATCCAGATTTTGGGTGGTTAATTATACGTAGTGTCTCAAACACTCTTCTGCCCAGGCTGGATGCAAACTGAAACTCCCAGACTCCTTTACATTCTTAAGTTTCATTTATCCAGTAGAATCAACTTTTAAACTACAAACATTTTTGTGAGTGCAAAGTCTAAGCTGTAGCCCAGATTTTTAACTCAAGAATTCATATAAAGATAAATTAACATACACATTACATATGCTGAGTGTACACTGTTAGAAATGTGATCATAAGCTGGGTGGTGGTGAGATCTGAGAATTGGGGTTCAAAGCCAGCCCAGGTAGGAAAGTCCCAGAAACTCTTTTCTCCAATTTACTGCAAGAAAACTGGAAGTGGCACTGTTGGCTCAAGTGGTAGAGCATTAGCCTTGAGCAGAATAGCAGAGGGACAGTGCGTAGGCCCAGAGTTCAAGTGACAAGACCACCACCAACAAAATATATATAAGTAAAGTAAAGAAAAAATGTGATCTTATCCACCAGTTCATGGCTAGTATAATCCCTGCTCTCTCAAGATGAACTCTTTTTTTCCAGACAAGTCCATGCTCTTATATCTGCCTTGCATTGGAAATAGAATTATTCTTCCATTCTACTTTCTACAAAGATGTGTCGTTAGCAAGCGTGATTTAGAAAGGGAGTGCCATCATACTTCATGTTCCACGTAGGAGTAATGCTTTCTCTATATCACTCTCATAAATCTACATACTGGACTTGGCTTTATTGTTTCAACGTGGTCTTATTTGTAGAGTCTTCTATAGTGTATTGAAACCTTATACTTAAACACAGAATTTCTCTTTCTCTTATTATTGTTATAGTTAACATGAGTTAACAAATTCATGTAAACTTGGGAAATAATGCGCAGCATATACACTCAGAAAAAAATGATCTGAGAACCATCTTCCCCTTTAAAATTCACCTTAATTTACAGAGAATTTACAAAGTTTGAACTCAATATACTCATGGATAATGTATTTATAAGAAATAGAAATTTCATATTTTCTCTATACTAAGTTGTCTCTGAAATACATGTTACCTCAGGTCCAAAGGTCTCCTTGGGTTATTTCGGTGAAGCCAGAAAACATTCATTATACCTCGAGCAGCATCATAGATTGTTTCTGGAAATAACTGTTACTTGATGTGGCAACTGATCCCAGGAGACGAATGGAACATAGAGGAATGACAAAGTTCAAGTTAACTTGTGCTTTCCTTTTTACTGTAAAAGAAGAAAATACGAAGGCTTGAAAGAAACTCTGTCCCTGACTTTTTTTAGTGTGTTTTTACTCATATATAATTTTTCTGTAAACTTCTAAGTTGAGAATATTACAAAAAGATATAATGTGCCATTTGATGGCCAGCATAGAACAAAAGGAAATAACGTTGTTTTAAATATTTTCTACTGCAGGGACTGTGAAGGTGGCTCAGTGATAGAGCATTTGCCTTGCATGCTTGAGGCCCTGGGTTCGATTCCTCAGCACCCCATAAGAAAAAATAAGCCATAAGTGGTTCTGTGGCTCAAGTGGTAGAGTGCTAGCCTTGAGTTGAAAAGCTGAGGTAAAGTGCCCAGGCCCAGAGTTCAGGCCCACGACTGGACCCCCCAAAAAAATCTACTGCAAAGAAACAAAGACATGGAGGTTTTAAAGTGTTTTATGAATGGATATTTTACCCCTGAGATGATTCTTTTGTTGCAGGAGTCAGTTATCAATTCCTTTAGTTTGGTCCTGAGTTCTCCAGAGCAATAAGGTTTCCAAAAAAGCATCCAGTGCGTATGAAAAGCAAAAGGAGCCATTTCTCACACCAATACTCCTTTAAGGAGGGTTCCAATTAAATATCTGGTTTTTTGTTTCCTTTTTTGTTTAGCTGGTGTTGGTTCTGGGGCTTAAACCCAGAGGCTGGACCCTGTCCCTGAACAGTTTTCTTTCCAGCTCACCTATTCCCAAAGCTAGTACTCTACTGCTTGAACCAAAACTCCACTTCTGGCTTTTTCCCTGTGTAATTACAGATAAGACTTTGACAGACTCTCCTGCCTGGTTTGGCTTTAAACTAAGAAAGTAAGAAAGCCAAGTGACATCAACTGTATAGACTTCTCTTTTCAAACGAGAAATATTAGATGAAGTTTATTGTAAAGCTAATATTTGACAATTTTTACTTCCTTTTTTTATTGTGAGCATACTGTACAGAGGAGTTACAATTACATGGGCAAGATAACGAGTGCATTTCTTATCAATCATTGTTGCCTCCTCTTTGTTTCCCCTTCCCATCCCTTCCCATATACCCCCTCCCCCCAGCCGGCCCTCCGACCCCCACCAAAGTTGTAAAGTTCGTTTTTCGACATGACGACTTGTACATCTCATTGTTGCAATGGGTCCACCTGTATCCCTAGTTAAACGATTTTTTTTTAGAGAATATGTCCAGCATTGAATCC
The DNA here is from genome assembly GCF_024711535.1 of Dipodomys merriami. Taxonomy (NCBI): domain Eukaryota; kingdom Metazoa; phylum Chordata; class Mammalia; order Rodentia; family Heteromyidae; genus Dipodomys; species Dipodomys merriami. The sequence goes on from NW_027206505.1 coordinate 255,259, forward strand.
ATAACATAACTCAACAAAAGTATGTGCACTGCATCTTTTTGGATTTTTTTTTTTTGCTTGGGAAGATTATTGATCTTGTCGTTCCTTTTGGGGAAACTTAAAGTCATATTTTACCTTTTTATAGGTTGTGGGGCATGTACTCTGATCCTGGGTGCTCAGCTACAGCACCACCTCTGGGTTTCTGGTGGTTAATTGAAGGTTAAGGTCTCATGGACTTTCCTGAACAGGCTGGCTTTGAACCACAATCCTCTGGTCACAACCTCCTGAGTATCTAGGATTACAAATGTAAACCACCAGCCCCTGGCTCATATTTGCATTTATGTGCAATGAATGACACTGTGTAGACAAAGAATGGAAATTTTAACCAAATGATGACATTAAAATTGAAGTCCTCCTTTTCCATTTTCCTACATTAATGACTCATGAGCTATGGGACCCTTACATTAGCATTCTCTGCCATCTGTATAGGTGTATTTAGTATCAGGAAATGTTCATAGAGAAATATAGCAAGAATGAGATTTTTGGAAAGTAAAGGAGATAAGGTATGAAAGAATAGCATAGGAGATACATTTATCACACAGAGATGAAGAGCTAGCCTAAGAGATTTGGAATGCTAAAGGCAATGAGATAAAGCCTACTTGACAACTAGTTCTACAATAACCAAAAATGGTTGTCAAGACCAGTTTCTGGTATACCTTAATTACTATCATTTATTCCTTCTATCTGGAGTTATTCATTATTTTCTGTCACAAAAATTAATTAGCCTCTGCCTTTTTGGTGCCATAATGGACCAAAAAAATTTCAAAATCACACTTAGCCTACCCTTCTCTTTGTGATTATCAGTGATGACACAAATCCTGGAATCGTTGAATTTCCAGAATTAAACTTTACCTGGCATCTAAGCACATTCTTAGTATTAATTACTGTGACTTAATGAACAAAACTTTTTCAACACAGTATCCTCATATAAGTAAAGTAAATGAATTAGGGACTATTGTCAGGTGTCAGTATGAAAGGAGCAATTATATATTCCAAGTATGGGTTCTTTATTTTGCATTTACTAACTAAATGGTTTATTTGTTTTGTTTTGTTTCGTTTTTGTTCTTTTTGCCAGTCAAGGGGCTAAAACTCAGGGGTAGGGAACTTTCCTGAGCTTTTTTTTTCTTGCTCAATGCTAGCTCTCTATCACTTGAGGCACAGCACCACTTCCAGTTTTTCTTTTATGTGTTACTAAGGAATTGAACCCAGGCTTTTATGGATGCTAGGCAATCACCGTACCTTGAAGCCACATTCCCAGAGCCCTAAATAACTTTCTTAAGATGGCATTACTTTTTCGTTCCATAACGACGTATCATAATTTTGGCCAGGTGCTAGAAAATGATGTAGAAATCAATACAATAAGTCTAGTAAGGCTGGAGGGACAATAAATAACTGTCACTGTCTAGCCAGAGGGGCTTATCCCATGGAGCTGTTTCAATAAGCTGAGCGAGACAGCTCCTGACCCACAGCCAACCACCAGAATGAGAGGACCACCTTGGGTTCCAGCCACATGGGGACCAGTACTTTTGAAAGAGAGAGATAACAAAAGTCAGAATTACAATTAAGTCTGGTGCTAATGGCTCAGAATTCTAATCCTAACTACACAGGATGCTGAGATATGAGGATCATGGTTCATAACCAGCCCAGGCAGAAACGTCTGTGAGAACCTTATTTCCAAAGAACCACCAGAAAATCAGAAGTAGTGCTTTGGGCTCAAGTAGTAGAGCACTGACTAACCTTTTGCTGAGGCTTTCGGGAACAGTGCCCATGCCTAGAGTTCCAGCCCCACAACTGACAAGAAGTGAACTTCCTAACACAAGAAGTGGACTGAATAGTATCCATTGTCCTAGGGAGCATGGTATCGAAGTCAGGCAGAGCTTCCTGTGAAGTTGAAGTCATAAGTAGGTCAACTGGCTTCTCTGTGCCTTAGTTTCACCAGCTGCAAAACTTAACATAGTGAAGGATCCTCTTCCTCATGGGGATAGGGTAATGATGAAAGAGAGCCATGTTTTGTTTCATAATCCCACATCTGTTGCACAATTAATAACAGGCCCCAGCTGAGCCCTTTCCAGCTATCTTCCTGTCATTTGCTCACAGAATTGTGGAGAACCTTATCTGAAGGCTGCTCCCTCTGTGCCTAGCCATGCTCCAGATATCCCTCTGTATAAATCCCTTGTTTCCTCACAACTGTCCTGAGAGGATAATGAGGTCTGATGGTTGCGACCCTACCCAGAGCTTCACCTGTGGTCAAGAATCATCTGCTATGATTTTTCTGCCTGCTCAAACTGACTTAAGAAACCATTCAAGCCACAGGAAAATCAAAAACCACAAACAGACCAGAGACTGAAACAAGATACAGCTTAAAGACACAAGGCAAATGCAGTATATTTCCATCCCCACCCAAAATATCAAAGAACTCTTTTTTTGTACCTTAATAAAAAATGTTTTTCTAAAAGTTTTTTTTAATTTTTAATTTTTTACTTTAATTTTATTTGTTTTTTATTAACTTTTTTTTCTTCCTCTCGGAATTTTCATTTTAGGGTATATGTGAGTGTACTTTTTTTCTCTTTTCTTCTTAAACATTTTTTTGTTTAGCTCTACTGACCATTTGCCCTTTGTTTCTTTCCTTCTTACTCTTTTCACTTTTTCTTTTTTTCATCTCCTTTGCCTGACTTAATTGCTATTCTGCTCATCCTCAGATATGCCAATAGTTTATTATTAGACCTTAGCCCCATTGTGTACACACTTAATCCAGAAATTTATTACTCAATTTAAAACCTCTTAGCCTTAAATTCCTTAATAGCAGTACTACCCTTTTTACCTGTATAATATTTTAAGCATTTTTATTTTTTAGTTTTTACATCTCCTTTCTATCCATCCCATTCTCTTATTCTATCCACGTTCTTCTCTGAATATTACGTTTTCATTTTGCATAATTTTTAAGTGTTGAACGTCTTAATTTTTATTTTTTGTTTTTCTATTTTTTCTTGTCTTTTTTTCTTTCTCTTTCTTCTTATTTCTCTCTCTCTCTACTATCATTCTATCCACCCTATTTCCCACTTTGAGATTAGGATTGAGATAAGTTAACTATCCCACTGCCTTTCTATATCCTTATATGCCTATTATTACCCATATCTCTCCCTAAACTTAATAATTTCTGTTTGCCAAATTCTTCTTTGAGGTTTGTAGCCCATTAATACATAGTTGGTTGATGTTGAATAGGTATATCTGTAGAACTAGATTGTATCTGCAGATTTTTGACTGTGCAACTACAGACTTTGGTTGATGCTTGCCTTGAAATAGTGTGCTAGCACAAAACTGGCATTACTTTCATCCCAAATGGGCAGAGCAACCTGGAAAAACACAAGAAAAATGACAAGTCCGGGTATCTCAACTCCCACCCATGATAATGAGAGGTCAGAAAAGATAATCAATAATCCAGAGGAGAGTTCTCAAAGAGCTCTACAAACACTACTGGTAAATATAGTAAATGAAAAGATTGAAAACCTACAAAGGACTCTAAATTAGCATGATAGGGAGAGAGAGGAGGCAAAACAAAGATTAATACAAGAATATCATGAGTGTGAGGAAGTTACACAAAGATTGATACAGGAATTTGGTGAGCAGATTGAGAGCACTCAAAGAGAAATAAAGGAATGTCATGAGCAGGCTGAGATCAGTCAAAGAGAACTACAGGAACTGCGTGAACGTAAAGAAGCTAATCAAAAAGAAATACAGGCATTGAGAGAGTGGGATGAGAATGCAGAAAGATCACTAAAGGCATTCATGGAATCCATAAACAGAAAACTGAAAGAAGTCAGAGAGACCACAAAGGGAATGCTGAATGGAACCCCAACAGAAGGAATAGGAATAACCAATCAAATAAGTGATTTGAGAATAAACACTGAAAACCAAATTAAGGAAGAAAAGAAGTTCATACAAGTTCTAAAACAATGCTGCAACAAAGAATTTGAAGCCATCAAAGCAGACAAACTAGAAGAAAAAGGAATTTAAAACAAAGTATAAAGTCTCTATTGTAGGTTAGACCATGCAGAAGATCAAATCTCGGGGATTGAAGACAGCCTAGATATTATAGAGAAAGAACATACAACTATTTAAGAAAAATCCAAGAAATATGATAAATCTATCCAACATTTGGAAGACACCATCAGAAGGCCTATTCTGAGGCTAATGGGTGTAGAGGAGAAGCTAGAGACAGAAGTTAATGGAATAGGAAATTTGTGTAACAGGACCCTAGCAGAGAACATCCCAAACACTCAAAAAGATAGTCCTATTCAGATAAAAGAAGCTAGTAGAACTCCAAATAGACCAGACCAGAATAGAACATCCCACCGTCAAATTATAAACCACACAGGATCAATTCAGACCAAAGAAAAGATCCTTAAAGATCACAAGGAGAAAAGATCAATCATCTATACAGGGAAATCAATTGGAATCACCTCAGATATCTCAGCGGAAACAATCATAGCAAGAAGAGCCTAGAATGATGGATTCCATGCCCTAAAAACAAACAACTATCAAACAAGAATTTTGTACCCAGATAAACTCTCCTTCTTGACTGGAGGTCAAATAAAAACCTTCCATAGCAAAGAAAAATTGATACAATATATCTCCACAAAACCAGCCCTACAAAACTTTCTTAAAGATGTCCTACACATAGAAAACCAACAAGATCACAATAAAGGCCAAGAAATCGCACCCAAACTGAGAATCCAAGAACCATAAGAAGAACCCAGTTGACTCAGCACCCAAGAAGGTGGATAAAATGGCAGGTACTCCCAAATACCTCTCAATCCTAACTCTCAACATTAACGGACTTAACTCTCTAATTAAGCAGCGTAGACTATCTAGTTGGATTAAAAGCAAGATCCTTCTATCTGCTACCATAAGGAGTCACATCTTGCCCATAAAAACAAACACATTTTGAATATGAAAGGCTGCAACCAAATCTACCAAGCAAATGGCCCCCATAAACAGGCAAGAGTTGCAATCCTAATATCACATAAAATAGACTTCAAATTAAAATTCGTGAGAAGAGATAAAGAAGGTCACTACATACTAATTAAGGGATCTATCCTTCAAGAGGATATTACAATTCTAAATATCTCTTCGCCAAGCAATGGAGCACCCAAATTTATCCAAGAAACACTACTTTCCCTCAAATCCGACAGAGACCCAAAGACATTAATTGTTCGGGTATTTAACACACCAGTTTCCCCACTAGATACATCAACTCAGCAAAAACTCAACAGAGAAACCGCAGATCTAAACAACTGCATAGATCAACTAGATTTCACAGACAACTACCGAATATTTCACACAGCAGCATCAGAATACACGTTTTTCTCAGCAGCACATAGAACATTTTCCAAAATAGAACACATTTTAGTACACAAAGCAAACTTGTCCAAATTCATAAATATTGAAGTTATACCTTACATTCTCTCAGACCACAAGGAAATAAAATTAAAACTTAACAACAAAAGACACCAAAGAAAATCCTATAACACATGGAGGCTGAAAAACACACTGCAGAATCACAAGTGGGTCATGGAGGAGATTAGAAAGGAAATTCAAATGTTCATGACCACACAAATTACCAGCTCCTCTGGGACACAGGAAAAGCAGTACTCAGGGGCAAGTTTATAGCTCTGAGTTCCTACATCAACAAATTCGAGAGATCTGAAACCCACCATTTGATGAGACATCTGAGCCTCCTTGAAAAAAGCAGCAAGATAATCCCCCATCTACTAGACGGTAAGAAATAATTAAAATTAAATCAGCATTAAATGAATTAGAATGCAAAAAAACCATCGAAAGGATCAACAAAACAAAGATTTGTTACTTCAAAAAATTAACAAAATTGACAGACTCTTAGCAAATCTTATCAGAAAAAGAATATAACAAACCCAAATAAATAAACTCAGAATCAACCAAGATTCAGAATATTATAAGGAAATATTTCTCAAAACTTTATGCTAATAAGTTTGAGAACTTAGCAGAAATCAACCTTTTCCTAGCAAATATTGACATGCTGAAACTAAACAAGGATTAGTTAAACCATTTAACAGGCCCATATCAAGCATTGAAATAGAAACCACAATAACAGAGCTCCCATCTAAGTAAAGACCAGGACCAGATAGCTTTAGAGCAGAATTCTATAAGGCCTTCAAAACACAGCTCACACCAATACTCCTCCAAATCTTCAATGAAATTGAAAGAAAAATTCACTACCAAACACATTCTATGAAGCCATCATAAGTCCCATCCCCAAACCAGGCAGGTACTCATCACAGAAAAAGAACTATTTACCCATTTCTTTGATGAACATTGATGCAAAACTTCTCAACAAAATTTTGGCCAATCGATTTCAACAATTCATCCAAAAAATCATACACCACGATCAAACAGGATTCATTTCAGTGAGGAAAAGCTGGCTCAATATACAAAAATCAATTAATATAATTCATCACATCAACAGGAGCAAGGGTAAGAACCACATAGTTATCTCAATAGATGCAGAAAAAGCATTTGACAAGATCCAACTCCCCTTTATGATGAAGGTTCTGGAAAAACTAGGAATCCATGGAACTTTCCTCAATATAATAAAGACTATATATGACAAACCTACAGCCATCATTAAACTTAATGGTGAAAAACTAAAGCCATTTCCTCTTAACTCAGGAAAGAGACAAGAATGTCCACTCTCTCCACTTCTCTTCAATCTAGTATTAGCATGCCTAGCTACTGGAATAAGACAAGATGCAAATGTAAAGGAGATCCAAATATGAAAAGAAGAAGCAAAACTCTCCCTCTTGTCATGATCTTGTATTTAAAGAATCCCATAGACTCCATTCCCAAATTACTCAAGCTGATTCAAAACTTTGGCAAAGTAGCAAGGTATAAAATTAACCCTCAAAAAACAATGGCTTTTCTGTATACCAACAATGAGAAAAGTGTGGCTGAAATTAGGAAAGCATCTCCATTTGTAATAACCCACAAAAAATAAAAAACCTAGGAATTAACTTAATCAAAGAAGTGAAGGACCTCTATGATCAAAATTTTAAAAACCTGAAAAAGGAAATCAAAAGCGATCTTAGAAAGTGGCAAAAACTCCCATGCTCCTGGATTGGAAAGATCAACATCATGAAAATGGCAATACTTCCCAAGGCTATCTACAAATTCAATGAAATACCTATGAATATTCCAATCTCATGCTTCAAGGAAATAGAAGAGGGAATCCAATAATTCAAAGGGAACAATAAAAGACCCCGAATAGCAAAAATGATCCTCAACAGAAAGAACAGTCCTGGATGAATATTAATACCAAATTTCAAACTCCAATACAAAGCAATAATAATCAAAAGAGCTTGGTACTGGCACAAGAACAGACCTCAGGACCAATGGAATAGAATTGAAAACCCAGAAATGAACCTACAGACCTATAGCCATCTAATATTCGATAAGGGATCTAACAAAATAGAATGGAAGAAAGAAAGCTTCTTCAGGAAATGGTGGTGACAAAATTGGTTAACTACTTGTAGAATACTAAAACTAGACCCTTATATATCACCCTGCACCAGAATCAACTCCAAATGGATGAAAGACCTCGATGTCAAAGCAGACACTCTGAAAACATTACAGGATGGAATACAAAAAATCCCAGGTCTACTTGGCAAAGGCTGAAATTTTCTTAATAGAGACCCAGAAAAACAACAAATCAAAGAAAGGTTGGACAATTAGGATTGCATGAAATTGGAGAGCTTCTGCATGGCAAAGGCATAGCTAGCAAGATCAATAGAAAGACCACGGACTTGGAGAAAATCTTCATGAGCCATACAACTGACAAAGGTCTCATATCTAAAATAAATCCCCCAACAACAAATCTTAAAAGAAACAACTGCCCAATAAATAAGTGGGCTAAAACCTTAAAGAGAAACTTCTCTGAAGAGAAAAGAAGGATGGCCAATAGACACATGAACAAATGCTGAACCTCTCTAGCCATAAAAGAAATGCTAATCAAACAACTTTGAGATACGACCTCACCCCAGTTAGAATGGCTATAATCAAGAACTCTGATAACAACAGGTTCTGGAGTGGATTTGGACAGAAGGGAACTTTATTGCAGTGTTGGTGGGAGTGTAAATTTGTTCAAACACTTTCAAAAGCAGTATGGAGGTTCCTCAAGACTCCACATAGAGCTCCCCTATGACCGAGGCAATCCCACTTTTGGGCATTTACCCAAATGTTCACAAACAAGACCACATTAAAGCTACCAGGACAACTATGTTTATTGCAGCATTATTTACCATAGCTAAGATATGGAACCAACCCAGATGCCCCTGGGTAGATGAATGGATCAAGAAAATGTAGTATATATACACAATGGAATTCTATGCCTCCATCATAAAGAATGACAGTGCTCCATTTGTTAGGAAATGGAAAGACTTGGAAAAAATTATATTAAGTGAAATAAGCCAGGCCCAAAGAATCATAGGTCCCATGGTTTTCCTTATTTGCAATAACTAGTATATGTCTGAGTCAAGCAAAACAGGTCAGATAAGTTGATGTTAGGGAAATGAACCTTTAGATATGTATTCAAATTTTTTTCTTTCATACAATTGTTTCCAGTACATTTATAAGATTATTTCTTTGTTGCTTTTTATGCCCCTCCCCCACAGTATAATCCCTGCTTTCACTGTATTTGACGTTGTTATAATTTATGGAGCATGGAAGGGAAAAAACAAATCGTTTAAATAGAGATTACAGGTGGACCCATTGCAACAATGAGACATAGAAGTCGTATGTCGAAAATGAACTTTACAACTTTGGTAGGGGGAGGTGGAGGGAAAGGTATGGAGGCAGGGAGAGGATGGGATGGGAAGAGGAAACAAAGGAGGAAGCTACAATGCTTGATAAGAAATGTACTCATTATCTTGCCCATGTAATTTTAAACCCTCTGTACAGTATTTTCACAATAAAAAAAAAAAGAATCGGCTGCTGTTGACTAAAAGTTTGGGATAATCCATCTAAATTGATGACTGCTCATGTTGCTACATGTCTGCCATCCCAACTACAGAGGACCAGGTCTGGTGGAGCATACATGTTACAGATAGGAGGACCTTGATCCAGCCCAGCCAGAGCATATATTGAGGCTCTGTTTCAGAAATGCCCAAGACAGAAAGGTGGCTCCTCAGAGCCAGGGAGTGGACACAAGTAGGGGGTCATGGTGCCCCCAGAGGGGTGTCTAACCCAGGGTAGGGGTAGTTTTGGGCCAGCCACTCACATGTACTGCTGTGAAATGTTGCTTGAGGCTGCTGCAGGTGGGGCGAGCAGCGATGGCAGTTGCATTGCAGACACATAGCCTCAGAGCCAGGGACCAGGTTGGGCTTTATGCAGCCCGGCAGGGTGCCATGGCCTGATGTCTGAAATCCCGAACCATGTGCAGGGAGGGCGCTGGGGCATGGGCAGCTATCTCATTTCGTTCTATATTCCAAAGTTGCCTTGAATCTCTTCCTCACCACTCAGCCATCTCTACCTTCCTCAACTGCTGGTAGTGGTGTAAACTAACAGCGGGAATCCCGGTGCTACCTGGCAGCATGGAATGTGAGCGTGGCCACCATTCTTATATCTCACTGGTCAGAAAGTACCATGAAATAATGGTGGAGTGGCCAGAATCCTGTGATGCAAGCAGCATGGGCGGAGTCAAGAAGATAGCAGTCCTTTTCCTGGGTAACAATGTCCAATTCAGTTGGAGACAAGAGGGTGACCTGCTTTAGCCAGATGGCTGCACAGATTGTTGTGTATGTCTGTTTGTTCCCAGTCCCAGACGTTGAATTGAGGATATGGGTACAGTCTGTGAGCTGCTTTGGCTCAAGGCTGGCCTTGCACACTGGAGCCACAGGGATTCTGGCTTTGTTGGCCCTGAAGTTGGACTTTCCTGACTAGGGTGACTTCGACCATGATCCTCCCATCACAGCTTTGTAAGTATCAAGGAAGACTGCTGAGAGCCACTGGTGAGTGCCTAATCATTGGTCTTATTGATGTTCTTGGACAGAATGGTGAGTTCCCTATTCTCGAGTTTAAGTTGTGGGAACTGTAGCCCATAGTTTGAATACTGGTTCTGCCACTTCCAAATGGAAGGAGATCCTAAGAAACTTAATCCTGTCCATATGATTACCAATGGAATATAATGTATGTCATGATTGAAAGAGCAGTTCCTGAATGATTCTAGGATAAAATTATATACAATTATGTTATAGGAAACTGATCGATGTGAGTTAATTCTTTATGAAGCATTTAAACAATCACATTCATAAAACGGAATCATAATGCAATACTTAAGAAATACTATTACAGGACTGGGATTGGAACCTATGGACTTGGTAACTCTGTTGCACTGTGTGGCAAGGGGAAACTGGCCTCCTTGAAGTCAAGAAATTCAAGTCTGTTCCTTAGGCCTGAAATAAATCCCCACCACTAGAAAACATCCTATTCATGTACAATTTACATATGATTTATATTTATATACATATGTTGACTCCATATTGCATTCAGTGCAGTTATTTTATTTTTTTGTTTTATTCATATATTGACCATTTATTTTGACTATTATGGCACATAAAAATTGATTACATTGTTTACATAAGATATAGGTCTGCATATGTATTCCACTTCATACCTGACACCCAGGACTTTCACAGAAAAGGAAAACATGTGTCACCATCAACTTCTTATTCCATAATTCATTTTTGGGGAGTGCTGGCATCTGAACTCACGCCTACAAGCCTACAAGGCCCAATTCATGAATGGGTGAGAGTTAGTACACCATCCTGGGGCAAACTGAGCTGACAGGCTGTTCCCAGGACCTGAGATCAAGCCACAGGTGTTAGCAAAATAAGAACAGATTGACATGCAGATGGCAGTACGCTAATAAATATGTACTTTTATAGTTTTTAGAGATGTCTATATATTATTCAGTTATATAGACTATATTCCTTCCAATTACTGGGTATTAATCATGCGTCCATGTAATTAATGTTATTGTTTTCATCCTTACACTATTAAAGAAATCAATCAGTGTCCTGAAATTATTGTGTTCCTTTAAGTAATAATATTTTTTATGCTTCACAAATATTAAATAAAATCAATTAACCTCCTGAAATTATGCTGTCTAAATTTCTAGGAGCATCATTCATGATCAACTCATTGAACCTTGACATTGTTAACATTCCATTGTTCTTCCTATGGATGGGAACCATTTTCTTAGTATCTCCTGCCATTGATTGGTGTTAGGAGGGCGATTTGAAATCAGGGCCTATGTTGCCACGTGGGCCTATGGATTCCCAGATAGTCTGTCAGCCCTCAGCAACACAAGGTGAAGTACCTTTTGCAACAGTGTCATTCAGACCCATGAGGGTCACCGTGCAAAGGAAGAAAATATAAAAAGGCCACATTTTTTATGTGCATTGTTTTCTCTGCAAGACCTGGGGGACTAGGATCCCAGAAGCAGCTGTAGGTCTAGTGGCTGCACCCCAGACTAGGGTGATCGAAGCTGAGGCACAGTTGCCTCAAGCTGACATCAAGCCCGTACTGAGAAAAGTAAAATAAAAAATTTAGCTCCCTCCCTTGCAATTAATGATGTATATTCTTCCAGACTTTGGATTTGAACTCAGGATCTGGGTAAATCAGCAGCAATGTGGATGAAGGGGAAGATCACTGTACTTGAAGATAAGAAATTCAGGCCTGTTTACTAGTCCTGAATTCAAGCCCCAGCCCTGGAAACATACTATTTATATACATTGTAAAGATAGGATTTATACTTACTTATAGGTGTTCAGTCCATACATGTGTGTGGTTGTTCCTTGAATTTTTTGTTTTATTCATTTATTTACCATTGATTGTACTATGATGATACCCATTACGTTTATTACATTGATGACATCCTATCACAGAGCATCTAGATTTGTATAAATGTTCTCCATCTTGTCAGTGTTCTCAGGATCAAAAGGATATTCAAAGAAAAGGAAGACGATTTCACACTTGGCTTCTTACTCCACAACCCACTTGTTGGTAATGCTGGGATCTTAACTCAGGTCCTAGTAGGACCAATTGGCCAATAAGTCAAGGTGAACACACCAAACTGTGAGCAACTAAGGATGTAGGCCATTCACAGGATCTGACATTGATCCCCAGGGTCATCCAGTATAGTCATAAATTCATAATTTAAACATACAATCTATATTGATATACATGTGTAAACAGCATCTTGTATTTATTGAACTTCTCTTTATTTTGTCTCCATTTCATGGAGGTATTGTGTATTTTACTAAATATGGTGACAGGTATAACTTTGCTGACATGGATGACAACCTGTTCCTATGGTTATAGGGTTGCCTATGATTCCTCTTCTTGGTTGAGATTCAGGTCTTTCACAGGAGAGTAAAACATGTGTAACAACTGGCTTCTAACCCAGAATTTGCACAGCACAGAAAACAAGTGCAACGACTGGCTTCTCACACCAGGGTGAATTTTTGGCAGTGCTGGGTTTTGAATTCGGGGCCTAGGAGGCCCAACTGCCAAATCAGTCCATGTGATCACACCAGACTTTGAGCCACTAAGGAGATGGGCTCTTCCCAGGAACTGAGATCCAGCCACAGGGAGGCCAAAATAGTGCTCAATGCATCATTGAAACATGGGATATATATTCACATTCGTGTGTGGACTGCATCGTTCATTGAGTGTACTTATTGTGTTTATTTTGTATGCTATTCATGGATGTATTGTGTATTTTCTTATGTATATGATGACAGGTATAACTGGGCTGACATGGATAACAATTTATTCCCATAACCAGAGGGTGGTCCATGCATTCTCCATCCTAGCTGAGACCAAAGACTTGCACAAGAAAGGAAAACAGAAGCAACAATTTGCTTCTGACATCAAGATGAATCCTTTGGCAGGGCTGGGATCTGAACTCGGGGCCTAGCAGGCCCAATTGGTGAATGAGTCCACATGAGCACACCAGCCTGTGAGCGACGAAGGAGCTATGCATTCTCAGTACCTGAGTTTGAGCCCCCCTGGGGGAAGTGTGCGGAGCACAATAGTCATCCATTCATAAGCTGAAGGTAGAATGCAAATAAGTACATATTTGTATAGAGTAGGATTGATGGTGACCTGTGATGGAATCCAATCTGTGAGTACCTATATTCGGATCTTTCCTGATGCATCCATTTCATGTCTGTGATGATTATTGTCATGCTTCACTAACTCTTCTCTACAAATAATCTATACCCAATGAGTCTTGCATATTATTTCCTACTCACATCACGCATGAACTACTCATTCAAGAATGAGATCAATCGCATGCCATGACACTTCCTAGGTCTAGAAACAAGTATCTCAGGATCACCGGCCATTTCCTCCTCCTAGGCAGACTGAATTCAAGCCTTAGTCCTGGAAAACATACTCCTTATATACATTTTAACGATAGGATTTATATTTCCATTCAGATGTTCAGCCCATATTGTGTTTGGTGCATTTATTCATTTTATTTCTTGTTTTATTCATTTATTCACCATTTATTTTAGTTAATTTGATGACACCTATACCATTTATTACATTGTTTACATCCTATCACATAGAATCTAGATTTTAGATGTGTTCTCAACCATGCCTGGCAGTGATGGAGAACTCAGTGTCTAGCAGGCCCAATTCATGAATGGTTGAATTTGAGCATGGGAGCCTCTAGCCAATGAAGCTCTCAAGTGGTTCCCAGGCGCTGAGATCGACCCTCACTTTTGGCCAAAACAGCGATATATGGATAGGCAGACAGTGGTATACAAATAAATATATATTGTTAAAGAGAGCCAGAGCCGTCTATCTATGATTGAATGACACCTACTACGTTCCTACCAACTCTTAGGTATTTATTATACCACCATTGAAGGCATATTATTCTTTTCATGCTTAATGAACTATACGTTAAGATCAATCAGCATTCTAGGATAATTGCATCCAATTTTAGACTAGACGGTTGCATGAACAACTACTCATTCAATTGGTATTCCCATGCATAGGAATGAGTCTCTTGTGTTCTCCTACCATTGATGTCAGGACTGGGATTTGAACCCAGGGCTTATGTTGACAGATTGGCCTATGGCTTCACTGATAGCCCACCAGCCATCAGCAATTGCAGGTCAGGTCCACTTTGTAGCCATGTCATTCAGATCCAGGATGGTCACCATTCTAAAAAAAAATCATAAAGTGCCAGCCCTCTGCAGCTCACCACTTTTTGTGTTTTCCAGCTTCTTTTTTCTTCCTGCAAGCCCTTTGGGCCTAGGATCTCAGGATCAGCTATGGGTCTGGAGACTGCAACCCAGCCTAGGGAGATCCAAGCTGAGGAAATGTTTCCAGGACCTGAGTTCAAGCACCATGGATGGACAAAAAAATAAAAATATTAATTATTTAACTATATATAAAATAAAGCTCCCTGGTTTGCAATTTCTGCCAGTTTTCTTTCATAGCCTGGGATTTGAACTCAGGGTGTTGGCAAATTTGTAGCAATGTGAGGGAACAGTTGCCACTACTTGAGTTCAAACCCCGTGCCAACCAAAAATGAAAAACTAAGTCACTGACCTTGGCAGGGGGAGGTAGTTGTGGAGATAGGAGGGAAGGGATGGTAGGGGGAAAACAAAGGAGGAGTCAATAATGCTCAATAGGAAATGTACTCATTACCTTGCTCCTGTAACTGTAATCCCTCTGTAAAACATTTTTGCAATAAAAAAGTACAAAAAAAGAGAAACAATGTCGTTCTCAGAGAAACAATTTAGAAGTAAGGAAGGATGTCTGAATAGCTGTACAAATTCCACACTGCTTTTTTTTAATGTTCAGTATGGAACTGAGTAAACATAAATGCTTCCATTAAAAAAAAAGAAGTCACTGTCTTGGAACTGGGGCCAGTATTTCTGCCATTGCTAGGATTTGAGATCACGGACCAGGTCACTCTTTTACACCATGGTGGAAGGCGAAGTTCACTGTCCTTGAGGAAAAGAAATTCAGGCTAGAGTTCCCAGGGCCTGAATGAAGGCTCTGCAATGCAAAAAATGTTTCTATCCATGTTTAATATATTATATACACTTATATATGTATGTTAATTTCATATTATGATTTTTATTATTGATTTTGTTTTTTATTTATCTTGTATTCATTTATTGATTGATTATTGTATTTAGTATTATTATACACATAATATTTATTACAATTAGCAAATATATAATAAAATTCTATACAATAATTTAGGATATTTACTCATTTTTATTAATATTTTATTAAGTGTTGAAACATAATACATAATTAAATGGAAGCATTTGTCACAGTATTCACATGTTTAGAGTCTCTCCAAGTATGAGCTTTGTACAATCTTTGAATATCTTCCTATTGGGATTTTTTTAAATGATTTATAGTCAGAAATCTTTTCCTGGGGATACGCAAGTGAGGGATAAAATTGTAAGAGTGGGACTAGAAATGTGGCTTAGTAGTAAAGAGCTCGCCTAGCATGCAGGAATGCCAGGGTTTAATCCTCAGTGCCACATACTCAGAAAAAACAGAAGCTGTGGAGTGGCCTAAGTGGCTAACCTTGAGGAAAAGGAGCTCAGAGACAGTACCCACGCCCTAAGATCAATCCCAAGACTGCCAAAAACAATAGACGAGATGTCAGTGGCTCACACATGGAACTCTAGCTTCTCAGGAGGCTGAGAGCTGAAGATCACAGTTCAAAGACAGCCTAATCAAGGAAAGCCTGTTAGACGCTTATCTCCAGTGAACCATGAAAAGACCCCATGTGGCACTGTGGCTCAAGTGGTAGAGTGTTCGCCTTGACCTGAGGGGCTAAGGGACAGTGCCCAGGCTTGAGTTCAAGACACATTATTGGGGAAAAAAGTGAAGGTTAATCCAGGTACTTTTCTTATTTGCTAATTATGAGATTATTCCTTGGAAAATGAACACTGATGTATACCAGAATTGGAGTCAGAGCTTAAGGTTCAAGTGTAACACATCCATATGCCCAGCCTCTCAGACTGTAGCATTGTAATCTTGTGTCCTACAGGGTTCTGAAAGGTCAATGTTGAAAGGCTTAATATGCTCCCCAAGCCCTTTGTGATAAGTAGTTGACTTGTATTGTCAAGGTCATTACAGTTCTGAACAGCAGAACACCAGTAGTTCAAGCCCATCATCCTAGCTCAGGAGGCTGAGGTCTGAGGATCACAGGGTGAAGCCAGCCAGGCAGAAAAGTCTATGACACTCTGATTTCCACTTCTGAAATATCAGATATTCAAGAGCTTCCTGTGTTTCCTTTGCTGATGAGAAGTACTTGCAAACTAAATGTTCTTGGAGTTTTGAGCTATAGAAGCAAGAAATAAATATTATTGACCAATCTTGAGTTCAGATGAAGTTCTCAGGATCCAAGCCCTAGCCCTGTTAGCAGGAAGAACTCCAGTGTAACACTGATTTGAAGGACAGAAAACAGTTTCAAATGCCAGGCTAGGTGCAGAAACCAGGCCTACAGGATTAGGAGGCAGAATGTACACATTCAACAGGTAAGTGATCGGCAAAACCACTTCATTTATTCCAGGCACTGCCAGCAATGGGAAGAAACCTGAAACATTTGTTAGAGTTACACCAGGGTCAGGCTTTTGTCAGCCTCGTCAAACAATGACTGATTAACCTTCCTCCCATAGGTGAAGGGAGTTAACAATGGAGAGCCAATTTAGTCGGGGAGAAGGGAGGAACAGAGTAGAAAAACCCTGCTCTCTGGTCTTAGGGAGTGGGCTTTTGACTATCTGTCAGATGTGAAGGCCCTTCTTCTACCTCTGCCAGTCCTTTCTCCTTCCTTCATTCTCTACATGATTAATGCAAATCCCCAGACCCACTAGAGTCAGGGTTGTTTCTCTTCTTTCTCCAAGCACCGGAGTTAGAACCTGGCTCTGCCCAATTGTCTCTGGGGCCCTAGGCTACCTGAGAAGTGGGAAAGAGACAGTCTTCCTGCTCTGTGCTTGTGTGAAGGCGATGCTGGTGTCCTGGCACACTGCATAAGGCCTAATGACTGGGAAATGTTCCCTTCTTTCCTCCTGAAATCCAAGACCAGATTCATCTATCATCTTTCTTTCTTTCTTTCTTTCTTTCTTTCTTTCTTTCTTTCTTTCTTTCTTTCTTTCTTTCTTTCTTTCTTTCTTTCCTTCTTTCTTTCTTTCTTTCTTTCTTCCTTCCTTCCTTCCTTCTTTCCTTCCTTCCTTCCTTCCTTCCTTCCTTCCTTCCTTCCTTCCTTCCTTCCTTCCTTCCTTCCTTCCTCCTTCCTTCCTTCCTTCCTTCCTTCCTTTCAGGTGGTTCCCAGGTGCTGAGATTGAGCCTCAGGTTTGGCCAAAACAGTGATACATGGATAGGCAGACGGTGATATACAAATAAATATATATTGGTAAAAAGTGCCAGAGACGACTATGTATTATCGAATGACATCTACTACTTTCCTACCAACTCTTTGGTATTTATTATACTTCCATTGAAGGAATATTATTCTTTTCATGCTTAATAAACTATTAGTGAAGATCAATCAGCATCCTAGGATTCTTGCTTCCAATTTTAGACTAAACCAATGCAGGAACAACTCTTTCAATCAGTATTCCTATGCATGGGAACGAGTCTCTTGGGATCTCTGACACTGGTAGGTGTCAGGACAGGGATTTGAACCTGGGGCCTATGTTGACAGGTGGGCCAATGGCTTCCCTGATAGCCTACCAGACTTCAGCAATGGCAGGTCAGGTGCACTTTGCAGCTGTGTCATTCAGAACCAGTAGGGTCACACTGCAAAGAAAAAAATTATACCCCCCCCAACCCTCTGCATCTCACTACTTTTGGTGCTGTTCCACTTTTTTTTATCTTCCTGCAAGCCCTCTTGGCTTGGGATCCCAGTATTAGCTGTAGGTCAAGAGGCTGCAGCCCAGCCTAGGCATATAAAAACTTAGGCAGTGTTGCCATGATCTGAGTTCAAGACCCATGGTTGGCAAAAAAAGAACAAACAAACAAATAAATAAATAAATTATTCATTTATTTATTTAACTAAATTAAAAAAATGGAATTTCTGCTAGTTTTATTTCCTATCCTGGGATTTGAACTCAGGGTCTTGGTAAATCTATACCAATGTGAGGGAAAGTGCAGAGTCGCCACTACTTTAGTTCAAACCCCGTGCCAAGCCAAAATTAAAAAATTAAGTCACTGATCTTGGCAGGGGGAGTTAGTTGTGGAGATGGGAGGGAAGGGATGGTAGGGGGAAAACAAAGGAAGAGGCAACAATGCTCAATAGGAAATGTACTCCTTACTTTGCTCATATAACTGTAACCTCCTGTACATCATTTTTAGAATAAACATCATACAAAAAATAAACAATGTAATGCTCAGAGAAGCACTTTGGGGGTAAGGGAAAGATGTCTGAATAGGTGTACAAAATTTTACACTGCTTTTTTTTTTTAACGTTCAGTATGGAACTGAATAAACATAACTGTTTTCATCAAAAAAAATTGTCACTGTCTTGGAAATGGGGTCAGTATTTCTGCCATTGCTGGGATTTGATCTCACATTCCAGGTAACTCTTTTGCACCATGGGTAAAGGCAAATTCAGGCTAGAGTTCGCAAGGCCTGCAGTAAGGCCCTGCAATGGAAAAATATTTATGATATATACTTACATAGGTATGTTTATGACATATTATGATTATTGTCACTGTTTTTTATTTCTTTTATTTTTATTTTATTCATTTATTCATTGTTTAATGTATTTAGTGTTATTACATACATAATATTTATTACATTTTGTACATCTACTATAAAATTATACACAATAATTTAGGATATTGACTCATTTTTCATTAATACTTTATTAAGTGTTGAAACATGATACATAATTAAATGGAGGCATTTGTCACAGTCATCACATGTTTAGAGTCTGTCCCAAGTATGAGCTTTGTCTTATTCATCTTTGGACAACTTCCTACAGGGATTTGTTTAGATGATTTATACTCAGAGGCTTTTTCTTGAGGATAGGCAAGTTGAGGGGTAAAATAGTAAGAGTGAAGCTGGGAATGTGGCTTATAGGTAGAGAGCTTGCTCAGCATGCATGAATGTCACGGTTTAAATCCTCAGTGCCACATACTCAGAAAAACCCAGAAGCTGTGGAATGGCTCAAGTGGTAGAGTGCTAGCCTTGAGAAAAAGAAGCTCAGAGACAATACCCTGGACCTACGTTCAAGCCCCAGAACTGGCAAAAATATCAGGCCAGATGCTGGTGGCTCACACCTACAACACTAGCTAATCAGGAGGCTGAGACCTCAAGACCACAGTTCAAAAACAGCCTAGGCAAGGAAAGCCTGTTAGACTCTTACCTCCAATGAACCACCAAAAGACCCCACATAGAGCTGTGACTCAAGTGGTAGAGTGTTCACCTTGAGCTGAAGGGCTTAGGGATAGTGCCCAGGCTTGAGTTCGAGACACATACCTGGAAAAAAAGTGAGGGTTAATCAAAGTACTTTTCCTATTTGTTAATTGTGAGAACATTTTCTGGAAAATGAATGCTGCTGTACACCAGAATTGGAGTCAGAGCTCAATATTCAAGTATAGCAGATCCATATGCTCAGGCTCTCTGTCTCTAGCATTATAACCTTGTGTGCTACAGGGTTCTGAAAGGTCCAATGTTGAAAGGGTTCATATGCTTCCCAAGCCCTTTATGATGAACAGTTGACTTGTATTTTCAATGTCATTACAGTTCTGCACTTAGCAGAGCTACAGAAGCTCATGCGTGTCACCCTTGCTGAGGTCTGAGGATCACAAGGTGAAGACAGCCATGGCAGGAATGTCTATGAGGCTCTGACTTCCACTTCACCACACACAAAGCAGAAAGGGACTCATGTGGCAGAGAGCTAGCCTTGAGACAAAGGAGCCCAGGGACAGAGCATAGATCGACAATTAAGATCCAAAGACCTGCAAAACATTTAAAGCAAGGACAGAAAAAGAAGGAAAAAGACAGTAACTCCCTTTGGGTTTGATCAATCTATTTCTATCTTGGAAGCTCCTGAGGAGCTAGTAGGACAAACACCAAAGAAGTACATGGACTAGGAGAGCAGGTCAAGTTCAAGGTTCAAGTGTAGCAGATCGATCTGCCCAGCCACTCAGGTGAAGATTGTAATCATCTTGTGTCCACCAGTGGGCTTCCAAAAGGTCACATGTTCAAGAATTCCTAGGTTTCCCTTGGTGATGAGAAGTTACTTGCACTCTAAATGTTCTTAGCGTTCTCAAGCTATAGAAGCAGGAAAGAAACATCATTCACCCATCCTGGGTATAAATGAAGTTCTCAGGATCCAAGACCTAGCCCTGTTAGCAGGAAGAACTCCAATGTAACTCTGTATTTGATGGATAGGAAACAGTTTCAAAAAAACAGGCTAGGTGCAGAGATCTAGGCCTGCAGGATTAGGAGGTAGAATGTACACACTCAACAGGGAAGTGAGCTGCAAAACTACTTCATTCATACCAGGCACAGCCAGCAATGGGGGGAAATCTGAAATATTTGTTAGAGTCACATCAGGGTCAGGCTTTTCTCAGCCTCTTCAAACAATGACTAATTATCCTTCGTCCCACAGGTGAAGGGAGCTTCACACTATGTTTAGGTTACCAATAGAGAGCCAGTTTAGTGGGGGAGTCGGGAGGAACAGAGTAGAAAAATCCTGCTTTTTGGTCTTAGGGAGTGGGTTCTTGACTCTCCATCTGTCAGATTTGAAGGCCCTTCTTCTACCTCTGCCAGTCCATTCTCCTTCCTTCATTCTCCACATCATTAATGTAAATCCCCAGTCCAAGGAGAGGCAGGGTCCTTTCTCTTCTGCCTCCAAGCACCTGAGTTAGAACCTGGCTCTGCCCTCTTGACTCTGGGGCTCTACACTGCCTGAGAAGTGGGAGAGAGACAGTCTTCCTGCTCTGTGGTTATGTGAATGCAATGCTGGTGTCCTGGCACACTGCAGAAAGCCTCATGGTGGGGAAGTGTTCCCTTCTTTCCTACTGACATCCAAGACCAGATTCACCTATCATCTATCCATCTATCCATCTATCTATCTATCTATCTATCTATCTATCTATCTATCTATCTATCTATCTATCTATCTATCTATCTATCTATCTATCTATGTCTGTCTGTCTGTCTGTCTGTCTGTCTGTCTGTCTGTCTGTCTGTCTATCTACCTACCTACCTACGTAGTATCTCTTTGGCAGTTCTTGGGCTGAACTCAAGGCCTGAGCACTGTCTCTAGCACTCTGCTACTTGAGTCACAGCACCAATTCTGGCTTTTTCTGTGTATGTGCCAGTTTGCTAGGCAAACACTCTCTCACTAATCCACATTCCCAGTCCCCTCATCTTTTTCTTAATGGTAGTTTTTACATAAGTATGCTACATTTTTCATCCCCAAGTTAATTTTTCTGAATACCTGTTATAACTATGAACCCTGATCTTCTCTTCCCCTGCCTGATTTGTGACTGTTCCTGTGTTGGCCTCATAATAAAATGTAAATAAAGGCGGCTGAGAGCTTAAGTGTGCATCATATAAGGATGCAGGCATGGAGCCCTGGAAGAGAAATGTGATGGGTCTGAAATGCGCAATGAGCATATCTGAAAAATAAATCAGTAAGTAAAAGCAGAAGCATTGCATGTGGTCTGTTTGCAATCAGGGAAGTAATAAACACACATAAGATGGCAGAAGGACACTGATATATAACTTGGCCTTTTCTTTTTGGACTTTTTGTGGGCATCCCAGGGCTTAAACACGGGGCCCAATGCATTCCTGAGCTGTTTTGCTCAAGGCTGAGGTTCTACCACCGCCACAGCTCCATGTCCAGCCATCTGGTCTATAATTGGACATAAGCGCCTCCCAGGGTTTCCTGCGTGCTCTGGACAGTGTCTCCTGCTTGGGTTTCTCTCTCAAAGCTGGAGCTCTACCCTCTGGGACACTGCTCCACTTCTGGTTTTCTGGTGGCTTATTGAGGATAAGAGGTTCACAGACTTTCCTGCTCAGGCTGGCTTTGAATGGTGATCTCCTGAGGAGGATTTAAGCAGCTTTCCTTAGGGATTCACTGAGATGCTGCTCCACAAAACCTTTAGTCTAAATCTCAAGAGGATCTAGAGAAAAACAGAAACAGTAAGATGATTCTAGTGTGTTCTAGATACTTAAGGGTGTAGACAAAAAACGTTCATAATTATTAGGCCATTTTATAGACAAAAGGAGCAATGCAGACAGTGTGAAAATCGCTCAAGGTTTCAGTCCTCTCCTCCTGAATCAGTAAATTCACTGCAGCTCAATGCTAAGTGACAGAAGTGGCATGTCCTGTGAACATTTGCTCCAAAATCCTGGGACACTCATTTCTCATTTTTGGCTTCAAACCTGTGGCCAGAGGGGAAGATGAGGAGAGAAAATCATTCTCAAAGAAAGCAGTTATAAAGAATATTGGGTAGTTTACTTACAAATTCAAAGCATTGGAATGACCCTAATAAGAAGTCAGATGTCCAGAGTAATAAATGAAGAAGAAAAGAAAGGCAGGTGTCAGTGCCTGCTTACTGTAACTCCAGCTCCTCAGAAGGCTAAGACGTAGAGAACTTTACTTTGAATCCAGCCAGTGTAGGAAAGTTGACACTATTATATCTATGAGATCAGAGAATAAATCAGAAATGGCGCTGTGATTGAATTTTAATGTGCTACCTCTTAGCAAAAGGAGTTCAGGGAAAATGGCTATGGTTCATGTCCAACCCCAGAATATGCCCCCCCCACCAAAAAAAAGATCGTGTAGCTCCATCTATTTGTATATGGATGGATATATCCCTATAGGTGAATCTCCAGAGTAGCTATGATGAATGGCACTGAACAAGGAAATTTGTTTTCAATACAATGATTTCATAGCACAGAGAGGGCTTTCAAGACATTGCATGTTCCGGGGCTCCTCTCCCTGTTCCCAGTGTAGCCTGAGGGTTTCTCTGCATCCCAGACCTGTTGGAAGAAGTCTTTCATTGTCTGGACAGGCAGACAAAAGGCCTCACTCCTGTATAGCTGTGTAACAAACAACTCCATCTGGGCCAATTAGTGAGGATGAGTGTGGGTAGGCTCTGAAGGTCAGAGAAAAAGGCCTCTTTGAACCCAAGCTATCTCTCTCAACAGTGCTCTGTTTTGACAGAATGCCTTCATTTATGCCACCACCGTTGGCAGGCCAACTTTTCTGCACTTATCTTGCCTTTGAGAGACTATATTCCGGTGTTCAGATACAGTGTTCAGTATAATTCAGGAGTCCTTCTGGCAGACAACTAGGGCACTGAACCTAATAAAATTTTTAATTGCAGTCGATGATGGGCCTATGTTGCCTCTCCTATGTTTATGGGACCTTGGGAAATCCAAGCACATGTCGGATATCACAAAGCTTCCTAGAGCTGGTGAAGCTCATCAGGTTTTGAAACATATGACCTCTCCTAGTTGGGCCCTGGGTGGCTAGATTTTGGGGTTGAACACAGGTCCTGGGTGCTGAACATGAGCTCAGTGCAGAAGCCCAGTGCTCTACTATTTGATGTCATAGCTTCACTTCTGGTTTGTGTGTGTGTGTGTGTGTGTGTGTGTGTGTGTGTGTGTGTGTGTCCATGTGCACGCATGCATACACCAGTCCTGGCGATTGAACTTAGGACCTAAGCAGTGTACCTAGTTTCTCTTGTACAAGGATATCTCTCTCCCACTTGAACCACAGAGACACTTCAGGCTTTTTTCTAGTGATGTGGTCCTGAGAAATCATGCCCAGGGTTTCATATATGCAAAGCACTCTACCCCTAAGGCCCATTCTCAGCCCTCTACTTCAGATTTTGTAGTTTGTTTCTGCTTTTTCTTGTTGTTGTTGTTGTCTGTTGTAGCATTTAAAGTCTGGACCTGAGTGCTGTCCCTGAGCTCTTCAGCTCTAGTCTTGTGCTCTACCACTTTAGCTACAGCACCACTTCAGGTTTCCCTGAGGTTCATTGGAGTTCAGTGTCGCAAGGACTTTCCTGCCCAGACTAGCTTTGAATCATGATCTTCAGATCTCATCCTCCTGAGTAGCTAGGATTACAGGCATGAGCCACAAGCACCAAACTTCCACTTCAGGTTTCTTGGTGGTCAATTGGAGATAATAGTCTCATGGGACCTTTTGTGTCTGAGATAGTTTGGAACCGAGATCCTCACATCTCATCTTCCTGAGATGGCAGGATGACAGACCTTAGCTATAGACACCTAGGCTGTGGCACTCTGCTGCAAGGGGGTCCTTGTATCCACGAGGTGGAGGGCTATCCATGAGCCCAGAGGTAAAGGTCAGTGCCTAGGCCCCAAGTTCAAGGTTCATGACTGAGAAAACCAGAACAAAACAATTGTCGGCATGAGACAACTCACTAGACTTCAATAATACATAATTTTGTCCATGCCATGGGGACACATCTGAGCCACAATGTTCTTTTTTTAATCAAACTTCTTTTTTTCTTTATTATGAAAATACCCTACAGAGGGGTTACAATTACATCGGCAAAGTATTGAACACATTTTTTAGTAAACATTGTTGCCTCCTCCTTTGTTTCCCCTTCCTATTCCTTCCCCCTCACTCCCCCCCCCAACCAAAGTTGTAAAGTTCGTTTTTAGATGTAATGAATTGTACATCTCATTGTGGCAATGTGTCCACATGTTTCCCTATTTAAACGATTTGCTTTTTCCCTTCCCCTCCACAAATTATACCAACATCAAATACAGTGAAAATAGGGGTTATACTGTGGGGGAGAGACCTACAAAGCAACAAATAAATCATCTTACAAATATGTTAGAAACAACCGCATGAAAGAAAAAATATTTGAATCCTTATGGTGTTGTTCATTTCGCCTAAGAGCAACATATATAACATTTTCTGCTTGTCTCAGGCATATACTAGTTATTGCAAAGAAGTAAAAGCATGGGACCTATGTTTCTTTGAGCCTGTCTTACTTCACTTAATATAATTTTTTCCAAGTCTTTCCATTTCCTAACAAATATGGCAATGTTATTTTTTTTTCTTTTGGAGGCATAGATTTCCGTATTATATATATATATATATGTCACATTTTTTGTCTGCAAAATCATCTCAGTTGTGGAGCTCTTACAAGGACCAGATGAATGAATGCACCCTGTGAAGGACACAGCACGTGAAACTCTTCGCATGACTCAGCACACAGCACCCAATGCAGGATTCAGCACAGTGCACCCTGTAAAGGACTCAGCAAACTGCACCCTGTAAAGGACTCAGCACAGATCACCTTATGAAGGGCTCAGCACATAGCTCTATTCCACAAATTGTCATTAGAATTAGGGTGGTTTCATCTGTATCACTCTTCTTTGAGGAACATTTCAAAAACCACAAAAGATCACATCTAATGGTTTAGAGGGGTGTATTTTTTAGGGGGGTTACCCATGGGGCTTGAACTCAAAGCATGTGGATACTGTTCTAATACCATTTGCTCAGGGCTAGAGCTCTGCCACTAGGAGCCACATTTTAAAGAGTCTCACAGACTTCCTGCCAGGGCTGGGTTTTAAAGCCCCTAAACAGCTAGGATGATGGGGTTAAGCCAGCCATCAGTGTCTGGTTCCCTGCAGCTGGGTTGCAGTGGTTTCCATATGGCTAAGTCAGGTTAGGTGGCAGCTGTCAGCGCCAGACTCCTAGCTTGCTCTGTGATGATGTATTTGAAGTTCTGTCCTTATATCATTGCAGGTAGAATGTTCTACCTTGTTTTTGGCGGCAGTCCTGGGGCTTGAGTAAAGGCTTAGAAAATGTTCCTAAATATTGGTGCTCCAGGCTCACATTCAATTGATTGAAAAACAGCAGAACTTCTGGATTTTCTGTTTAAGTGGCACTGAGAAATCCAACCCAGGGCTTCTTGCTTGCTAGGCAAGCACTCACCCAACGAGCCCCAGGAGTGAACGAGGTATAAATAGATAGAGCTTCCTGTATATAAGTATTATATACACAAAAAGAGAGATGTCTGTATATTATTGAATTATAGATAATATTATTACCAAATATTAGGTTTTAAATTATGTCTCCATTTAATGATGTTCCCAGTTGAACAATTAATAAAGCATTAATTAATAATTACTCAATATCCTGTTATTATTTATCATATATGTACATACATCCATACATATAATTACATATTTTATAAATGAGACAAATTAAATTATGCAGCGTGTGTTACAACCAATTATTAGGTATTTAATTATGTCTCCATGTAATTTTTATTCTCTTAATGCTCAAAAAATATTAATTAAACTCAATGCAAGTCCTATAATTATTGCATCTAATTTTATGCCAGAATGATTCACTACTAATTCAATCTTTCTTCCACCTATGTCATTTCTTTCCTTTATGACATCCTATTTCATAGCATATAGATTTGCATATAATTTATACATCCTACCTGTCACCGAGCACTTTCAAAGAAGAGGAAAACGTGTCACACTCGACTTCTCACTCCATGATTACATTTTTGGCAGTGCTTGGATCTAAACTCAGGGCCTAGAAGGCTCAGTTCATGAATGGATGACTGCCAACACAGCAGCCTCTAGCCAATTCAGCTGCCAGGCAGTTCCCAGACCCTGAGATCGAGCCCTGTATGTTGACTCCATATCGCACTTAGTGTAGTTATTCATTTTATTTTTGTTTTATTCATTTACTTACCATTTATTTTATTGACTGTTATTAAACATGAAACATTTACTACATTTATTACATAGGATATGGATTTGCCTATGTATGAAACTTCACACCTGACACCCAGGAATTTCACAGAAAAGGAAAACATGTGTCACCATAGGCTTCTTACTCCACCATTCAATTTTTGTGAGTGCTGGCATCTGAACTCATAGCCTACAAGGCCCAATTCATGAATGGGTGAATGTCAGCACACCAGCCTGGGGCATATAGAGCTTACAAGAAGTTGCCAGCACTTGAGATCAAGCCCCAGGGTTTGACAAAATAAGAACAGATTGACATGCAGATGGTAGTACACAAATAAATATAGATCTTTAAAGAGTGCCAGATATGTCTATACATTCTTCAGTTATATATACTACATTCCTAACAATTGTTGGGTATTTATTATGCCTCCATGTAATTAATATTTTCATTTTCATCCTTAATGAAATATTAATTAAATCAACTACTCTCCTGAAACTATTGCATCCATGTAATTAATAGTATTCTTTTAATGTGTCAAAATATATCCATTAAAATCCATTGGCCTACTAAACTCACTCTGTTTAATTTTATAGTAGTATCATTCAGGAACAACTAATTCAACCTTGACATTCATAACCTTCAATCAGTATTCCTATGTATAGGAACCAGATTATTAGGATCTCCCTGCATTGGTAGGGGTCAGAACCGGGCTTCGAACACAGGGCCTATGTGGCTGTGTTGGCCTATGGCTTCCTTGGTAGCCTGCCATCCTACAGCAATGCCAGGTTAGTAACACTTTTCAGCCATGTCATTCAGACCCAGTATGGTTACCTTGCAAAGAAAACAAGTGTAAAACCTGCAGCCATCGCCAAGTTGCTGATTTTTTGTTGTTGTTTAGTTTTTTTTGTAAAAATAACGTACAGTCGGGTTAGAATTATATGGGCAAGATAATGAGTACATTTCTCATTAAACATTGTTGCCTCCTCTTATGTTTGCCTTTCCCATCCCTTTCCATATACTCCCTGCCCCCCCACCAATGTTGAAAAGTTCTTTTTTCGACATAATGACTTGTACATCTCATTGTTGCATTAGTTCCAGCTGTATCCCTATTTAAACGATTTGTTTTTTCCCTTCTCCTCCACAAATTATACCACCATCAAATACAGTGAAAGCACGGGTTATACCGTGGGGAAGGGACATACAAAGCAACATAGAAGTCATCTTATAAATATGTTAGAAACAATTGAATGAAATAAAAAAAAAAAAAAAACTTTTGAAGAGTTACCTTGGGGTTCATTTCTCTAACATCAACTTATCTGACCTTTTCTGCTTGACTCAGACATATACTAGTTATTGCAAATAAGGGAAATCTTATCTGTGTCATTTTATTTATTTTTATTCTTGTCAGTCTTTGGGGCTCAGGAACCCAGGTTCGGCTGTGAGTCCAGTGGCTTCAACCCAGCCTGCAGTGATCAAAGCTGAGGCAGAGTTGCCATGATCTGAGTACAACCCCTGTGCTTGACAAAATAAAAATAAATAAATAAATACATACATACATACATACATTAAAAATATTTAAAAAATTATGAGGCTCTGTGGTTTGGAATTGACGCCATTTTTTTCTGCCAGGCCTGGGATTTGAACTCAGGGTCTGAGAAATCTGAAGCATCGTGGGGGAAAGGGAAGCTCACCATGCTGGAAGAAAAGAAAGTCAGGCCTGTTCCCAGGGCCTGAATTCAAGTCCTAGCACTTGAAAAAATATATTTGTATACAATTTAAATACATGATTTGTATTTACAGGTTTAGTGCATATTGTGGTTCATGTAGTTATTGATTTTATTTTGTGTTTTACTTATTTCTTATTATTTTAGTCAGTATGATAACACATATAATATTTTTTACATCCTATTACATAAACATAGATTTCCCTATGTATTATCCATCATTCCTGAGACCCAGGACTTTCGCCAATAAGGGAAACAAGTAGGACAATTATATTCTTCCAACAGGATTAAGTTTTTGGCAGTTCTGTGATTTGAACTCTGGGCCTACAAGACCCACTTCATAAATGGATCATTGTTAGCACACCAGTCTGATGCAAGTGAAGTTGGCTGGCAAATTTGAGGACCTGAGATCAAGCCATAGGGGTGGTCAATATATAAACAGATAGATGTGTAGATTGCACTGTGTGTGTGTTTACATATGTATATGCATCTATAAATAAATGTATACCGAGACAGATAGGCATTTGTGTAGATTCTATTGAATAACTCTCTATATAATGTGATGTCTATATCTTATTTTTATATATTCTATTGCTACCAATTATTTGGTCTAAAATTATGCGTCCATTAATTAATCATGGAAGAAGACTTAATAAAGTATTAATTCAATTAATCAATGACCTATATTTATTGTGTACAATCTTATACTAGATTGACTAGCTAATTAGTAATTGAATTAGCACATGTCAAACCTTCTATTAGTCTTCCTATATATAGGAATAGATAAGAATGAGTTTCCTTGCATCTTCTGCCATGTGTAGGTGGCAATCCCAGGATCAAATTCAGGGCCTAGGTGTCTGGGTTGGGCTTAGGCTTCACTGACAGCCCCCAGCCTTCGGTCATGCAAGGTCATGTACAATTTTCAAGCTGAGTCATTGAGACCCAGGATGGTCACAGTGCAAAGGAAACAAAGGTAAAATGGTTGTGTAAAACTTCCTGGTTTTTTCCTCCTCCATTTTTGTTGCTTTGATGGTTTTTTTCCAGTGCTAGGAGTTGAACTCGGGTGCTAGGATCCCTGGATCATCTGTGGTTGTAAATACTGCACCCCAGCCTAGGGTAATCATGGTTTAAGACACAATAAAGTGCTTCCTTCAGGAAAAGGATCTCAGGAACAATGTCTAGGCTCACAGTTCAAGCCTCAGGATTTGCCACACAAAAAAAGAGCCATAAGTCTGTTTGTCTGTGTATGTATGCATGTATTTCTATCGGTGAACATCCAGAGTCGCTATGAAGAAAGACACCCAGCTAGGAAATTTGCTTTGAATAGAATGATTTCATAGCACAGAGAGTGTGTTCAAGACAGTGTGTGTTCCTGGGATCCCTTCACCGTTTCCAGTGTAGCCTGAGGGTTTCTGCACACCTCAGGCTATTGGAACAGGCAGAAAAAAAAATCCTCACTCCTATACATCTGTGTAACAAACAATTGGAGCAATTAGTGAGGATGAGTGTGGGAAGGCTCTGAAGAGCAGGAGAAAAAGGCCTCTTTGTACCCCTAGCTCTCTCTCTCCCCAGTGCTCTGTTTTGACAGGAAGCCTTCATTTGTGCCATCTCCCATGGCAGGCCAAGTTATCTGCACTCATCTTGTCTTTGTTATACTATGTTCCAATGTTGAATAAAACTACTACAATTAATTCCAGAGTCCTTCTGGCAGACAACTAGGGAGCTGAACCTAATAAGATTCCTAATTGGCAAAGGTGCCTCCCTAGGTTTCCGGGAGCTTGTTAAATCTAAGTACTTGTGCAAAATCACAATGCTTCCTGTCACCTAGGACTGGTGAAGCTCATCATGTATTTGCTCTATCTGAGTTGGGCCCTGGGTATGTAGATTTCAGGTTAAACACAGGGCCAGGGTGCTGACCTTGGGCTCAGAGGAGAAGCTCTTTGCTTTACCATTTGGTGTCACTGCTTCATTTCTTGTATCTTTGTGTGTGTGTGTGTGTGTGTGTGTGTGTGTGTGTGTGTGTGAATGTGTGTGTGCATGCGTGCATGTGCATACACCAGCCCTGGAGCTTTAATTCAGGACCTGAGCACTGTACCTTAGTTTCTCTTGTACAAGGACAGCACTCTACCACTTGAACCACACAGCCAATTCAGGGTTTTTTTCTAGGGATGTGGTATTGAGGATTCAAACCCAGGGTTTCATACAAGCACTCTACCCCTAAGACACATTCCCAGCACTCCACTTCAGGTTTCTTGATTTCTTTTCTTGTATTTAGAGGAGTTGAAGCCTGGGTCTGGGTGCTGTCTCTTGAGCTCTTCAGCTCAAATCTAGGACATTTGAGATACAGCGCCCCTTCAGGCTTTCTGGTGTTTCTTTGGAGATAACCATCTCAAGGAATCTCCTGCCAAGGCTGGCTTTGGACCCTGATTCTCAGCTCTCAGGCTCCTGAATAGCTAGGATGAGAGGTGTGAGTCACTGGTGCCCAGCTTCCACTTTAAGTTTCTAAGTAGTGAATAGGAGATAATAGTCTCATGGGACCTTTTGTTTCTGGGATAGTTTTGAACCCAAATCCTCAGCTTCCTGAGCAGGCAGGATGATAGACCTCAGCTAAAAACACCTAAGCCGTGATACTTTGCTGCAAGCGGGTCTTTGGCTCCGCGTGGTAGAGTGCTAGCCATGAGCCCAAGAGGAAAGTCAGCACCTAGGCTCTGGGTTGAAGATTCATGATGGAGAAAACTAAACCAAACCAATTGTTGACAGGAGAGAAGTCACTAGATTTCAGTACATGTATAAATTTGGCCTTGCCTTGGGGACATACCTGAGCCTCAACTTTCTCATCTGCACAATCATCTTACTTGGGGAGCTCTAACAATGAAAGAATACACCCCATGAAGGACTCAGCACATAGCACCCTGTGAAGGACTGAGCACCAGCACCCCAGGAAGAGCTCATCACATAGCTCTATCCCACAAGCTGTCATTAGAATTCGGGTGCTTTCATCAGTATCAACATTCTTTCAGAAAAACGTCACAAATCAAAAAAGTTCACATCTAATGGTTTAGAGGGGTGGCTAATGGGAGGTAGGGTCCTCAGCCTTGGGGATTGCATGCACAGGTTGAGGGTACTCTCCTAAGACCTTTTCCTCAAAGCTAGAACTCTACGACTTTCAGCGTCAGGTCAGAGTCTCGCAGACTTCCTGCCAGACTTCCTGCTGAGTATTAAACCACCACTTTCAGAACTCATCCCTGAGCAGCTAGCGGTGAGCTAGCAGCGTCTGGTTCCATGGAGTTGTTTTGCAGCTTATCACATGGATATATTTGCATATGGATTATACATCATACTGGGACACAGGACTTTTACAGAGAAGGAAAAAAATGTGTCAAAATTGGTTCTTACTGCACATATAAACTTTTGGCAATGCTGGGATTTGAACTCACAGCCCACAATGCATAATTTATGAATGGGTCAGTTGTAGAACAAAAGCCTTTGGCAAAATGAGCTGCCAGCCAGTTCTGAGGATATATATATATATATATATATATATATATATATATATATATATATATATATATATATATAATATAAATAAATAGATTGTTAGATATAGGCATAGATATAGATATAGAAAGATAGATATAGATAGATAGATAGATCGATTGATCAATATATAGATAGATAGATAGATGTTTAGTTTGCTATATATATGTGAGAGACAATGTGAGGATATTAAATTATATAAATTATGAATTATTAGTTATTAAATTAGGTCTCCATTTAATGCAATATCATGGTTGAATACTTACTAAAGTATCAATGTAAAATAAGTCAGTATTCTAATTAGGAGAACCAAACCAGGGTGTTAGAATGGAAGACATAATCCAATAATTTTTGTGTGGCATTCTATAAGAGAATCATGAACTGTCAATTTAATTGTAACTTTTATAAATTCCATTAATCATTACCATGGATAGGAATGATTTTCTTTTCTTTTTTTATTGTTAATAAAATTTTTATTGTGAAGATACCATACAGAGGGGTTACACTTACCAGAGCAAGGTAATGAATACATTACTTACCAAGCATTGTTGCCTCCTCCTTTGTTTCCCCATACCATCCCTGCCCTCCCATCTTCTCTCCCTGCCCAACCTTTCCCCAGCCAAAGTTGTAAAGTTCATCTTTCAACATAACATCTTGTACATCTAATTATTTCAGTGGGTCAACCTCATCCCTAATTAAACAATTTGTTTTTTTCCTTCCCCTCCTCAAATTATACCAATATCAAATATAGTGAAAACAGGGGTTATACTGTGGGGGAGAGACATACAAAGCAACAAAGTTATCATCTTATAAATAAGTTAGAAACAATAGCAAGAAAGAAAAACCACTTGAGTCATTATCTTGGAGTTCATTTTGCCTAACATCAACTTATCTGACCATTTCTGCTTGTCTCAGACATATACTAGTTATTGCAAATAAGGGTAACCATGGGACCTATGTTTCTTTGGGCCTGGCTTACTTCACTTCATATAATAGTTTCCATTTCCTAAAAAAAAAGGGGATATGTCATTCTTTTTGGTGTAGGCATAGAATTATATTGTGTATATGTACCACATTTTTTGATCCATTCATCTACTGAGGGGCATCTAGGTTGGTTCCATATTCATAGTTGTGCTGATAGCTTTAGTATGGTCTTATTTTGGATCATTTGTATAAGTGCACAAAAGTGGGATTGCTAGGTCATATTGGAGCTCTATGTGGAGTGTTTAGAGGAACCTCCAGACTACTTTAAAAGTGGTTGAACAAGTATACGCTCCCACTAACAATGCAGTAGGTACCCTTCTGTCCACATCCCCTACAGTATCTGTTGTTATTAGAGTTCTTGATTATAGCCATTCTAACTGGGGTGAGGTGGTATCTCAATGTTGTTTCGATTTGCATTTCTTTTATGGCTAGGGAAGTTGAGCATTTCTTTATATGTCTATTGGCCATCCTTCATTCCACTTCAGAGAAGTTCCTCTATAAGTCTTTATCCCACTTATTTATTGGGCAGTTATTTCTTTGAGGATTTGTTGTTGGGGGATTTAATTTTTTGAGTTCCAGGTATACTTTAGATGAGACCCTTGTCAATTGTATGGCTAGTAAAGATCTTCTCCCAATCCGTGGTCTTTCTATTGGCCCTTTTTTATTTTTTGTTTTTGTGAACACACTGTAGAGAGGTGTTAAATTACATGGGCAGGTTAATGCATACATTTCTTATCAAGCATTGCAGCCTACTTCTTTGTTTACCCTTCATATCCCTTCCTTTCCTTTTATTATATCATATCACATAAGGTATACTTTATACATCAAACTGAGGTCAAGGACTTTCGCAGAGAAGGAAAACAATGTGTCAAAATTGGCTTCTTACTACAAAGAATAAATTTTTGGCCATCCTGGGATTTCAACTCACAGACTACCATGCCCAATCCATAAATGGGGTCACAGTCTTAGCAGACCAGACTCTGGCAAACTGAGCTGCCAGGAAGTTCTGAGGACCTATAATCTGAGGACCTATGGGACTAGTGTGGCCTGATCATAGGTATGATGATATAGGTTGATAGATATGTAGATTGAGATATATAAATATATATGTATATATGTATATGTATAAATATATATATACATATAGAGAGAGAAAGAGGGACTGTGAGGATATTAAATTATATATATATATATATAATTACCAATTATTAGTTATTAAATTATGCTTCCATTTAATGAAGCATTAATTAAACATTAGTCAATATCCTTAATCATATCATGATGCTAGAATCGAAGGTATAAATCCAATAATTATTTTTTGACATTCTAAAATAGAATCATGGAGCAACTGCACATGTAATTATTACTTTTATAACATTCAATTAGCATTCACATGAACAAGAATGAGTTTTTCAGGATCTCCCTCCATTTGTGGGTGGCAGACCTAGCATTCAAACTCCAAGCCTGAGTAGTTTAATTTGAATGCAAACCATTGGAATGACACCGTGAAGATTTCAGATTGTTATGATTAAAAAAAGAACAAGAAGAAAAGAAATCAAGGTGTCAATGGTACCTGCCTATAATCCTAGCTCCTTAGGAGGCTGAGATATAAAGAATGCCAATTTGAATTCAGTCAGGGCGGGAAAGTTCATAATACCCTTCTTTCTAAGAGGTCACATGAAAAAGAAAAACCATGAATGGGTCTCAGGCTCAAGGGCAGAGTGCTACACTTGAGCAAAAGGAGCTCATGGACAGAGCCTAGGCTCATAGTACAACCACAGACCTGCCAAAAAAAAAAGAGGAGGCAATAACTCCTTTTTTCTTTGTATGGATGATGAGCATTCAGCAGGTTGCCCATGCCCAGACACCCAAACTGGGCAAGCTGGGACAAGCCCTCAGAGAGTACTAAGTCTGAGCCAGCAACTTGAACAAAGCATCCTTCTCTGCCATTTAAAGAACTGAAGCCTTATGTTCTGGCCGAGGACACCTAGAAGCCAGAAACTGCCTCCAGGGAGACCACAGTTCTAGGCTATAGTTGTTGTCCAAGGTTCTGGCTTCTTATTCTCTATCCCTCTGTATGATGTGAGCCTAGTCCTCCGGGGCCTGGTTGCTATCACTCATTTATCATTCCTCATTGCCAAGTCACAGGCTGGTCCCAAATATTGGCAAAGATATGAAATAGTCAACGATTTCTACAATGAAAGAGGTAAGCTAATATACCTCACCCTCATAACTTCCATTAGAAGTGAGCCTTGGGTTGTGTATGTGGCTTAGTGGTAGAGTGCTTACATAGCACACATGCATGAAGCCTTGGGTTCTATTCTTCAGTACCACAGAAACAGAAAAAGCCAAAAGTGGCACTGGGGCTTAAGTGGTAGAGTGCTAGCCTTGAGCAAAAGAAGCTCAGGAACATGCCCATACCCTGAGTTCAAGCCCCATGACTGGCAAAAAAAAAAGTCAGCGTGGTGATATATATTGTTCTGGGACTCAGAGGAGGGCCGAGATTATAGGTAAGAGGTAGGGTAGAGGACAGGTGCTAGTGGCTCACCCCTATAATCTTAGCTACTTAGGAGGCTAAGACCTGAGGATGACAATTGTAAGCAGGAAAGTCTATATGAGACATTTTTCTCCAATTAAACACCCAAAAAGCCAGAAGTAGAGCTGTGGTTCAAGTAGTAGAGCGCTAACCTTGAGCACAAAGGCTCAGGGATAGAATACCATCCAGGCCATGAATTCAAACCCCAGGAATGGCACACACATGCACACACACACACACACACAGACATACAACCTCACACACACACACACACACACACACACACAAACACACACACACACACACACACACACACACACACACACACACACACATACACACACATCAAGATAAAGCATTTGCCAGTCAGCCTGCACAAGTTTCATCTCTAGAAACTTAATACTAAAACAAAAAGAGGGAGATTGGAAGGAAAGACTTGCTTCACGAGGTGATATAACCAGTGCTAAAATTCCACAGGTGTTCTAAGATGTGAAAGAGGACAGAGAGCTTCAAGCAGAAAGTCCAGAATGGGCAACGGTCCTGAGGTGTGGTTTAGAGCACGTGGTGTGGGTGGAATGAAGGTTCTGGGGCTTCAAACAAGTCTGGCAGGACATTCAAGGCTGTGTCAAGGTTTGTACTTGAGTCACAGGTAGGGCACAGGTTGGGGTCACAGAATGAGATCCAGGGGAAAGATTAGCTTGTCTTTTCACCATGGACCCCAGCCATTTCCTGTGGCTGGAAGCCTATTTTTTCATAGCTCCTGACCCTCAGGACTCCTTTGCATGGAGGAGTCAGGGCAAATGCAGGGAAGAACACTTACTTAAGAAAAGCTTCTATGGGCTGGGAAGGTGGCTCAATGGTAGAGCACTTGCTTTGCATGCCTGAGGCTCTGGGTTCGATTCCTCAGCACCACATAAGCAAAAAAGAAAAATGCTGGAAGTGGCACTGTGGCTCAAGTGGTAGAGCGCTAGCCTTGAGCTGAAGAGCTGAGGGACAGTGCCCAGTCCCAGAGTTCAGGCCCCACGACTGGACCCCCTCCCCAAATAAAGAAAAGCTTCTAGCCTAATACCACCAGTGGCTCAACCCTTGTAATTCCTAGCTACTCAAGAGACTGAGATCAGAGGGAGGAAAGTCACTGAGATTCTTCTTGCCGAAGAACTACCAAAAGCCAGAAATGGTGCTGTGGCTCAAGTAATAGAGTGCCAGCATTGAGGGAAAAAGTTAAGAGACCAAAGTCCAGACCCCTCAATTCAAGCCCCAGTACTGGCACCAAAAAAAATAAAGAAATGCTTTCAGGAGCTCCTAGTCCACTGTAGTGAAACTCCAGATCAGCCCGGCACCAGTGGCTCACACCTGTCCTCCTAGCTCCTCAGGAGGCTGAGACCTGAGGATCGCGGTTCAAAGCCAGCCCAGTCCGGAAAGTCTGGGAGACTCTGATCTCCATGGAACCTCCAGAAAACTGGAAGTGGCGCTGTGGCTCAATTGGTAAGCTGAAGAGCTGGGGGACAGCACCCAGGCCCAGAGTTCAAGCACCATGACCAACACCTGGCCTGCTTGGACCTCACTCTGTGGCAGAGTACTTTCCACTGGACTCCTGAGGGTTTCCCAATGTCTAGGTGTCCCACCAGTCTTCAGAGCAGCCTCTTTGGAGTTCTTTTCCTACAGAGTAGGCCACAGTATCAAAGGGTCAAGCCTTGGGGCACAGAGCTAATTGGTCAAGTCATCAGAATGGAATCTGTCATGGGTGCAGTATGGATCTGAGAAGTAAATCGATTCTCATACCAGGGTTCTGGGCCAGGAGGGGCAGGAGCAGCAAGATGGCACAGCAGGTAATGCCCACTCACGCAAGTATCACAAAAGTGTGACGGGTGTTGAGTTGGGCTCATGAAAGGATTGTAGGCTCAGGAATCCACAGGTAACTGGCTCTGCTTGTAGCAGTCACTACCCCTGGAGTCCCAGGACTTGAAGCCCTGCGTTCCTCACCAGTGCTCAGGGGCAAATGAAGGTCTGCAATCATGGGCCAACTACAAAGGACAATCCATACTGTCCTTCCCTTGGTCCTATGGCCCCATGCATGAATGGAGGGGCAGGTTCCATGGAACTTACTGCCATGATCCAGACTCCTCAGCCCAAGAAGGACTTAGGGAGAAACAACTTTATCAGCCTTGAGAGTTTACTATGATTATGCCTCAGGACTGCCCACAGTTCTACCTCAGCTCATCATTAACACGTGTTGTGTGTGTGTGTGTGTGTGTGTGTGTGTGTGTGTGTGTGTGTGTGTGTGTGCGCGCGCGCGCGCGCGCATGTGTGCGTGCACGTATTGGTACAGGGGTTTGAACTCAGGGCCCAGGCTCTGTCCCTGAGTTTTTTCATTGAGGGCTAGCACTCTACCTCTTGAGCCACAGCTTTTCTTCTAGCTTTCTGTGGTTATTTGCAGAAGAGAGACTCACAGATTTTTCTAGCTGGGCTGCCACTGAATGGCAATCCTCAGATCTCAGCCTCTGAGGAGATAGTAATATGAGAGAATGAGCTATTATTATCTAACTGGCCACACTTTCCTTCTTGGATAAAACAAAGTTCCTCTCTGTCCCATCTGAGCACCCATGTACAGCTACCCCTCCAACCCAGGCTTCAGACAAAACACACCCTCCTCTGAGGACAAAGAAATGGGATCAGGTTTGTGCTTTATGTTCTCCACACAGTCTGGGGCTGCTAGGAGCTGATGTAGAGCTCAAAGATCTAGGCCAGGGCAAGTAGACAGCTGTTAGAACAGAAGAGCATATGAAAAGACATCCTTGCAGTTGGGTGCCAGTGGCTCATGCCTATAATCCTAGCTACTCAAGGATCAATCAAGATTCAAAGCTAGCCTGGGTAGACTCTTATCTCCAATGAATCATCAAAAAGCTGGGAAGCCAAGCTACCCTAGTTCACATGGTACAGCACCAACCTTGTGCAAACAAGCTAAAGGATAGCACCTAGACTCTGAGCTCAAGCCCCGGTAAACACACACACACAAACACACACACACATACGCGAACACACACACACACACACACACACACACACACACACACACACACACACACACACACTAACACCTTTAGCAGGTGCCAATGTCTCATACCAGCTATCCAGTACTCAATAGGCTGAGCTCATAGGATGGCAGCTTGAAGCCAGTCCAGGCAAGAAAGTCCGTGAGACTCTTCTCTCCATTAACTACTAAAAAAGATGAAAGGTGAGCTGTCATTCAAGTGATAGGGTGTTAGCTCAGGGACAGTGCCTAGGCCCTGAGTTCCAGCTCTGAGATTTTTTTTTTGGGGGGGGGGTCCGGTCATGGGGCCTGAACTCTGGGTCTGGGCACTGTCCCTCAGCTCTTCAGCTCAAGGCTAGCACTCTACCACTTGAGACACAGCGCCACTTCCGGTTTTTTCTTTTTTGCTTATGTGGTGCTGAGGAATCGAGCCCAGGGCCTCAGCCATGCAAGGCAAGCACTCTACCACTGAGCCACCTTCCCAGCCCTCTGAGATTTTTTTTTAAATAAACAGCATTTGCCATCCCCAACCCCATAGGCCATAAATACAGATTTTGGTCATCCTAGAACTCATTTCCATTCCTGCCACTTCCACAGCACTGCCACAAGTAGCCAGTGTGTGGCTAACACTGGGTTAAGAATTGAACTTACACAAGGGGGACATAACCAGGTCAAGGCTCATGCCCCAGAACATTGAGGTACTGGCCATACCAGTCTCTCACCCCCTCTACCCTCACCCTGGAATCTAGTCTGTGCCTCTGTATTATGGTTATCTGGAATTCTGTAGAAGGACCTGAGAGGCCCAGCTGGGTGTGGGGGGGGGGAAATAGACTTTCCTGCGATAAGGTACATTTACAGTTCCTAGACACCAATGGATACTTCCAACACAACATGGCTCACCTTCCATGTAGCCCCAGATCCTCCTTGTTTGGGCAGCCTTCAGTCAGATATCAGGCTGAAGTTGGCCAGAGCCATTGGCAACCACCCTTCCCCCACTCCATTGCCAGCCTGCTAGGATGGACATGCATCCAGAGGCCCAGCTGAGGAAAAGGAAAGAACATGGCATGACTGAGCCCCTCTCCTCCAGGGACAGGGGAGAACCTATGCCAGCTGGCCCTGCTGACCCAGAATCCTCTAGAGGCGGCCAAAGTTATGGACAGCCAGACTTGAGCACCAACAAAAAGCTAGAATATACAGGTCTCTGGCAATTTAGGACTCATTGTAGACCCACATAGGGGGCTAAAGGCAGGGTGCCATGGAGGAGGGGCTCCCTCTGAAGTCAGGAAGAGGCAGACAGGTGCCCAGGAAGGGGTCAGAGAAAGATGAGGGAAAAATACACACACACACACACACACACACACACACACACACACACACACACACACACACACACACACAGGGGTAGCCCAATGCATTAGCAGTCCCTGAGCACTTGAACATCCCAACCCCCGAGAAGATAGCATTACCATCCTCAGACCAACTGTAGACAAAACTCAGAGGCTCTCACACATCTGGAATGGCTCATAACTCAGCATGGTGTTTCCTACTGTACACACTGCTATGCAGAAAATTCAGCTACCTGATTTTTGGTTGTTGGTCATGGGGTTTGAACATTGGACCTTCACACAGTCCTTTAGCTCTTCAGCTGAAGGTGCGCGCTCTACCGCTGGATCCATAACACCACTTCCAGTTATCTGGTGGTTCAAAGCCAGCCTCGCAATCCTCAGATCTCAGTCTCCTGAGTAGCTAGGATTACATTTGTGAGCCACTGGCAGCACCCAGCTTCAGTTACCTTCTTATACCCAGGGGAAACCCAACTTGTCAGGCTACAAATCACATGCAATCCTTCACTTCAGACTTTGACACCAGCATCCAAACCATACTTCCATGGATGGAGAGAATAAAATTGACACTACCTTCCCACCCCTGCTCACATTCACCCCAATCCCTGCCTAAGACAGGCCACGACCTCCGGAGTTCTTGGTAAGGCAACGCCCACCCTGCTGTGGTATCACACTCGGGCAAACCTGGGGAGAACTTAGAAATTTCTGTACATTGAGGCCAGCACCTGGTCTCCCAACCACAGCACACCCACTCCTTCACCATCTCTTCTAGGCAAGGGGTGTCTTTCCGCGTATTTTTTTTTTTGTTGAGGGGCTTGAACTCAGGGCTTGTATACTGTCTCTGATGATTATTTTAGCTCAAGGCCAGTGCTCTACCATTTGAGCCATGGAACCACTTCCAGATGGAGATTGGAGATGAGACTCTAATGGTACTTTCTTGCCTGGGCTGGGAAACAGGATCCTCTGGATCTCAGCCTCCCAAATAGCCAGGATGACAGGTGTGAGACACCAGCCCAGGGCTTATGGTGTCTCATTCTTTAGAATTTCCTCCTTGTCCTCCTCTAGACACTACCACCTAGATACTCCACTACCGCCCTCAGAGACAGCAAATGGAGCTTGCAATCTGGGTAGGGCCAAGGGCATTAAAGGGTCCCCTCCACATCTCTAACCCTCTCTAAGCTCCCATCTGCCTCCTGTGGATGGCCTGGTCATCCGGAACATATCAGACCCACTAGGACTTCTGGGGCCTGCCTGTATCCCCCTGCCCCACCCAACAGGTACCTGAGTATTTCTTGGGCCAGCTGCTTCATGTTCAGGTGGAAGATGTTGGGTGGGTGGCTGTTAACCAGGTCGAGGTGTTCAGGGCAGAAGGAGTGTCCAGTTCCCCTCTGTCAAAGAAGGAGACACAATGCATGGATGGATCTACTAAGAACTACAGGGCATAGCCATCCACCCATCACCAAGGTCCCTTTGAGTGCTGTTTTATGTTGACCGTCCTGGTGTTTGACCTCGGGGCCTGAGCGCTGTGTTGGAGATTCTTTTGCTAGAGGCGAGTGCTCTTCCACCTGAGCCAAGGTGCCACTTCCAGCTGTTTTCGTGTATGTGGGACCTAGGAATTGAATCAAGGGTTTCCTGTGTGCTAGAGAGCCCAATACTGCTAAGACACAATCCCTACCTTGGATAGCTGTTTTTCTGTGACCTCTTGGGCCTGTCTCGGGACAGTCTTGCACATCTGTACCGAGTTTCTCAGCAGCAGCCATGGCTGGAAATGATCATGCTCAGCTTTGTTGTCCTTTATCTACAGCATCTTTGCACTCTGTGCTTCCTGTCTGATCCTCCTTGTAAAGTAAGATCCCCTTTCAAGTCCTGCTTCTATGAAGCTCTCTCCAATTGCCCTGGCAGAGAGGGATCTTCACTCTGCAGGCTGCCGGCCTTGTCACGCTCTGCCTTCTGGCCGGTGTGGATTGAGAGCCCATGAAGGAGAAGGCCTGGCTTCCACCACCCACTTTTTGAAGGCTCTCATACACTACCCTGGGACCGGTGCTGTACCACACTCCATGAGAGGGCACTCGAGGCTCAGGCAGTAGGGACAACAAGATAAGGTCATTTTTTGTGTGGGCTTGAACTCAGGATCTGGGAGCTCTCTCTCTGAGTTTTAGTGCTCAAGGCTGTTGCTCTACCACTTGAGCCAAAGCTCCACTTCTGGCTTCTTGGTGCTTCCATGAAGAGAAGAGTCTCTCTGGCTTTCCAGCTTATGACTGGCTTTGATCTTTGATCCTCAGATCTCTGCCTCCCAAGTCGCTAGGATGTGAGGTTTGAGCCTGAGCCAGAAGTGACAGGCACCAGAGCCTTTCTTTTTAGCTTCTGTTTATCTCGTGTCAACTACCAAGACCCAGTTAAAATAGTCAGTTTCAGGGGTTCAAGTTTATCTCCTAGATCAGTTCATCCAAGGA
Organism: Dipodomys merriami; assembly: GCF_024711535.1. NCBI lineage: Eukaryota > Metazoa > Chordata > Mammalia > Rodentia > Heteromyidae > Dipodomys > Dipodomys merriami. Next base: position 297,703 of record NW_027206505.1, read on the forward strand.
GATAAAGTGTGAAAAGGCTACTTTGAATTGAATTGGCCTAGGTGAGTGAGTGTGTGTGTGTGTGTGTGTGTGAGAGAGAGAGACAGAGAGAGACAGAGAGAGAGAGAGAGAGAGAGAGAGAGAGAGAGAGAGAGAGAGAGAGAGAGATAGAGAGAGAGAGAGTATGAGTTTCAGGGATACATACCCCCATCTCTGCGGTGCCTCATCTTCCCAGTGGTGAGTCCATCCTGGATGCCCACCACAAGGAAGGTGGGTAGGGAGGGTATGTAAGGTCACATCAAGTGCAATGATCTGAATTCTATCCTGCAACTGAAGCCTGGAAAGATAATGGAGAGAAGGAGATTTAGAGATTTAGAGGAACATCAAAGGAAGCCCCTTATCTTTGGCTACAAGTACCAGAGAGAAGACTGAATCCATCCTTTTTGGTAGTAATATAGCAGGTGCCCACTATTCATTTGTTTTATTATTTGTTTTTGTGAGTCCTAGGTCTTGGATTCAGGGCCTGGGTGTCATCTCTGAGCTTCTTTTTCTCAAGGCTGAGGCTCTACCTCTTGATCCACAGCACCACATCTGGCTTTTGTGTGTATGGGGGAGGAGGTTTTTTATGGGAGATAAGAATCTCACAGACTCTCCTGCACGGGCTTGTTCTGAGTCACAACCATCAGACCTCAGCCTCCCAAATAACCAGGATGACAGATGGGAGCCACCAGCACCTAACTGCCACCATCCATTTATAATCCCCTAGGGCCAGTTCTGGGCCACCCACAATGCACCCCTCTTGTGGGGAGTGGGAACACGACATGGCTGGATCTTATACTTCAACAGCCTACCTACCTGTGAGCATTGTTCCGGGTCAATCTGATGGCAGCTTCCTCCTTATTGACAGCAATGACTTGGCTCTGTCACAAGAACAAATGTCCCCTAAGAGGTGTCAAGACTAGGGTCTTTCCTCTGTATACTGCCCCTCCACCCCGAAACAACACACTCCAGCAAAGCGAAGTATACATAGATTGTATTCATTTTCTTATAATCAGGGTCTGGCGAGATAAGTGGAAGTGAGGATCAGAAGCCTGGTATCGTGCTGGTTGGGAGGACAACGCAATGCCTCCTTATCCACTTTCCTTTCACTGTCTTAGCAGAGGGTAGTGGGGAAGGACTCATGGGAGGGATGGACGATGAATATCCGACACAGTCTAACCCTGAGACAGAGGGGCTTACCTCAGGGAGCTAGTTCAATAGGCTGAGACAGCTCCTGACCCACAGCCCACCTCCAGAATGGGAGGGCCACCTTGAGTCCCAGCAACATGGGACCTTGGGCCACCTCTTCCAGCACCCATTCAACCAGTTCCTGTGTGAGAGAGATAGGTATGGAGAGAGACAGAGACAGAGAGAGAGAGAGACAGAGAATGTGAGAGAGAAAGAAAGAAAGAAGGAAAGAAAGAAAGAAAGAAAGAAAGAAAGAAAGAAAGAAAGAAAGAAAGAAAGAACGAAAGAAAGAAAGAAAGAAAGAAAGAAAGAAAGAAAGAAAGAAAGAAAGAAAGAAAGAAAGAAAGAAAGAAAGAAAGACAGAAAGAAAGAAAGAAAGAAAGAAAGAAAGAAAGGAAGGAAGGAAGGAAGGAAGGAAGGAAGGAAGGAAGGAAGGAAGAAAGGAAGAAAGAAAGAAAGAAAGGAACAAAGAAAGAAAGAAAGAAAATCCTAATTACACTTTAGCTGGGTGTCAGTGGCACAGGACTATAATGTTAAATACACAGGAGGCTGAGATATGAGGATCATGGTTCATAGCCAGCCCAAGCAGGAATGCCTGTGAGACTCTTATCTCCAAAGAACCACGGAGAAAATTGGATGTGATGCTGTGGCTCAAGTGGTAAAGCGCTAGCCTTGATCTGAGGAGCTCGGGGACAGTGCCCAGGTCCAGAGTTCAAGCCTCACAACTGACAAGAAGTGGACTTGCCACTACAAGAAGTGGACTGAATAACACCCACTGTCCTAGGGAACATGGCAGAGAAGTCAGACCAAGCTTGCTGTCAGCTGGGGGTCATGAGTAGGTCACCTAGCGTCTTCATGCCTTGTTTTCCCCAACTGCAAAACTGAGCACAGTGAAGGATCCCCTTCCTCATAGGGATAGGGTAAGGATGAAAGAGAGCCATGTTTTGTTTCATAATCCCGTACCTGTTGCACAATAAATAACAGGCCCCATCTGAGCGCTTTCTGAGTATCTTCCTGTCATATGCTTACAGAATTGCCAAGAACCATATCTGACAGCCTCTCCCTCTATGACTGCCTCTGCCCCAGAGATCCCCCTGTATTGAATCCTTGTTTCCTCACAACTGTCTCAGGAAGAGACTGAGGACCAATGGTCGAGGCCCAACCCAGAGCTTCACCTTAAGTCAAGAATTGGATGCCATGGACTTAGAGTTTGGGACAATCCATCTAAACCAATGACTGCGCGTGGCGCTACATGTCTAGCATTCCAACTAAAGAAGACCAGGCCTGCTGGCGCATGCCTGTCACGGATAGGAGGGCTGCGATCCAGCCCAGCCTGAGCATATATTATCTATCTCAGAAATGCCCAAGACAGAAAGGTTTAGTTCACATGGTAGAAGACCTGACTGGCAAGCCTAAGGCCTTGAGTACAAACCGTAATATACCAAAAAGAATCAGAGGCCTTATGCCAGAGGCTCATGCATGTAATTCTAGCTACTCAGGATACTGAAATCTGAAGATCACCAGTCAAGATTTAAAATAGGGTTGGCCTGACCCATGAGACGTCATTATGAGAAGACCCAGACTCTGACCCATACCAGTGCACTCCATACTAACAGGGCTTACATCCTTACTAAGAGCTGGCTATGCTGTCTGTCCCCCTGGGAGTCACCCCCTGTGGGCCCCACCCCCAGGTCCTCCTAAGCTCTTTCTGCCACCAACCAGGCCTAAGGGAGTAGACATTTCCAGGGCACACAGATCCTTTGATCTTATAATTTAATGGTGCTGAGACCTTTCTAAACCTCTGCCACAAAGCCCATGCATCCCCCAAAGATAGCAGTTATAAGGTACCAAAGGGTCCAGCACTCCGTGTTACAACCCACTTCTACACACACACACACACACACACACACACACACACAAACACACACATACACACAAAGCCGTCATGGGTAGCTCATGTCTGTCATCCTAGCTACTCAGGAGGCTGATATCTGAGGATCACAGTTCAAAGCATGCCCATGCAGGAAAGTCTGTGAGGCACCTATCTACAGTGAACCACCAAATAGCCAGAGGTGGAGCTGTGGCTCAAGTGTCAGAGCACTAGTATTGAGCACAATAGCTCAGGAACAGCCCCTAGGCCCTGAGTTCAAGGCCCAGTTCTTCTACCTCCAAACACAGACACACACACCCACAGACACACACACACCCACAGACACACACACACACACACACACACACACACACACACACACACACACACACACACACACACACGCACGGACAGCCCAAGTCTTCAGCAGTCTCTGAGAAGAGAACCATGACCTCCCTCCATTAGGATCACATCCCACCCCCGAGAAGGTGGCACTCCGGACTTCAGACCCACTGTAGACAAAACATTGAGCTTCGGGGCTGGGAAGGTGGCTCAGTGGTAGAGCACTTGCCTTGCAAGCCTGAGGCCCTGAGTTCGATTCCTCAGCACCACATAAGCAAAAAGAAAAAAGCCGGAAGTGGCGCTGTGGCTCAAGCGGTAGAGCGCTAGCCTTGAGCTGAAGAGCTGAGGGACAGCGCCCAGGCCCAGAGTTCAGGCCCCATGACCGGACCCAAAAAAAATTAAAAATAAATAAATAAATAAATAAATAAATAAATAAATAAATAAATAAATAAATAAATAAATAAATAAATAAAACATTGAGCTTCTCACATACCTGGAATGTCTCATATCCCAGCATGGCATTTCCTACTGTACACACTGCTATGCTTTAAACTTAGTCAGTTCTTTATTTTGTTGTTGGTCATGGTGTTTGAACTCTGGGAGAGGGCACTGTCCCTCAGTTCTTCAGCTGAAGGTGAGCACTCTCCCTCTTGAGCCACAGCGCCACTTCCTATTCGCTGGTGGTCCATTGGACATCAAGTCTCACAAAACTTTTCTGCCCAAGTTGGCTTTAAACATTGATCCTCAGATCTCAGTTCCTGAGTAACTAAGATGACAGCCATGAGTTACTGGCAGCCGGCCAAAGAAACTTTTCCATGCCTTTCATCCTATCTCCTCAGCAGACTTAAATCTGAGGACTGCATTTGGATGCACCTTTCTCAGCAAAGTCCATGAGAACTCTTTATCTCCAATTAACCACCCCCAAAAGCTGGAAGTGGAGCTGTGGCTCAAATGGCAGAGTGCTACCTTTAAGCATCAAAGAAAAGGGATAGGACCCAGTCTCCAGTTTCAAGGTTTTTCTAGCAAAGACCCACCCTAGAAAAGGAAGCAGATGGGCACACTGGAGCTCAAAGCTCACACATAATACACAAGACTCCCAGAACAGACCCAATCCTGCTCTGATTCTCTAGATTCTATGTCCTACATCATGGCAGTATTAGATGGGACTGACCATGCACCGTTAGGACGTTCAAGTACAAACTCATACTGAGGATCCCTGAAATTATCAGAGACTCAGGATCTCTCACTGTCCTGCATTGACACTGGGCAGTGAGGTGAGGCCTAGTTATCCAACCACAGGATGTGGGAATGAAAGGATTTCACAGCCAAGGGAATAAGACTGGAGGGCTCTACGTCCCTCTCTCTCGGGAAGGAGAAAAGGGCTGATCCATCCCAGCAATGTTCTTGGGTTGTGTATATTCTCAAAAATAACCCTTCTCAGAGCCCAGGGCCTCCGGTTTTCCCACCAGCCTCTACCCAAGCCTGCCCCACATTCAGTTGGCCCTCTCTGAATCCCAGATCTGCCATCTAGACTAAAGGCTGAGCCAGAAGAGAGATCCACCTTTGCCTGTGAGAATGGCAGACAAGAGGTCCTAGTGTGCCCCCTAGAAGAAGTCTTGGGGCTACATGGGTCCCGATGCCACCCTCATTCCCTGTCTGTCCTGTGCCAGTGGCACACTTACCTCTGTCTCTGGTGGAGGAATGAACACCGGGAGTGTTGTAAAGACTAACTCGGAAATCCTTACCCAAAAGACCACCAGAGACAGTCACCAATGTAACAGCAAAGGAGTCTTTATTGGAAGCTTGAGCTTGGTCCCCCCAGTGTACATGGCAGCAGCCCATGATGCTGAGAGGCCCTGAGTCCATGGATACCACACTTTTTATACATTTTTTTTAGGGAAGGTAGGGCTTTGCGTACATCATAATTTCTTGTAACAAATCACTACAAACCCCAGGAAAATCACAAAAAACTCTATAGTATGATTGGCACACTACAAAGTGGGAAAGGACCAGAAACAAGTTGTTGGTTAGATCAAGGGGGCCAACGTTCTTTAAACTGGTTGGCTTGCACCACAGGGGATTCTCAAGAGGATACGTGCTAAACTGCACAGTTCCTTTTTTAAACAAACACCACCTGTGGCCTGCCTGCAGGGTCACCAAGCACGACAGCACCTGCCTGCCTACAGTTTTCCCAAGGATTGTTTATATTCCTAGTCCCCTGGGAATTGCTTCTTCTGTTCATTCCCAGGTCAGTTTCATGGTCAGATGCATAACTCATACCTCATAAGACGCTCCCTAGCTCAAGATGAACTCACCCAGACCTCAGTCTTCTCAGTGTCACCTTCAGATTGATCCCAGGAATGTCCAAGTCCCCAAAGATGTACTGCACAGGCATCCTGTGGCAGATGACAGCCAGATGGTCAATGGTGAACCCAAGGTGCCAGGACTTTTAATAGCCATGTGGCAGGGTCGAAGGCTCTATCACTGATGGTCAAGGTTGTCAGGCGAGGTCATGGTTCCAATGTCCTGACACACTTGACCTGTGATCGTCCTCCCTCTTCATCTTCCTTGCCCCACCCCTCCGCCTTGACACTCCCTCACCCCAAAACCTCCATAGATATTGGAACAGAAAATAAACTTGTTGGGACTGGGGGTGTTTGAAACCTGGTGACACACCCTGAGCCCTAGGGTCTACCCGAGGCTGCTTCCCTCTGCAGTCAGTGACCACAAAGCTCCTGGATGTCATAAAGTATCTGGGGAGTTATTGGCTTGGTCCTACATACTGTGTTTAAGCTCTGAAACTGTCCCCATAGAGATTGTGAATGGTTGGCTCCCTTGATCCAGGGACTCCAAACCAAGGCTTGCATGCTCCCTTCTTCCCTTCCTTTTTTCTTTTTCTCTCACCATCCTTCTCTTGCTTTCCTTTCTTTCTCTGACTCCTGGGCCTTGAACTCGGAGCCTGGGTGCTGTCCCTGGGACTTTGTACTCCACGCCAATGGACTAAGGCTTGACCCACACATCCACTTCTGGCATTTTCTTTTGGGTAGTTAGTTGGAGATAAGAGTCTTACAGGCTTTCCTGCCCAGAACTTAAGCCTCGATCCTCCCATCTCAGCCTCCTATGTAGCTAGGGTTACAGGCATAAAGCACAGGCATCCAGCTCAAACCAAGGTTTCTTCATGTGTTGTGGAACCAGCACTGGAAATTTTCATTATCTATGACTCCCCCCGTCCCCCAGAGCCTGGCGCACACTGTAACTCTTTGTTGGATAAATAAATAAGCATCTGTCTATGACAATACTACACAAAAGTCCCATCTGATTCTGGTAAGCATCTTGGGTGGGCAAAACCTGATGTAGCTCTCCCACAGTTCTCCCTGCTCCCTCTTCTTGCTCTTCTGGTGCCACCGCACTTAACTCTTTTGGCTCTGAGGAAGTGAGCCATGATGTACTCGCTGGATTCTGAGGCCTCTGGGATGCTTATCTTTTCAAAGATCTCTGTCCAGCGGCTGACCAGCTTTGTGGCACTCAATTCCCCACTCAGGTGTGAACAAGGTTGATGTGAGCTGAACGCCTGGCTCAAGGGGCATACTCTCCACCCACTGGGGCCAGACAGGATGGTCCACCATATCTGGCCCCCAAGTTTCATGTTGCAGAGTAAGAATCCTTGAGGCATCCCAGGTATCTGAATCCCAGAGTCCAGTACAGATGCTAGGAATTGTCTCTGCTCACAGCTGGCAGGCTGGGGATGGCGAGGTCACAATCTCTGCTCCCCACGACATTCTTGACTGTGGTGGCCACCCTAGAGATAGCCGGAGGCTAATCAGTAACTGCTGAAGAAAGGCAGTCAGGGCACGACATTCATAGCAGGAGATCATCTGGCTAGGTAACTCTGCCTGTGCTGCTTTGAACATCATTGTTTGACAGCTGAAATGGTCTGTCTAATTTGACCCATAATCCCAGGTGTTAGTGGAAATTGCCAACTTCAAGAAAAAACCTTGGAAAAGATGGCATTTAACTTGTCCCAATCAAAATTAAAGGGATCCAAAGTCAGTGGACCCTTTTCCTTCCAGAGAGCCTACAGCAGGTTACAGAAACTGGCATTCAGAGAGCCCTAGCTAACTGCCATGTCCTGATACTGAGCAGGCTCCAGCAGAGAGAACACACTTGCCTACCACTGACCAGCTGGAAACGGCCCCGCCGGGACACAGATTGGAATCTGCAGGACTCCAGGGAGAACTGCACAACAGTGCACTGACCCTGAAGGGAATCCACGCACCAGTGGGGGCGTGGAGCCCCCTGCCCAGATGCCCACAGACACCATCAATGCCCTGGGTAAGGTTCCCCTCTCATCCTTTGTCATAGTGAGCCATCTGCCATATCACACCGTTCACCACTTCCCAGACCCTCTTAGCTTCACAGCCCCTTTCCTCCTCCCCCGCATCTCATTCCCTAATTATATTTGACAGACACATTCCCAAGACTTGAATTAGCTTCAACTGTTCACACGAGAGCAGAGTGTCTGGGTGGAAGAGTGCAGCTGTGGTCACACTCATGAGCATTCTGGCTGAAGACAGAAGGACAGGTGTCCACTCTGGTCTGTGCTCCCACAGGCCTCTTAGTGGAGACCTACACAGGCCCAGCAGCTACAGTTGGCTACAGGAAAGGAGAAGAGGGAGGTGGAAGGAAGTGGAAAGGGAAGCTACTGAAACCTTCTCCAAATATGTAGTGAAATGATGAAGGAGAAAACAGAAATTGTGGCTGGGCTTGTACTGGGCATTCATGAAAAAAGAACAACAAATACACACATACACACAAATAAAATGCTTTGGCTCTTTTTAGAGATGGTGAGTTAAATATATTTTCATTGTTCTCATCTCCCTACTCTCCCAACACACAAACACACACACACACACACACACACACACACACACACACACACACAAATCCAAACCGGTGACAGAAGACTCATCCATGAAGCACTTGCAATGTACCACCTGATCATTCTCCTTCTCCTGAGCACAGTAAGGCTGTACAAGGAGAAATATGATTCTCTCTCTCTCTCTCTCTCTCTCTCTCTCTCTCTCTCTCTCTCTCTCTCTCTCTCTCTCTCTCTCTCTCTCTCTCTCTCTCTCTCTCTCTCTCTTTCTCTCTTTCTCGCACACACAGACTCAGAGCATTGTCTCTCCCGAGTTAGTTGGTTCCTCATCAGGGAAATGTACAAGCTTGAGCATGGGGGTTCCCTCGTTAGAACCAGGGGATCCTACCAAGGGGAACATTTCTCTAATAACACAGAACCACCCTGCCTCTCCCTTTCTCCAGGGACAGACCCTTCCCATTGAGAACAACCAGCCTTGAGTCCCCATTCACTAAAACCCTATGCTAGGACTCTGGGTGAAGGAGTCATGAGACAGGTGGCTCCTCAGATCCAGGAGAGAAAACAAAGAAGGGGGTCCCCTGATACCTCTAGAGGGGTGTCTGACCTGGGGTGGGGGCATGGTTGGGGAATTTGATGGGTTCCTAAAGGCTATATACATGAATGGACTCCCTACTTCCAGCCTAGATGCTTCTGGGTGAATTGGTGGATTCTTGAGGAGGACGAGGAGACCAGATGGACCAGGAGCACTAGCAGAGCTGGCAGAGCTGGAAAATGTAATTACCCTGGGACAGGACAGGTGTATGTTTGTTGGAGGAACACACTTCCCAAATATTCATCTCCTATCTGACCCCCAGTGCCCTCAACTCCCTACTTGGCTCTTCTGGGACCTCCTCAGGTGAAAGTGTGACTGAGAACAGAGGTCAGACAAGGGCTCCCACAGCAATAAGGGGGCCTATCTTCTTCATCCAACACCCTCCACCCCCAGAAAAAAAAGGAAAAGACCTGAGAGGTGCTGCTACCCACCTCTGACTAAAGCCATCAGGTTCCCACCAGGGAGAGGAAGGGTGCAGATATGCGGCTGTGTGGCTCCCATTGCTCTAGGCCAGGGGCTCTGTGGTGTCCCCTCCTCACCCATTTCTTCATCTCCCCTTGTCCTGGGGACACTGGCCACTAGGGATGGGGGTGGGATCCCAGTGTCGACACCCCCACCCCAGCAACTCGGTCTCATATGGCAGAGCCAGGGAAGACTGTGGGGCACGAGGGAGGTGCGGGTGGGACAGGAGAGGGGAGGCGGGAGGCACAGGTCTGGGTCCACTGGGGGGGGGGTGACAGGGAGTCACGAGGTACAAGTGTCACGGGGTGTGGGGCCCAAGTGGCAGCCACTTATGTGTGCTGCTGGAGAGAAGCTGTAGGCGGCGGCTCCTGGTGCTTGCAGGCCCTGGAGTCTGAGGACTTGGGGCCGGGATCAAGTCAGGGCCGCAAGCAGGTTAGGGCTGCACCATTTCTGCCAGGCAACTGAGGGAGGCACCAAGGATCCGAGCTGGCAGCGCCATGTGTGAAATGTGCCCCTGCTGGGAGAGGGTGGGGCCTCTGAGGGTGCCTGGCAAGGCTGTGAGCTTCTTCTGCTCCTCCTCCTCAGCTGCTGCTGCTGCCTGTTCCTCAGCAGCCTCTGCCACCACCTCAGCGGCCTCCTCCCCAGGAGCCACTGCTTCCACCAACACCCCCGCCTCAGCAGCTGCTGTCTCCATTGCTGCACCTCAGCCACCATTGCCTTGCTCCCTCCGCTTTTTCCCTTTGAAAACAAATTATTCTTTGTGATAAGCATAATATGAGCCTCTTCCCTGGCCACCAATGGGACATTAGATGTCCCTTGAATTTGGGCCGCCTCCTGGCAGCCTCTGCCCTACCCTGACTGCAATCGCAGCACTGACTGGGCCCTGAACCTTTCAGGCCATGGAATATTCCAGGCCATGGCAATTGCAGCCTCTCCTCAGCATAGCATTCCCCACCAACTCCAGTTCCTTCCCCAGGGGAAATTAATCTCCCCTCAGCCCAACCGCTGGAGGAGACTCTCCTCCATCCCCCTCCACTCCACAAACTAAGCTGGTGCATGGTGACCCTCGTGTGTGTGTGTGTGTGTGTGTGTGTGTGTGTGTATGTGTGTGTGTGTTTGTGATTGTGTTTGTGTGTGTGTGATTGTTGGGTATAACTACCACTCAAGGACTCAGAAGATAGCACCCTTTGAAATGACTCAGTACACATCACACTTCGAAAAACATCACAAAGCACCCTGTGTAAAGGACTCAGCACAGAGTTAACTTTGAAGGATTCAGCAGATAGTACCCTGTGTAGAGTACTCAGCACACAGCACTTTTTGAAGTAGGGAGACCATAGCCCTTACTGTAAAGGACTCAGTGCATGACATGTTTTGAAAAACTCAGCATGTAGCACTCTTTCCCAGGTACTCATTACATAACACCCTGGTTTAGGACTCCACACAGAGCACCCATTGGAGGGCTGAGTACGTAGCACACTGTGTAAAACACTCAGTGCACAGCACGCTTTGAAAAACTCAGCATAAAGCACAATTTTGAAGGACTCAGCACAATCACATTGTGGAAGGTCTCAGCACACAGCACCATTTGAAGGACAGTAAAGAGCACCGTGTGTAAAGGACTCGGCACACAGCACTCGAAAAACTCATCTCATCCCTCTCTTCCCAAGAGTACAGAACATAGCAGCACCCTTTGGGATGAATTAGCACACCACACTTTTTGAAAGACTCAGCATACAGTACATTGTGTAATGAACTCTTCACACAGTACCCTTTGGAAAACCCAGAATAGCCCAACCTTCTTAGGGACTCAGCACATAGCACCCTTTGTGATGACTCAGCAAACAGCACCTTTTTGAGGACTCAACACAAAACCCCCATGTGGGAAGGACCCAGAAAACAGCACCCCGTGAAGGAATCAGCACATAGCTGTATGTCACAAGTTCAGCTGTCATTAGAATTACAGTGCTTTCTTCAGTATCATAATTCTTCAGAAACACTTCACAAATCCTACTAGTTCACATTTAGCTAACCTGTCTTTTATGGAGGAGGGTCAGCTGGGGGTCTTGAACTCAAAGCTTGGGGGCCCTGACTCTGAGCTCTTTGTTCAATGCTAAAGCTCTACCATTTTGAGACACAGCTCCAATTTTGTTTTGTTGGGGTTGTTTTTGACAGACCTTACAGTGATCAGAAAAGCCAAGTAGGGGTGTCCGTGGGCAAAGGCTCTTAGCTTGGCCTGGAGCTGACCTCTCCCTTCCTTGTGCCCCTCAGAGCCGGGCGTCTTGGAGCTCTCTTGGCCTAGGGTGGAAGAGACCTGCTCTGGCATCAGCACTCAAGGTGAGAAAAAATCAGCTTTGCCCTTGTCACTTTCCCAAATTGAACTGTAGAGGACGATGGCAGGGGGTTGGGGGGGGTAAGGGGGACGATGTCCCATGTCTGGCCACCAGGGGGCAGGAGTTTCCCACCATAGGGATTGTACTTGTGAGTTGTGTTGACTCTTGCTTCCCTGGGGCCCCCATCATGCTTCAAAGCCACCCTGGACAGGAAAGTCCTTGAGAGTCTTACCTACATTTAACCATAGAAAAGCGAGTGGGGCTGTGGCTCAAGTGGCAGAGCGCTAGGCTTGAGCAAGAAAACTCAGGGATATAGTGTAGGCCCTGAGTTCCCTCTCTCTGTCTCTCTCTGTCTCTCTCTGTCTCTCTCTGTCTCTGTCTCTGTCTCTGTCTCTGTCTCTCTCTCTCTCTCTCTCTCTCTCTCTCTCTCTCTCTCTCTCACACACACACACACACACACACACACACACACACACCCCACATGCATGCAAAATCAAAGATTTCTACACAGCAATCTTTAGGTATTCTCTACCTTTTCCTCACTAAGCCTGGTGCTTTTTGGCCTAAGAGTTTGATGCATACACCACCACCTGGCATCTTTGATTTTAGGGAACAGAATGGATGAATGAATAGAAGGTCAGCCTTCCCCCATCCCAGCTCCTTGGTTGGGTCAAGGTCTATCCAGGCCCTTTGGGGCTCCTTTTACAGACTGGCCAAGAAGCCTTCAAATGGTATCACATGCTGGGCACTTGTAGCTCACTCCTGTCATCCAAGCTACTCAGGAAGCTGAGATCTGGAGCATTATGGTTCCAAGCCAGCATGGGCAGGAAAGTGTGTGAAACTCTTATCCTCGATAAACCATCAGAAACAACAAGTAGCCCTGTGGCTCAAGTGATGAGTGCTAGCCTCAAGAAAAAGAGCTCAGGGACAATGCTCATAGCCAACAACAATAAGGAGAGGTATTGCATGTTGGCTTTGGGATTAGCATGGGCCAAATGTAATTGGAATTTTCAAGTGCTCCAAGACACAGCAGTACCTCCTTTAGTCCCATGCTCCTCCATCTAGTCTCACCCCCTGGCCTTTGCTGGACGAGAGGGCTTCAAGGAGGATGATCCCAGAGCAATCACCCCGCTTCCTTCTGCCCTGCTCACCCTGCTGTTTCTGCTCTTTGTCATAGACCTCCTTCCTGGAATCCATCTCTGAGGTCATCACCGCCAACATAGTGGTGATTGGTGGTGGTCCAGGCTAACAAGCGCAGTCAGAGGTGGAAGTGGGTCTGGGACTAAGACCTTCCACCCTAAGTGTGGGCTGAGGCCAGGACTGACCTTTATTTCATCCTGAGCCTTGCAGGGATGGGGAGTCAGTGTAGACTCAACATTGAGTCAGGTAATATTGGAATCTGGAGAACCACTTGTGTGGGGAAGGATGTGGGGCTCAGGAGGGCACTGTTGTTTGTACTCCTCTCTTAGGACTCCCCTCTCCCTCTCTCATCCCTCAATGGTAGAAGAGAAACTTCAACTAAGGGTGTAGGAAGAGGGGGCAGAGGAATATTTCTGTGTGAACCAGACTTGGGCTTCATAGTCATCCTAGCCCCTACTTCTTATTTATCAGTGGAATGGCCATATGGGTTTGGGAGGACAGGGGATCATCCTAGCTCAGAATGTGTCTTAGTTGTAGAGTGATTGCCTAGCATGCCTGAAGCCCTGGGTTTGATTCCACACAGAAAAAGCTGGAAGGAGAAGTGGCGCTCAACTGGTAGAGCAACAGCCTTGATCAAAAAGAGCTCAGGGACAGTGGCCAGCCACTGAGTTCAAGCCCCAGGACTGGAAGAACAAATCTTTGTTGGAGGATTTTTTCCCTTTGAAAACAAATTATTCTTTGTGATAAGCATAATATGGACCTCTTCCATGGCCATCAATGGGACATTAGCTGTCCCTTGAATTTGGGCCACCTCCTGGCAGCCTCTGCCCTACCCCACCCGCAGTTTACCCTTCCCATCACCTGGCAGATGGAGGCCTGAGAGAAGGCCAACTGGCAACCTACTTCAGTGGCTGCTGAGGCTTTTGAGATCCATTATGTCACATGAGACTACAGAAGAAAGGGAGGGAGGACTCCTTGCCCAAGCCCTCGAGTTGGAGGCTGCTCTGGGTGTGGGGCATTTGCCACAGATAGTGCTCCGTGGGGGAATCCTCTATGTGGTCAGGAACCTCGACATCTCCTTTGGCAGTTTCCAAGCTGTCTTGAAGTTGCAATTCTTCAAAACCTTTCTGCTCCATCTTCATTTTGCCCACTCCAAAGCCTGAGGTGTCTGAAGGGGTGGTGGTGGCAGGGGGCTCAGGCTGTGCAGGCATCTGGAGCATTCTGTCAGCACCTTCCCCTGCGAGGAGCAACAGCAGCTCTCGCAGCTCTCTCTTCTCCTCCATCTTCTGGGAGAGCCGGCACATATGCTTGGGTTTCTCCAAACACAGCTCATCCAGGACTAACATGTGCTCTTTACACACCATGAAGGACTCCTCTATGGTGCAAATGTGTGCTAACAGCTGGCTGCACCAATGGTGGAGTTAATCCGCTGGACTATGGAAATCCACCTCATCATGCAGGTCATGGACTCAACAGGTTTTCCTCTCGGATGCCCACGTGTCCCACTTCCAATCCTCATGCCTGCTGTGGAAACAGCTCATGGGGTGGGAGGCTTGTGGCTCCACCTCTATCTTGCACTGAGTTGCTGTGTTGGCAGGGCGCCTGCAGTGGGGCTGCCACTCCTGCAGCAAGAGTTTCCCCCTGTGGATCTCAGCCTCTGGGAGTGCTCGCAGAGCCATGTCACTCTAGGTTTGGAGCATGTCTCCATCTTCTGTGATGGTCATGTTGGGAGAAGTCACCTCCTTAACTTTTGCTTCTCCAGGGCTCACAGCTTCCTCTCCCCAGGGAAAGCCAGGAAGCTCAGCTGGGCCTGCAGGCTCTCCTCCTGTGGTCTGGTCACTTCCAGGCACTTAAAAGTGTCCTGCCACTTTGGGGGCACCACCTGGTCCCCCAGTTGGTTGGGTCCTGCACTTGCTTCAGTTGCTCCAGCAGCTGGATCTGCCTCTGCAGGGTCTATTGCAGGGACTCCTCAGAGTTCAGCCACTCATTGGAGGCAATGTGTTGCTCACAGTTGGCTCTGAGCTCCTGCAGCTGGGCCAGGGACTGCTCCTGCCACTCCTGCAACTCCCAAGCTGCTTGGCTTTCTCTCTCTCTCTCAGCCACCTCTTTACATTCGTCTATCTTCTCCTCTGAGTGGACTAGCTATTTCCACAGATGTTTCTTCACCTGCTGCTCTGAGTCCAGGATGCTGGTGAGCTCCTCCTTCTCACTGCTTACCCTGTGGAGAGCATCCCACAGCAGAGCCAGCTGTTCCTCTTGCTATGGGTTGCACACACATGTGCATCGTGTGGTCTCGAGGATCTCCTGACAATCCTTGCCCTTTTCCTCCAGTCTCTGTAGTTGCTCCTGCTGCTCCGCATTCTGGAGACAGAGCCTCTGGTTTTCCTTGACCTGGATGTGAAGTTGTTTCTCCAGGTTTTTCAACTCAATTTGCTTGTGGTAGGCCTGGGCCTGCAACTGCGGCTCAGCCTGAGATGGCTCTGCCAGCTTCATCCTCAGTTCCCCCAGTTCATTCTCTAGGTCCAGCACCTGCCTCATCCTTCACTCCTTCTCCTTTGTCAGTTGGTTCACCTGGTCGGTGAGCCAAGGAAGCTCCGCCTTCCATGCAGAACTGTCAATGCTCAGGTCCTCCGTGAAGGTGTCTCTCTCCAGATTTGCTTAGTTCACCATCCAGCTCAGGTAGCCCAATAATCTCGTCAGTACCCACACCCCACCAGCACTTGTTGGAACTTGCAGATTCTGTATTTCCTGTTACTCTTCTGTGTCCAGAGCACTTCCAGCTTCTCGTGAAATTCTGTGTTCACTTGCTCCAGGTCATCGAAACTTCTGGTCTTTTCCTCAAGCTGAAGTGTCACATCTTTCAGCTATTTGAAGAACATTTCTATCAACTTGGCAAAAACTCAACAGAGAAATCGCAGATCTAAACACCTGCATAGATGAAATAGATTTAATAGACATCTATCAAATATTTCACCCAGAAACATCAGAATACACGGTTTTCTCAGCAACACATGGAACATTTTCCAAAATAGATCACATTTTAGGCCACAAAGCAAACTTGTCCAAATTCAGAAAGATTGAAGTCATTCCTTGCATTCTTTCAGACCACAATGGAATAAAATTAGAGCTCAACACCAAAAGCCATCAAAGAATGTCCTGTAACACATGGAGGTTGAACAACACACTGCTGAATCACGAGTGGGTCATGGAAGAGATTAGAAAGAAAATGCAAAAGTTCATGATATTCAACAAAAATGATCACACAAATTATCACCTCATCTGGGACACATCAAAGGCAGTACTCAGAGTCAAGTTTAGAGCTCTGCGTTCCTACATCAACAAATTGGAGAGATCTGAAATCAACAATTTAATGAGATATGTGAGCCTCATTGAAAAAGAGCAGCAAGAAAAACCGCAATCCAGTTGATGGAAAGAAATAACTAAAATTAAATCAGAATTAAATGAATTAGTATCCAAATAAACCATAGAAAGAATCAACAAAACCGAGTTGGTTCTTAGAAAAAATTAACAAAATTAACAGACCCTTAGCAAATCTTATCAGTAAAAGAAGAGAACACACACAAATGAATAAACTCAGAGATGAGAATGGGTACATCAGCACAGAAACAACCAAGATTCAAAACATTATAAGGGAATACTTCTCAAAACTTTATGCTAATAAGTTTGAGAACTTAGCAGAAATGGACCTTTTCCTAGCAAATACTGACATGCCAAAACTAAACCAAGATGAGTCAAACCATTTTAACAGGCCCATAGGAAGCATTGAAATAGAAACAGAAATAAGACACCTCCCATCTAAGAAAAGCCCAGGAACAGATGGATTAACAGCAGAATTCTACAAGGCATTAAAAGCAGAGCTCACACCAATACTCCTCCAACGCTTCAATGAAATTGAAAGAGAAAGTTCACTACCGAACTCATTCTATGAAGCTATCATAACCCTCATCCAAAACCAGGCAGGAACTCATCAAAGAAAGAGAAGTATAGACTCATTTCATTCATGAAAAACTTCTCAACAAAATTTTGGCCAATCGACTTCAACAATTTATCCAAAAAATCATAAACCATGATCAAACAGGATTATTTCAGGGATGCAAAACTGGTTCAATATACGGAAATCAAATTCATCACATCATATAATTCATCACATCAACAGGAGCAGGGATAAGAACCACATGGTTATCTCAATAGATGCAGAAAAAGCATTTGACAAGATTCAACACCCCTTTATAATGAAAGTTCTGGAAAAATTAGGAATTCATGAAACATTCCTCAATACAATAAAGGCTGTATATGACAAACCTACAGCTAGCATTTTACTTAATGGTGAAAAACTAAGGCCATTTTCTCTTAACTCAGGAATGAGACAAGGTTGTCCACTCTCTCCACTTCTCTTCAATCTAGTATTAGAATGCCTAGCTGCAGCAATAAGACAAGATGCAAACATAAAGAGGATCCAAATAGGGAAAGAAGAAGTAAAACGCTACCTCATTGCAGATGACATGATCTTGTATTTAAAGAATGCCACAGACCCCATTCCCAAATTACTCCAGCTGATTCAAAACTAACCCTCAAAAATCAATGGCTTTTCTGTATGCCAACAATGAGAAAAGTGTGGCTGAAATTAGGAAACAACTCCATTCATAATAGCCACTCAAAATTAAAATGCTTAGGAATTAACTTAACCAAGAAGTGAAGGACCTCTATAATGAAAATTTTAAAAACCTGAAAAAGGAAATCAAAACAGAACTTCAAAATGGCAAAAATTCCCATGGTCCTGGATTGGGAAGATCAACATCGTGAAAATGGCAATACTTCCCAAGGCTATCTGCAAATTCAATGTGATACCTATCAATATTCCAACCTCATTCTTCAAGGAAATAGAAGATGCAATACAAAAATTCATATGGAATAATTAAAGACCCCAAATGGCAAAAACAATTCTCAACAGAAAGAACAGTGCTGGAGGCATACCAATGCCAAATTTCAAACTCTACTACGAAGCCATAGAAATCAAAACAGCTTGGTACTTGCACAAGAACAGAACTCAAGACCAATGGAATAGAATTGAAAACCCAGAAATGAATGCACAGACCTGTTGCCATCTAATCTTTGATAAGGGAGCTCAAAAAATATAATGGAAGAAGATATCCTCTTCAGTAAATGGTGCTGGCAAAATTGGTTAACTACTTGTAGAAAACTAAAGCTAGGTCCTTATATATCACCCTGCACCAGAATCAATTCCAAATGGATCAAAGACTTCAGAGTCAAAGCAGACACTCTGAAAACATTACAGGATAGAATAGGAGAAACCCTAGGTCTCCTTGGCACAGGGCGAAATTTTCTTAATAAAGACCCAGAAACACAACAAATCAAAGCAAGTTTGGACAAATGTGGTCGCATGAAATTGCAGATCTTCTGCATAGCAAAGGACATAGCAATCAAGATTAATAGGAAGCCCACTCATTGTGAGAAGATCTTCACTAGCCATACACCCGACAAGGGTCTCATATCTAAAATGTACCTGGAACTCAAAAACTTAAATCCCCCAAAAACTAATCTTGAAAAAACAACTGCCCAATAAATAAGTGGGCTAAAGACTTGAAGAGAAACTTCTCTGAAGAGGAAAGAAGGATGTCCAATAAACACATGAAGAAATGCTCAACCTCCCTTGACATAAAAGAAATGCAAATCAAAAAAACATTGAGATACCACCTTACCACAGTTAGAATGGCAGTAATCAAGAACTCTAATAACAACAGATGCTGGAGGGGATGTGGACAGAAGGGAATCTTACTGCATTGTTGTTGGGTTTGTGAACATGTTCAAGCACTTTGGAAAGTAGTATGGATTTTCCTCAAAAGACACATAGAACTCACCTATGACCCAGCAATCCCACTTTGGGGCATGTACCCAAATGTTCAAAACAAGACCACACTAAAGCTACCAGCACAGCTACGTTTATTGCTGCATTATTTACCATAGCTATGATATGGAATCAGCCCAGATGCCCCTCAGTTGATGAATAGATCAATAAAATGTGTTACATATGCACAATGTAATTCTATGCCTCTATCAGACAGAATGACAGTGCCCCATTTGTTAGGAAATATATTAAGTGAAGTAAGTCAAGCCCAAAGAAGCATAGGTCCCATGGTTTCTCTTATCTGCAATAATAAGTATATATCTGAGTCAAGCAGAAAAGGTCAGATAAGTTGATGTTAGGGAAATGAACTCTAAGATATGTATTCAAATGTTTTTTTTTTCTTTCATGCTATTGTTTCTAACACATTTATAAGATTATTTCTTTGTTGCTTTGTATGTCCCTTCCCACGGTATAACCCCTGATTTCACTGTATTTGATATCCGTGTACTTTGTGGAGGGGAAAGAAAAAAGAAATCGTTCAAATACGGATATAGGTGGACCCACTGCAACAATGAGATGCACAAGTCCTTTTGTTGAAAACATACTTAACAATGTTGGTGCAGGGGGAGGATTTGGTGGAGTGGCAGGGGGGACGATGGGAAAGTATGGGAAGGGGAAACAAAGGAGGAGGCTACAATGCTTGATAAGAAATGTACTCATTATTTTGCCGATGCAATTGTAACCCCTGTGCACAGTATTTTCACAATAAAATTATTATACAGCAAAAAATTAATAATATAGGACATTTACTCATTTTTCATTAATACTTTTTAGTGTTGAAACATGATAATTAAATGGAAGCACTGTCATGGTCTTCACATGTTTAGAGTCTCTCCCAAGTATGAGCTTTGTCTTCTGTGTCTTCAGACACCTTCCTATAGAGATTTCTTTAAATGATTTATACTCAGAAGCAAATTGAGGGATAAAATTGTAAGGGTGGGGCTAGAAATGTGGCTTAGTGGTAGAGAACTAGCTCAGCATGCATGAATGCCTGGATTTGAATCCTCAGTGCCACACACAAAGGAAAAGCCAGAAACTGTGGATTGGCTCAAGTGGTAGGGTGCCAGCCTTGAGAAAAAGATGTGGGGAAACCTGGTACATTTGTTAGAGTTACACCAGGGTTAGGCTTTTCTCGTCCTCTTCAAACAATGACTAATTAACCTTCCTCTCTCAGGTGAAGGGAGCCTCAGGCTATCTTTAGGTTAACAATAGAGAGCCAATATATTGGGGGAGAGGGGAGGAACAGAATACAAAAACCCTGCTTTCTGATCTTAGCAAGTGGGTTTTTGATTCTCTGTCAGATTTGAAGGCCCTTCTTCTACTCTGCCAGTCCATTCTCCTTCCTTCATTCTCCATATAATTAATTCAAATACTCAGTCCAAGGATAGGCAGGGCCCTTTCTCTACTATCTCCAAGCACCTGACTTAGAACCTGGCTCTTCCCTCTTGGCTTTGGTGTCTTCAGCTGCCTGAGAAGTGCGACCGAGACAGTCTTCCTGCTCTGTGTTTGTGTGAAGGCGATGCTGGGTCCCGGCAAACTGCAGAAGACCTCATGAGTGGGACTTGTTCCCTTCTCTCTCATGAATTCCAAGACCATATTCCTCTATCTATCTATCTATCTATCTATCTATCTATCTATCTATCTATCTATCTATCTATCTATCTATCTATCTATCTATCTATCTATCTATCTATCTATCTATCTATCTATCTATCTATCTATCTATCTATCTATCCATCCATCTCTCTACCTACATACCTACCTACCTAGCTAGCTATCTCTTTGCCAGTTCTTGAGTTGATCTCAAGGCCTGGGCACTGTCTCTAGCACTGCGCTACTTGAGTCACAGCATGAATATTTGTGTTTTGTGTGTGAGAGGTACTGAGGAATCAAACCCAGGGCTTCTTGCATGCTAGGCAAGCACTCTCTCACTAATCCACATTCCCAGCCCCCTCATCTTTTCCTTAGTGGAAGTTTTTACATAAGTATGCCACCATCTTACAACTCCAAGTTTAATTTTCTGAATATTTCAATGAAACCTAACCTTCTCTTACCCTACCTGATTTGTGACTATACCGGCATTGGCCTCATAATGAAATATAAATAAAGGCTGCTGAGAGTTTAAGTGCATCATATAAGGACACAAGCCTGGAACCCTAGAAGAGAAAATCGATGGGCGTGAAATGAAGAGAATGATGTGGTATGTGCAACAAGCATATCTGAAAAATCAATCAGTAAATAAAAGCAGAAGCATTGCATGTGATCTGTTTGCCCTCAGGGAGGTAATATACACACATAAGTAGTTAGAGCACTGATACATAACATGACATTCTCTTTTTTAATTTTTATGGCCATCCCAGGGCCTAAAGTCAAGGCCTCATGTATTCCTCAGATGTTTTGCTCAAGGCTGAGGCTATACCACCGCCACAGCTCCACTTCCAGCCATCTGGTCATTAATTGGATATAAGTACCACCCAGGCTTGCCTGGTCTGGCCTGTATTTCCTGCTCGGCTGTCTCAAAGCTGAAGCTCTACTATCTGGGACACTGCTCCACTTTTAGTTTAGTGGAGATAAGAATCTCACAGACTTTTCTGCTTGGGATGGCTTTGGATGGCGATCTCCTGAAGATATTTCAAGCACCTTTCCTTAGGGATTCGCCAAGGAGCCACTCTACACAAAACCTTAGTCTAAATCTCGGGAGGTACTAGAGAAAAACAGAAACATGAAGATGTTTCTAGTGTATTATAGATATTTAAGATTGGAGACACATAACACTCATAACTATTACATCATTTTATAGGCAAAAGGACCAATGAAGACAATAGGAGAATCACTGCAGCTTTTGGTCCTCTTATCCAGAGACAGTAAATTCACTGCAGCTCAAAGCTAAGTGACAGAGCTGGCATGAACTGTGGACCTTAGGTCCCAAATCCTGACACTCATTTCTCACTTTTGGCTTCTAACCTGTTACCAGAGAGGAAGATGAGGATAGCGAATCCTTCTCAGAAAAAGCAGCTATAAAGAACATTGGGTAGTTTACTTATAAATTCAAACCATTGGAATGACCCTGTGAAGAAGTCAGATTGTCCAGATTAAAAATTGAAGAAGAAAAGAAAGGCAGGTGCCACTTCTGCTGACTATAATCCCAGCTCCTCAGACGGATGAGATGTAGAGATTATCAGTTTGAATCCAGCCCAGGCAGGAAAGTCCTTGACATGCTTATTTCTAAGAAATCACAGAAAAAACCCAGAAGTGGGACTGTGATTCAAGGGTAATGAGCTACCCTGGAGCAAAAGGAGCACAGGGACAACCCCTAGGCTCATAGTTCAACCCCAGGACATGCCCCACCAAAAGATCCTGTTCCTCCAAGTCTTTGTGTATGTATGGATGAATTCCTATAGGGGAATCTCCAGAGTAGCTGTTGTGAATGGCACCAAGCTAGGAAATTTGTTTTCAATACAATGATTTTATAGCACAGAGATGGCTTTCATGACAATGTATGTTCTGGGGCTCCCCTGACGGGGCCCAGTGTAGCTTGAGGGTTTCTCTGCACCCCAGGCCTGTTGGAAGAAGCCTCTCACATTGTCTAAACAGGCAGGCTAAAGGGCTCACTCCTGTACAGCTATGTAACAAACAATTCCATCCAGGCCAATTAGTGTGGATGAGTGTGGGCAGGCTCTGAAGGTAAGGAGAAAAAGGCCTCTTTGTACTCCAAGCTCTCTCTCACCCCAGTGCTCTGATTTGACAGGAAGCCTTCATCTGTGTCACCTCCCATGGCAGGCCAAGTTCCCTGCACTTATTCTGTATTTGTGAGGCTATGTTCTGGTGTTCATATACAATGCTAAATGTAATTCAGGAGTCCTTCAGGAACACAACTAGGGCACTGAACTTAAGGAAATGTTTCATTGCAGATGATGATGAGCCTATGATGCCTCTCCTAGGTTTCTTGAAGCTTGGGAAATCCAAGCACATGTCAGATATCAAAATACTTCCTGTCATATGGGGCTGGTGAAGCTCATCTGGTTTTGAAACCTTTGACATCTCCTACTTGACATCTCTCGTGGTTGGCTAGGTTTGATTGTGAACACAGGGCTTGGGGGCTGACCATGAGATCAAAGCAGAAATCTAGTGCTTTACCATTTTGTGTCACAGCCTCACTTCTGCTTTGTGTGTGTGTGTGTGTGTGTGTGTGTGTGTGTGTGTGTGTGTGTGTGTGTGTGTGTGTGTGAATACATTAGTCCTGGAGTTTGAACTCAGGACTTGAACACTGTACCTAGTTTCTCTTGTATAAGGATGGCCCTTGCCCACTTGAGACACAGAGCCAGTTCAGGCTTTTTCCTGGTAATGTGGTACTGAGAAATCAAGCCCAGGGTTTCATATATACAAAGCACTGTACCCCTAAGGCACATTCTCAGCCCTCTACTTCAGGTTTTTTAGTTTGTGTTTGTCTTTTTGTTGTTGTTGTTGTTGTTGGTTGTAGGAGTTGTATTCTGGGCCTGGGTGCTGTCCTTGAGTTCTTCAGCTAAAGTCTTGTGCCTTACCATTTGAGCCAGAGGCCACTTCAGGTTTTCTGGTGGTTCATTGGCACTAAATATCTCAAGGACTTTCTTGCCCAGGCTAGCTTTGAACCATGATCTTCAGATCTTATCCTCCTGATTAGCTAGGATAACTGGTATGAGCCACAAGCACCCAGCTTCCACTTCAGTTTTCTTAGTGGTGAATTGGAGATGTAATCTCATGGGTCCTTTTTTGTTTGGAATAGTTTGGAACCCTGATCCTCAGATCTCAGCTTACTGAGAAGGCAGGATGATAGACCTCAGCTATCCACCCCTAGGCCATGGCACTCTGCTGCAAGGGGGTCCTAGGCTCCACGTGGTGGAGTGCTATCCATGAGCCCAAGAGGTAAGGGTCAGTGCTGAGGCTGCAATTTCAAGATTCATGTCTGAGAAAAAACAAAACGAAACATTTGTCTGCAGGAGAGAACTCACCCACTCTTTGGTAATACAAAATTTTGTCCCTGCTATGGGGACATATCTGAGCCTGAATATTCTTGTCTGCATAATCATCTCAATTGTAGAGCACTTACAAGGACCAGATTAAAGAATGCACCCTGTGAAGGACACAGTACATGACACTCTTTGAAGGATAAGCACACAGCAACACATGAAAGACTCAGCACACAGCACCCAATGCAGGACTCAGCACACTGTACCCTATGAAGGATTCAGGACATAGCTCTATTAAACAAGCTGTCATTAGAATTAGGGTGCTTTCATCAGTATCACCATTCTTTGAGGAATATTTCATAAACCATACAAGTTCAAATCTACTGGTGTAGTGGGGTAGTTTTTTGGGAGGATTACCAGTGGGGCTTGTACTCAATGCATGGGGATACTGTTCTAATACCATTTGCTCAAAGCTAGAGATCTACCACTTTGAGCCACATTTCCAGGAGTCTCAAAGACTTCCTGTCAGGGCTGGTTTTTAAAGCCCCCTAGCAGCCAGGATGACAGAGGTAAACCAGCAGCGTCTGTTTTCTTGGAGCTGGGTTGCAGCTGTTTACATCTGGCTAAGTCAGGTTAGGTGGCAGCTGTCAGCGCCAGACTCCTAGCTTGCTCTGTGGTGATGTATTTGAACTCCTGACCTTCTATACTTGCAGTTAGAACATTCTACCTTTTTTTGCAACAGTCCTGGGCCTTTAGTAAGGGCTTAGACACTAACCCTAAGCATTTGTGCTCAAGGCTAGCACTCAATTGATTGAATGACAGCAGAACTTCTGGATTTTCTGTTTATGTGGAACTGAGGAATTGAACCCAGGGCTTCCTGCTTACTAGGAAAGCACTCAACTACCGAGCACCAGGAGTGAACTAGGTATAAATAGATAGAGATTGCTGTATATAAATATTATGTACACAAAAACAAAGATATCCCTATATTATTAACTTATAGATATTACTGCCAATTACTAGATATTAAATTATGTCTCCACTTAATGATGTGTTCCAGTAGAACAATTAATAAAGCATTAATTATAATTACTCAGTATCCTGTTATTATCATATGTGTACATATATACATACATATATTTACATATTTTATAGAATAAGACAGATATCTATATATAATTAAATTATGCATCATGTGTTACTACCAAATAATAGGTATTTAATTAGGACTCCATGCAATTTTTATTCTCTTAATGCTTAATAAAATATTAATAAAACTTAATACACATTCTATGATTATTGCATCTAATTTTATTTACAAAGATACACGAATTCAACCTTTCATCATTTGTTGTAGTGACAATTATTCCACCTATGACATCCTATTACATAGCATATAGATTTGCACCCGAATTATACCTCCTACCTGACACCGAGCACTTTCAAAGAGAAAGAAAACGTGTCATTCTCGGCTTCTCACTCCAAGATTACATTTTTGGCAGTGCTGGGATCTAAACTCAGGGCCTAGAATTTCATGAATGGTTGATTTTCAGTGCAGCAGCCTCTAGCCAATTCAGCTGCCAGGCAGTTCCCAGGCCCTGAGATCGAGCCCTATATGCTGATGCCATATTGTGCTTAGTGTAGTTATTCATTTAATTTGTTGTTTTATTCATCTATTTACCATTTATTTTATTGACTGTTATTATACATGGAATATTTATTACATTTATTACAGAGGATACAGATTTGCCTATGTAAGAAACTTCACACCTGACACCCAGAAGTTTCACAAGAAAGGAAAATGTGTCACCATGGGCTTCTTACTCCAAGATTCAGTTTTTGTGAGCGCTGGCATCTGAACTCACAGCCTACAAGGCTCAATAAATAAATGGGTGATTGTCAGCACGCCAGCCTGGTGCACACTGAGCTGACAAGTAGTTCCCATCACCTAAGATCGAGCCCGAGGAGTTGACAAAACAAGAACAGATTGACATGAAGATGGTAGTACACAAATAAAGATAGATCTTTATAGAGTGCCAGAGATATCTATACAATATTCAGTGATATATGCTACATTCCTACCAAATCTTAGGTATTTATTGTGCCTCCATGTAATTAATATTGTTCTCATCCTTAATGAATTATTAATTAAATCAATCACTGTCCTGGAATTATTGTGTCCATTTAATTAATAGTATTGTTTTAATGTGTCAAAAATATTCATTAAAATCCATTGGCCTCCTAAAATCACTCTAATTTTATAGTGGTATCATTCAGGAACAACTAATTCAACCTTGACATTCACAACCTTCCAATGGTATTACTATGAATAGGAATGAGACCCTTAGGATCTCCCTCCATTGGTAGAGGTCAGGACCTGGCTTCAAACCCAGGGCCTATGTTCTTATGTTGACCTGTGGCTTCCCTGGAATCCCGCAAGCCTTCAGATATGCCAGGTTACCAACAATTTTCAGCCAGGTTATTCAAACCCAGAAAGGTCACCTTGCAAAGAAAGCAAATGTAAAACCTGCAGCTATCTACAAGTTGCTGTTTTTTTTTTTTTTTTTGTTTGTTTTTTTTTTGCCTGTGTCGTTTTATACTTTTTTCCTGTCAGCCTTTGGGGCCCAGGATCCAGGTTTGGCTGTGGGTCCAGTGGCTGCACCCTAGCCTAGAGTGATCGAAGCTGAGGCAGTTTTGCCACGACCTGAGTTCAAGCCCTGTCCCTGACAAAATAAAAACATATAAACATACATACATACATACATATATACATACATACATACATACATACATACATACACACATACATACATACATACATACATACATATATTCATACATTAAAAATATTTTTATAATTTTGAGGCTTGGAATTCATGCCATTTTTTTCTGTCAGAACTGGGATTTGAACTCAGGGTCTGGGTAAATCTGCAGCATAGTGGGGGAAAGGGAAGCTCACCATGCTGGAAGTCAAGAAAGTCAGGCCTGTTTCCAGGGCCTGAATTAGTCCTAGCATTCATATACATTTTAAATCTATGGTTTATATTTACATGCACATGTTTACTGCATATTGCAGTTAGTGTAGTTATTCATTTTATTTTGTGTTTTATTTATTTATTATGTATTTTAGTTAGTATAATTACACATATAATAACATTTTTTACATCCTATTACAGAGGATATAGATTTGCCAATATATTATACATCATTCCTGAGACCCAGGATTTTCACCAATAAGGAAAATAAGTGAGACTGTTGGCTTCTTCCACCAGGATTAAGTTTTAAGCAGTTCTATGATTTGAACTCAGGGCCTAGAAGGCCCACTTCATGAATGGTCAATATTAGCCCACCAGTCTGATGCAAGTGAAGTTGTTGGGCTAATTTGAGGACCTGAGATCAAGCCCTAGGAGTGGCCAATATATAAACATATAGATGTGTAGATTGAAGTGTGTGTGTGTATTTACATATGTATATGCATCTATAAATGTATACAGAGACAGATAGGTATTTATGTAGATTATATTGTATAACTCTATATAAAGATTGATGTCTATATCTTATTTTTATATATTCTATTACTACAAATTATTTGGTCTAAAATTATGCCTCCATTAATTAATCACAATAGAAGACAATAAAGTATTAAATTAATCAATGGCCTGTATTTATTGCAGACAATCTTATACTAGAATGACTAGCTAATTGGTAATTCAATTAGGACATTTTAAACATTCTATTAGTGTTCCTTAACATAGGAATGAGTATCTTAGGATCTTCAGCAGTGAGTAGGTGCCAGTCCCAGGATCCAACTCAGGGCCTAGGTGTGTGGGTTGGGCTCAGGCTTCAATGACAGCCCACCAGCCTTCAGCTATGCAAGGTCACGTTCAATTTTCAATTTTCAAGCTGAGTCACTGAGACCCAGGATTGTCAAGTGCAAAGGAAACAAAGGTAAAACGGTTGTGTAAAACTTCCTGGTTTTTTCCTTCTCTGTTTGTGTTGGTTTGATGGTTTTTTGCCAGTGCTGGGAGTTGAACTCGGGCCCTAGGATCCCTGGATCATCTGTGGGTGTAAAAGCTGCACCCTATCCTAGGGTAATCATGGTTTAAGACACAATAAAATGCTTCCTTGAGCAAACTCAGTTCAAGGAAAATGTCTAGGCTAACGTTCAAGCCTCAGGATCTGCCACACAAAAATAGAGCCAGTAATTCCATGTGTCTGTGTATGCATGCATGTATTTCTTTTGGTGAACATCCAGTCTCTATGAAGAAAGGCACCCAGCTAGGAAATTTGCTTTGAATAGAATGATTTCATAGGCCAGAGAGTGCTTTCAAGACAGTGTATGTTCAGAGGCTCTCCTCACTGTTCCCAGTGAAGCCGAGGGTTACCCCAGGCTGCTGGAGGATATCTGCCTCATTGTTGGAACAGGCAGACAAAAAGCCTCACTCCTGTACTGCTGCAAAACAAACAATTCATCCAGGGGCAATTAATGAGGATGAATGTGGGTGGGCTCTGAAGTCCAGGAGAAAAAGGCCTCTTTGTAACTCAAGCTCTTTCTCTCCCAGTGCTCTCTTTTGACAGGAAACCTTCATTTGTTCCACCTCCCGTGGCAGGCCAAGTTCCCTGCACTTATCCTGTCTTTGTTAGACTATGTCCCTGTGTTGAAACAAATTGCTAAAATTAAATCAAGAGTCCTTCTGGCAGACAACTAGGGAGCTGAACCTAATGAAATGATTCATTATTGGCAATGGTGCATCCCTAGTTTTCCAGAAGCTTGCTAAATCTAAGTGCATGTGTAATATCACAACATTTCTGGTCATCTAGGGCTGGTGAAGCTCATCAGGTTTTGAAAACTTTGACCTCTCCTAGTTGGGCCCTGGGTGGCTAGGTTTTGCGGTCGAACACAGGACCAGGGTGCTAATCATGAGCTCAGAGCAGAAGCACTTTGCTTAACCATTTGGAGTCACAGCTTCTCTTCTGTTATCTTCATGTGTGTGTGTGTGTGTTTGTGTGTGTGTGTGTGTGTGTGCCTACGCGCATAAAGCAGTCCTGGAGATTGAACTCAGGACCTGAGCACTATACCTGAGTTTCTCCTGTACGAAGATAGCACTCTCCCACTTGAGTCACAGAGACACTTCAGGCTTTTTTTCTAGGGATGTGGTACTGAGGATTCAAACACAGGGTTTCATATATGCAAAGCACTCTACCCCTACGACACATTCTCAGCACTCCACTTCAGGTTTCTTGCTTTCTTTTCTTGTAAGTTGGAGGAGTTGAAATCTGGGCCTGGGTGCTGTCTCTGAGCACTTCAGCTCAAGTCTAGCACTCTACCCCTTGAGCTACAGCACCCCTTCAGGCTTTCTGGTGGTTCACTGTAGATAACCATCTCAAGGAATTTCCTGCTCAGGCTGGTTTGGACCCTGATCCTCAGCTCTCTGCCTCCTGAGCAGCTAGGATGACAGGAGTGAGTCTGTGGCACCTGGCTTCCATTTCAAATTGCTAAATGGTGAGTAAGAGATAATAGTCTCATGGGACCTTTTGTGTCCGGGATAGTTTGAACCCAAATTGTCAGATCTCAGCTTCCTGAGTAGGCAGGATGACAGACCACAGCTACAGATGCTTAGGGTCCTTGACTCCACGTGATAGGTCACTAGCCATGAACCCAACAAGGAAAGGTCAGTGCCCTGCGTTCAATATTTATGACCAAGAAAACTTAACCAAACCGATTGTCAGTAGGAGACAAGTCACTAGATTTCAGTACTTACATAATTTTGGCCCTGACATGGGGACATATCTGAGCCTCAACTTTCTCATTTGCACAATCATCTTACTTGTGGAGCTTTTACAAGGACCAGATGAAAGAATGCACCCCATGAAGGACTCAGCACACAACAGCTCAAGAAGGACTCATCACATAGCTGTATCCCACAAGCTGTCATTAGAATTAGGGTGTTTTCATCAGTATTACCATTTTTCCAGAAACACGTCACAAACTGCACAAAGTTCACATCTAATGGTTGAAAGGGGTGGGGTTGTTTTAGGGGGGAGTTAGCCATGGGGATTGCACTCAAAGTTTGGGGCTACTGTCCTAAGACCTTTAGCTCAAGGCTAGAGCTCTAAAACTTTGAGCCACAGCTCAGTTTCACAGACTTCCTGCCAGGACTGGGTTCTAAAGCCACCAGTGTCAGATCTCATCCCTGGACTATCTTGGATGATAGGGGTGAGTGGCCAGCAGCATCTGATTCCATGGAGCTGGGTTGCAGCAGTTTACCTCTGGCTAAGTCAGATTAGATAGCAGCTGTCAGCACCAGACTCCCAGCTTGCTCTGTGATGAGATATTTGCAGTCCTATCCTTATATCTTTGCGGTCAGACCATTCTTTTATTTTTTTTTATTTTTGGTGCCAGTCTTGGGTCTTGTGTAAGGGTCTAGACACAGTCTCTAAGCTTTTATGCTCAAAGCTAGTGCTCACTGCTTGAGCGACAGCACAAATTCCGGATTTTTCTGTGCATGTGGTAGCGAGGAATTGAACCCAGGGCTTTGTATGCACTAGGGGAGCAGGCTACCACTGAGCCCCAGGAGTGACAAATGTATAAACAGATAAATGTGTAGATTGGTAGATAGATAGATAGATAGATAGATGTATATGTATAAACTAAGAGAGATGTCTATATTATGAAATTGCAAATACCATATTACTACTAATTATTGGCAACTAAATTATTCCTTCCTTTTTTAATTATCATGATTGAATACATAATAAAGTATTAATCGAAAATTATTCAATGTAGTATAATTGTGTAAAATTTTATAGTATGAAAACAATACACTACTAATTTAATTACTTTTATAACATTCCATTTGTATGGATATATCATCAGAATGGGTTTCTCAGAACCTCCCACCATTCATTAGTGGAAGTCCCGGGATTAGACCTCCAGGCCCAAGTTGCTGGTTTTGGCTATGGCTTCCCTAATAGCCCCCCAAACATCAGCAATGCAAGGTCACGAGTAATGCAAAGGCACTTTCTGGGCCTTGTCATTTAGAACCAGGATGGTCACAATACAAAGGGGAAAAAAAGCAATATCAACTTGAACTTTATCCTTCACCTTGTTTTTTCCTTTTTTTCTTTTTTTTGCCGCCCCAATATTTGAACTTGGGTCCTAAAATCCCAGGGTTGATTGTGGGAGAGGTGCCAAGACCTAAGTTCAAGCCACGTGCTTGGCCGATAAATAAATAAATAATAAGAATAAGGCTCTGGCTTGGAATTTACACCAGTTTTCTAGCAGGCCTGGGATTTGAACTTGGGACCTGGTTAACTCTGTGACATTGTGGTTGAAGGGGAAGCTCACCGTCCTTGAAGACAAGAAATTAAGACCAGTTCTTAGAGCCTGAATTCAAGACTTAGCACTGAAAAAAATAATATTCGTATATAAGATCTATTTACATACATGAGTTTACTGCGTATGATGTTTATTACTCTTATTTATGTAGTATTATTACACGTATAACACTTCATTTATTACATCATATCACATAGATTATATTTGCATATGTATTATACATCGTACTGAGACCCAGGACATTCGCAGAGAAGGAAAAAAATGTGTCAAAATTGTCTTCTTACTCCACAAATGAACTTTTGGCCATGCTGGGATTTGAACTCAGTGCCTACAATGCCCAATCCATAAATGGGGTCACATTCTTAACACACCAGCCTCCAGGAAACTGAGCTGCCAGGAAATTCTGTGGACCTTTGATCAAGCCACAGTAGTGCCCAATATATACATTTATAGATATGTATATGTGTATGTGTCTCTCTCTCAGTATAAAGATATATATATATATATATATATATACATACATATATATATATGCATATATATATATAAAGAAAGAGAGAGAGGGAATGTGAGGATATTAAATTATATATATATACATATTATTACCAATTATTAGTTATTACATTATGCCACCATTTAATGAAGTATCATGGTTGAATACTTAAAAAAGCAATCATTAAAAGTTAGTTAATATCCGTCCATTAGGGGAATCATACCATGGTGCTAAAATGGAAGATATAAATCCAATAATATTTGTGTGGCATTCTAAAATAGAATCATGAATCAACTGCAAATTTAATTATTACTTTTATAACATTCCATTAGCATTCACATGAATAGGAATGAGTTTGTCAGGATCTCCCTCCATTTGTGGTTGGCCCTCCTAGCATTCGAACTCCAAGCCTGTGTAGTTTACTTTGAATGCAAACCATTGGAATGACTCCTTGAAGATTTCAGATTGTCACAACTAAAAAAAAAAAAAAAGAAGAAAAGAAATCCAGGTGTCAATGGCTCCTGCCTGGAATCCTAGCTCCTCAGGAGGCTGAGAATGTACAGAATGAAATTTTGAATTCAGCCAGGGCAGGAAAGTCGGTAACACTCTTATTTCTAACAGATCAATAGAAAAAAAAAAACATGAGGGGGATTGTGGCTCTAGTTTCAGAGTGCTACCCTTGAGCAAAATGAGCTCAGGGACAGGGCCTAGGCTCATAGTACAAACAGGGAACTTCCCCCCTCCCCAAAAAGGAGACAATCACTCTATGTCTCTGTGTATGGATGGATGATGTATGGATGATGGGTATTCAGCAGGTTGCCCATGCTCAGCCCACCCAACTTGGGCAAGCTGGGACAAGCCCTCAGAGTTCCTAGGCTGTAGGAGTCTTTGAAGGTTCTGTATCCATATTATCTATCCCTATGTACTATGTGAGCCTAGACCTCTAGGGCCTGGTGGCTCTCACTCATTCATCATTCCTCACTGCAGAGTCACAAACTGGTCCAAAATCTTGGCAAAGATATGAAATAGTCAGCGATTTCTATGCCAAATATGGTAAGCCAATAAATCCTACCATCATAACTCCTGTTACAAGTCAGCCTTGGGCTGCAAATGTGGATTAGCGGTAAAGTGGTTACCTAGCATGCATGAAGCCCTGGGTTCGATTCCTCAGAATTACAGAAACAGAAAAAGCCAAAAGTGTCACTGTGGCTAGCCTTGAGCAAAAGAAGCTAAGGAACATGCCCAGACCTGGGTTCAAGCCCGATGACCAGCAAAAAAAAAAAAAAAAAATGTGAGCCTGGTGAGACATATTCTTCTGGGTCTCAGGAGGGCCATGGTGAAAGGTAAGAGGTAGAGGGCAGCTGCTGTTGGCTCACCCCTGTAATCTCAGCTTTTCAGGAGGCTGAGATCTGAGGATCACAATTACAAGCAAGAAAGTCTTTATGAGACACTTTTCTCCAATTAAACACCCAAAAACCAGAAGTAGAGCTGTGGTTCAAGTAGTAGACTGCTGAACTTGAACAGAAAAGCTAACAGATAGCGTCCAGGCCATGAATTCAAACCCCAGAACTCACACACACACACACACACACACACACACACACACACACACACACCCCAAGATGGAGAATTTGCCAGTAAATCTGCACAAGTTCTACCTCTAGAGAGAGAAAAGAAGGAAAGATTTGCTCCAGGAGGTGATATAACCAGTGCCAAAATTCCACAGGAGTTCTAAGTCTTGGAACAGGACCGAGAGCCTCAGGCAGAAGGTACAGAATGGGCAAAGGTCCTGAGGTGTGGTGTAGAGCAGGTGGTGTGGGTGGAATGAAGGTTGTGTGGCTTCAGATAAGTCTTGCAGGACATTCAAGGCTGAGTCAAGGTTTGTTCTTGAGGGTGGAGTCCCAGAATGGGACCCAGGGGGAAGATTAGCTTTTCTTTTCACCATGGAGCCCACCCATTTCCTGTGGCTGGAAGCCTACTTTTAACAGCACCCTTAGGCCTCCTTTGCATTGAGGAAAAATGCCGGGATGAACACTTGCTTAAGAAAAGCTTCTGGGCTGAGAAGGTATCTCAGTGGTAGAGCACTTGCCTTGCATGCCTGAGGCTCTGTGTTCGATTCCTCAGCACCACATAAACAAAAAGAATAAAACCAGAAGAGGTGTTGTGGCTCAAGTGTTAGAGCGCTAGTCTTGAGCTGAAGAGCTGAGGGATAGTGCCCAGGCCCGGAGTTCAGGCCCATGACCGGACCCACCCTGACCCCCCCCCCAAAAAAAAAGAAGAAAAGCTTCTAACCCAAAGCCATCAGTGGCTCAACCCCTTAAATCTTAGCTACTCAGGAGACTGGGATCAGAGACCGCATACCAAAGCCAGCTCAGGGAAGGAAAGTTAGTGAAAATCTTCTTGCCAGTGAACTACTAAAAGCCAGAAATGGTGCTGTGGCTCAAGTGGTAGAGTGCCAGCTTTGAGGGAAAAAGTTAAGTGACTGGAGACCAGACCCTGAGTTCAAGGCCAATAATTGCATTAAAAAAAAAGCTTTCAGGAACTCCTTGTCCACTGTGATGAATGGCCAGATGAGCTGGGTGTCGGTGGCTCATGCCTGTCCCCCTAGCTCTTCAGGAGGCTGAGATCTGAGGAGCATGAATCAAAGCCATCCCAGGCAGGAAAGTCCATGAGACTCTTATCTCCAAGGAAGCACAAGAAAACTGGAAGTGACGCTCTAGCTCAAGCAATAAGCTGAAGAGCTGAGGGGACTGCACCCAGGCCCAGAGTTCCAGTCCCATGACCAACTGCCCTTGCCTGCTTGGAACTCACTTTTTGGCTTTAGTCAGCCTACTTTCCTGTGGGCCCCCGAGTTTCTCCCAATGTCTAGGTGTCCTACAAGTTTTGAGAGCAGGCCATTTGGAGGCCTTTGCCTACAGAGTGGGCCACATTATCAGAAAAGTGTCTAGCCTTGGGGAACGGAGGTCATCGGCCAGGTCATCAGTGGCATCTGTCATGGGTGCAGTGTGGATCTGAGCAGTAAATCAACTTCTCAGACCACGGTTTGGGCCAAGGAGGGCCAGAAGCTGCAAGATGGCATTGCTGGTAACGCCTGCTCATGTGGTATCACAAGAGTGCAAATCTGTCAGGCACACCCCGAGAGGGTGTTGAGTTGGGCTCATGAAAGACTTGTGTGCTCACAAATCCGCAGGTAGCTGGCTGCTGCTTGTAGCAGTTGCTATCCCAGGAGTCCCAGGGCTCAGAGCCCTGCTTTCCACACCAGTGCTCGGGGGCAGATGGTCTGCAATCATTGACCTACTACAAAGGAGCATCCGTAGTGTCTTTTCCCTTGGCCCTGTGGCCCCGTGCATGGATGGAGCAGCAGGTTCCATCAAACTTACTGCCATGGCCATTCCCCTCAGCCCAAGAAGGACTTAGGGAGAAACCACTTGAACTGGTTTAAGAGTTTACTACTACTATGCCTCAGGACTACCCCCAGTTCTGGCTGAGCTCATCATTACCACTTTATGTGTGTGCGTGCATCCTGGTATTAGGGCTTGAACTCAGGGCCCGGGCTCTGTCACTCAGATTTTTCGTTCAAGGCTAGCACTCTACCACTTGAGTAACAGCTTTTCTTTCCTCTTTTGGGTGGTTATTGGGAGAGGAGAGTCTCACACACTTTTCTTGCTGGGCTGCCTCTGAATGGCAATCCTCAGATCTCAGCCTTCTGAGTAGCTAGGAATATGAGAGCATGACTTATTAGCACCTGGCCACACTGTCCTTCTTGGCTAAAGACAGAGTGCCTCTCTCTCAGTCTAGCACCCATGTACAGTTACCCCTCTTACCCCAACCCTACTCCTCCAGGCTTCACAAGAATCATACCTTCCCCTGAAATAGGATCAAGTTTGAGCTTTTTGTTCTCCACACAGTCAGGGGCTGCAGGGAGTTGATGTGTACTGTAGTTCAAGTGGTAGAGCACCAACTTTGTACAAACCAGCCAAAGGATATCACCTAGGCTCTGAGTTCAAGCCGGTAACCTCACACATACACCCGCACACATGCAAACTCGCACGCACACACACACACACACACACACACACACACAACACACACACACACACACACACACACACACAAATATCCTTAGCAGGGCCCAATGGCTCATACCAGCAATTCTAGCTACTTCAGAAGCTGAGCTCTTAGGATGACATCTTGAAGCCATCCCAGGCAATAAAATCCATGAGACTCTTCTCTCCACTAAACTACTAAAAAAGATGAAAGTTGGGCTGTGGTTCAAGTGGTAGAGTGTCAGCTTTGAGCAAAGGAAGCTCAGAGACTGTGGCTAGGCCCTGAATTCCAGCTCTAAGAATTTTTAAGACACCCTTTGCCCCCACTCCACCCCTAATCAGGCCATAAATCCAGATTTTGGTCACCCTGGATCTCACTTCCATTCCTGCTGCTTTCACAGAACTGCCACAAGTGGCCAGTGTGTGCCCAGCACTGGATTAAGAAGTGAACGTACAACAAGGGGGGCATAGCCAGGTCAAGGCTAATGTCCCAGAACATTTATGTATTGGCCATACTAGTCTCTAATCCCCCCAGTTTCCTGGACCTAGAATTTAAACTGTGAGCATCTGTATTCTGGGCATCCAGAATTGTCTAGAAGGACATGAGAGGCCAAGCTGGGGTGGGAAGATAGACTTTGCTGCTACAATGTACGTTGACATTTCCTAGACACCGATGGATACTTCCAAGCCACCTTGACCTCAAATCCCATGTAACCCCGGATCCTCCTTGCTTGGGCAGCCTTTTGTCAGCTATCAAGCTCGAGTTGGCCAGAGCCACCACAAACCCTCCTTCCCCCACTCCACTGCCAGCATGCAGGGAGGGATGTGAGCCAGAGGCTTAGCTGAGGAAAAGGACAGGATATCACATGACTAAGGTTCCTCCAGAGGCAGGGGACAACTTATGCCAGACTGCCCTGCTGATCCAGAATCCCCGGGAGGCGCCCAAAGATTTGGACAGGCCGGACTTGGGCCCTAAAGAAAAGTTGGAATCCAGGCCTCTGGCAATTTAGGAATCATTGTTGACCATGATAAGGGGCTAAAGGGGAAGGTCAGTGTGGAGGAGGGGCAATATCCGAGGTCAGAAAGAGGCAGCTCAGGGAGGGGACAGAATAAGATGAGGGAAATACACACACACACACACACACACACACACACACACACACACACACACACACACACACACGCACACAGGTAGCCCAAGGCCTCAGCAGTCCCTGAGCACCCTGACCATCCCACCCTCAAGAAGATGGCACTACTATCCTCAGACCAACTGTAGACAAAACTCAGGGACTCTCACAAGTCTGGAGTGGCTCATAACATAGCTTGGCATTTCCTAAATGTACATACCACTATACAGAAATCTCAGCTACCTTATTTTTGGTTGTCAGTCATGGGGTTTGAACTCTGGGCCTGTGCACAGTCCCTCATCTCCTCAGCTAAAGGTGAGTGCTCTACCACTGGAGCCACAGTGCCACTTCTGGCTTTCTGGCAGTTCACTGGAGATAAAGTCTCACAGATTTTCCTGCCCAAGCTGGCTTTGAACCGCGATCCTCAGATCTCAGCCTCTACCATCCCACACCTGATACCATTCATCAAGTCCCTGCCTGCCACAGGCCACGACCTCTGGAGTTCTTGGTAAGGCACTGCCCACTATGCTGTGGCTTCACACTGGGACAAACCTGGGGAGTTCTTAGAAATGTCTGTACAGTGAGGCCAGCACCTGTTCTCCCAAACACAGCACCCCTACTACTTCACCATCTCTTACAAGCAAAGAAGGGGTGGCTTCCTTTCTTTCTTTCTTTCTTTCTTTTTCTTTCGTCCTTTCTTTCGTCCTTTCTTTCGTCCTTTCTTTCTTTCTTTCTTTCTTTCTTTCTTTCTTTCTTTCTTTCTTTCTTTCTTTCTTTCTTTCGTCCTTTCTTTCGTTCTTTCTTTCGTCCTTTCTTTCTTTCGTCCTTTCTTTCTTTCGTCCTTTCTTTCTTTCTTTCTTTCTTTCTTTCTTTCTTTCTTTCTTTCTTTCTTTCTTTCTTTCTTTCTTTCGTCCTTTCTTTCTTTCTTCCTTTCGTCCTTTCTTTCTTTCTTCCTTTCGTCCTCTCGTCCTTTTTTTCGTCCTTTCTTTCTTTTCGGTTGAGAGGCTTGAAATCAGGGCTTGGGTACTGTCTCTGATGTTTATTATTCCTCAAGGCCAGTGCATTACCACTTGAGCCACAGCTCCACTTCCAGTTGGGTTGGAGATGAGGCTCTCGTGGTACTTTCCTGCCTGGGCTGGGAAATGAGATCCTCTGGATCTCAGCCTCCCGAGGGGCCAGGATGATAGGCATGGGATGATAGGCATGAGCCACTGGCACACAGGTTATGGTGTCTCATTCTTCAGAATTTCCATTAGTCCTCCTCTAGACGCTACCACCTAGACACTCCTCTACCTCCCTCAGGGACAGCAAAGGGAGGCTGAGAATTTTGGTAGGGCCATAGGCTTTAAAGTGGCCCCTCCACATCACTAGCCCTCTCTAAGTTCCCATCTGCCTCCTCTGGATGGACTGGTCGTCCAAGGAAAATCAGACCCAGTAGGAGTTCTGGGGCCTGCCCAGTATCCCCCCACCCCACCCAACAGGTACCTGTGGATTTCTGGGGCCAGCTACTCCATGTCCTGGTGGAAGACGTTGGGAGGGTTGCTGATAACTGGGTCCAGGCGTGCCCAGGGAAGGAGGGTGTCCAGCTCCCCACTGTCAAAGAAGGAGACACAAAGCGTGGATGGATCTACTGAGTTTCAGGGCATAGCCATCCACATGTCACTAAGGTCCCTTGGAGAACTGTATCGGGACAGTCTCACACATCTATATTAAGACTCACACAACTGTACCGAGTCTCTCACCTGCAGCCCTGGCTGGAAATGAACATGCTCTGCTATGCTGTCCATCATCTGCAGCACCTTTGCTCTCTGTGTTTCCTGTCAGATCCTCCTTAAGCAGGACCCCCTTTTCAAGTGCTGCCTCCAAGAAGCCCATTCTGATCACCTTGGCAGAGCTGGCACATCTTCGCTCTGCAGGCTGCCGGCTTTGTCACACTCTGCCTTCTGGCCAGTGTGGGTTGAGAGTGCACAAACGGGCAGGCCTGGCTTACACTACTGGATTTCTGAAGGCCCTGATACACCACCCAGGGACTGGTGTTTTATCACACTCCGTGAGAGGGCACTCGAAGCCCAGGCAGTCTGTGGTCATAAGACAGGGCCATTTCTTTGTGTCGGCTTGAACTGGAGGATCTGGGAGCAGACTCTCTGAGTTTTATTGCTCAAGGCTGGTGCTCTACCTCTTGAGCCACAGCTACACTTCTGGCTTTTTGGTGGTTCCATGGAGAGTAGAGTCTCACGGGCTTTTTAGCTTATGGCTGGGTTCAAATAGTGATCCTCAGATCTCAGCCTCCAGTAGGACAGGGATGAGCCTGAGCCCCAGGTGACAGGCACCAAATGCTTTTTTTTGCTCCTATTTATCTCCAGTCAACTAGCAAGCCCAAGTTAAAATAATCAGTTACTGGGGATCAAAATCCTCTCCTACGTCAGTTAATCCAAAGAGATAAAGTGTCTTTGGAAAAGGCTAGTCTGAGTTGGCTAGGGGTATTGTGTGTGTGTGTGTGTGTGTGTGTGTGTGTGTGTGTGTGTGTGTGTGTGTGTGTGTGTGTGTGTGTAAATGTCAGGGATACCTACCCTTATCTCTGTGGTGCCTCATCCTCCCAGCAGGGAGTACATAAAGGATCCTGACCCCAAGGAAGGTGGATGGGCATGGGTACTTAAGGTCATATCCAGGGGAATAATCCGAATTCTGTCTTGCAACCGAAGCCTGGACAGATAATGGAGAGAAGGAGAGGTTTAGGAGACCATCAAGGGAAGCTGCTTACCTTTGGCTAGAAGTACCAGCCAGCTAGAAGACTGAATCCATCTTTCTTGGTAGTCAGATAAAAGGTGGACACTGTTCATTTATTTTATTATGATTGTGTGATCCCTAGGGCTTGGATTCAGGGCCTGGGTGTTATCCCAGAGCTTCATTTGTTCAAGGCTCAGGCCCTACCACTTGAGCTACACCACCACATCTGGCTTTTTTCTGTGTGGGCTTGGGGGAGAGAGGTGGTTTATGAGAGATAAGAATCTCACGAACTTTTCTGCCCGGGCTGGCTTTGAGTCACGGCCATCAGCCCTCAGACTATTGAAGAGCCAGGATGATGGGTGGGAGCCACAAGCTCCTGACCGCCACCATACATTTATAATCCCTTAGGCCCAGGGCTGAGCCACCCCCACTGCACCTCCTTGTTGGGAGTAGGAAGCAGACATGAGGGGTTTGATACTTCAACAGCCTACCTATCTTTGAGCATTGTTCCAGGTCAGTCTGATGGCGGCTTCCTCCTTATCCACAGCAATGACTTGGCTCTGTCACAAGAACAAATGTCCCCCGGGAGGTGTCAGGTCTGGGGTCTTTCCTATGCACCCCACCCCCCTGACCGAAATGAGGGTCTTTCCTGCCCAAGCTGGCTTTGAATTGAACCATGATTCTCAGATTTCCGCTCTTGAGTACTTAGGGTGATAGCCATGAGACACTGGCACCTGGCCAAAGATACTTTTCCAAGCCTGTCATACTATCCCCTCAGGAGACTGAGATCTGAGGACTGCAGTTGGATGCACCCTTCTCAGCAAAGTCCATGAGAATGATTATCTCTAATTAAACACCCCAAAAAATTGGAAGTGGAGCTGTGGCTCAAATGGCAGAGTGCTAGCTTTGAGCATAACATAAGGGATGGGACCCAGGCCCTAGTTATAAACTTTTTCTATCATAGACCTACCCAAGAAAGGGAAGCAGGTGGGCACACAGGAGCTCAAAGCTCACACATAATACTCAAGACTCACAGAATTGACCCCATCCTGCTCTGATTCTCTAGATTCTATGTCCTAGATTATGTCAGTCTTAGATGGGACTGACCATGGACCAAGTCAGGACATTCAAGTACAATCTCTTACTGAGGATCCCATGACCTCATCAAGGACTCAAGTTCCCTCGACACTGGGCAGTCAGTTGAGGTCTAGTTATCCAGCCACAAGATATGGGATTGAACGGATATCTTGGCCAAGGGATGCAGACTGGAGGGCTGTAGGACCTTCTCTCTCAGGAAGGAGAAAAGGTCTATCCATCCCAGGAATGTTCCTGAGTTGTGAGTATCCTCAATGAAACAACCTTGCTCAGAGCTCAGTGCCTCTGGTTTTCCCACCAGCCTCTACCCAGCCCTTCCCCAGCTTCAGTCGGCCCTCTCTGAATCCCAGATCTGCCATCTAGACTAAAAGTTGAGCCAGCAAAGAACCCACCTCTATCTCTGAGAATGGCAGTCATGGGGCCCGACAGTCCCCTAGAGGAAGTCTTGGGGCAACACTGGTCTGATTCCCGCCCTCATTCTCTGGATGTCCTGTGCCAGTGGCAGGCTTACCTCTGTCTCTGGTCAAGGAATGAACACTGGGGGTGTCATCTTCAGATTGAGCCAGCAAAAGTCCCAGTCCCCAAGGATGTACCACACAGGCATCCAGCAGTGGATGACAGCCATCTGGTCAATGGTGAAACCAAAGTGCCAGGACTTTTAACAGCCATGTGGCTGGGTCGAAGTCTCTATCCCTGATGGTCTAAGTTGTTAGGTGAGGTCATGTCTCCAATGACCTGACACACCTGACCTGGGATCGTCCTCCATCTTCATCTTCTTACTTATCCCTTGCCATCCCCCTCTTCACACTCCCTCAGCCTATACCTCCCTATCTATTGGACAATTTCTTCTTGTATGACTAGAAAATAAACTCGGTGGGCCAGGGGAGACTGAAATTTGGTGACACACCCTGAGCCCTAGGGTCTACCCAAGGCCATTTCCCTCTGCAGTCGGTGACCACACAGCTCCTGGATGTCATGAAGTTGCTAAGGCGTCAGTGGCTTGGTCCTACATACTGGCTTTAGGGTCTGAAACTGTCCCCACAGAGATTGTGAATGGTTGGCTTCCTTGATCCAGAGACTCCAAACCAAGGCTTGCATGTTCCGTTCTTCCTTACTTTCCTCCTTTTTTTTCCTCCATCATTCCCTCCTCTTTCTCTTTCCTTTCTTTGTGTCACTCCTGGACCTTGAACTCAGAGCCTGGGTGCTGTCCCTGAGCCTTTGTACTCAAGGCAAACAGTCTACAGCTTGAGCCACTCATCCACTTCTGGAGTTTGCTTTTTGGTAGTTTGTTGGTGATAAGAGTTTTACAGGCTTTTCTTTCTTGGACTTAAGCCTCAGTCCTCCCATCTCAGCCTCCTAAGTAGCTAAGATGACAGGTGTGAAGCACCAGCATCCATCTCAAACCAAGATTTCTTCATGTGCTCTGGAACCAGCACTGGAACCTTTCAGCGTCTATGACCGCCTGGACCTGGCACTCACTGTAACGGTTTGTTGGATAAATAAATGAGCATCTCTCTACGACAATATTACAGAAAACTCCCATCCAACTCAGGGAAGCATCCTGGGGGTGGAGGGGTAGTGGGGGAGGTGTCAAAGCCTGAAGTAGCTCTTCCACAGTTCTCCCTCGTCCCTCATCCTGCCCTCCTGGTGCCACTGCACTTAACTCTTTTGGCTCTGAGGATCTGAGCCACGATGTACACGCTGGATTTTGGGGCTCTGCGATGTCTCTCTTCTCAAAAATCTTTGTCCAGCGGCTAACCCACAGTTTGGCACTCAATTCTGCCCTCAGGTGTGAATGAGGCACGTGAGATGAAAGCCTGGCTCAAGGGGCCTCCTCTCCTCCTCCTGGGGCCAGACAGGATGGTCCACCACATCTGGCCCCCAATTTTCATGTTGCAGAGAAAGGATCCTTGAGGCATCCTGGTTCTCTGAATCTCCCAGATTCCAGTGCAGTGCTGGGAATAGTCTCTGCTCACAGCTGGCAGGCTGGGTATGGCGAGGTCACCATCTCTGCTCCCATGATGTCCTTGACTGTGGTGGTCACCCTAGAGAGAACCAGAGGAGAATCAGCAACTGCTGGAGGAAGGCAGTCAAAGCAGGATGTTCATGACAGGAGACGATCTGGCTTGGGAACTCTGCCTGTGCCGCTTTGAACATCATTGTTTGGCAGCTGAAATGGTCCATCTTATTTGACCCATAATCCCAGTCATTAGTAGTAATTGCCAGCTTAAAGAAAAAATCCTGGAAAAGCTGGCATTTCAGTTGCCACAATCAAACTTAAAGGTTTCCAAAGTCAGTGGTCCACTTTTCCTTCCAGACAGCCTACAGCAGGTTACAGAAACTGGCATTCAGCCAGCCCTAGCTAACTGCCATGGCCTGACACCATGCACGGTTCAGCAGGAGGAAGACACTTGCCTACCACTGCCCAGGTGGAAATGGCACAGGCAGGACACAGATGGGAGTCTGTAGGACTTCAGGGAGGACTGCCCACCGGTGCACTGCCCTAGGAGGAAATCCATGCCACCAGTGGGGGCCTGGAGCCCCCTGCCCAGTTGCCCATGGACACCGCCAAAGCCCTGGGTAAGGTTCCCCTCTCAACCTTGTTTGTGGTGAACCATCTCCTATGTCACACCATTCGCCACGCACCAGACCTTCCTAGCTTCACATCTTCTGCCCTACTCCCCCCATATCATTCCCTAATTATGTTTGGCAGACACATTTCCAACCCTTGAATTAGCTCCAACTCTACACACCAGAGCAGGGTGTCTGGCTGTATGAGTGTGGCTGTGGTCACTCTTGCCTCACCAGCCTGAAGACAGAAGGACAGGTG
Source organism: Dipodomys merriami (assembly GCF_024711535.1). Classification (NCBI taxonomy): domain Eukaryota; kingdom Metazoa; phylum Chordata; class Mammalia; order Rodentia; family Heteromyidae; genus Dipodomys; species Dipodomys merriami. The sequence goes on from NW_027206505.1 coordinate 341,074, forward strand.
TCCACTCTGGTCTGCGATTCACACAGACCTCCAAGGGGAGATGCACGCAGGCCCAGCAGCTACTGTGAGCTACAGGAAAGGGGAAGAGAGAGGTGGAAAGAGATGGAAAGGAATATCTACTGAAACCTTCCCCAAGCGATTCATGTAACAGTGAAGGAGAAAATAAAAATTGTGGCTGGGATCATACTTGGCATTGATGACAAAAGAACAATACACATACACACAAATAAAATGCTTTTGCTCTTTTTAGACATGGTGAGTTAAATATGTTTCCATTGTTCTCATCTCCCTGCTCTACACACACAACACACACACACACACACACACACACACACACACACACACACACACACACACAATCCAGACCTGTGACAGAAGACTGGTCTATGCAGCACCAGCAATTTGCTAACTGATTGCTCACCTGAGCACAGTCATACTGTACAAGGTGAAAGATGATGTCTCTCCCTCCCTCCCTCCCTCCCTCTCTCTCTCATACACACACACACACACACACACACACACACACACACACACACACACACACACACACACACACACACACACACAGAACAGTGCCTCTCCTGAGTTTGTCAGTTCCTCATCTGGGACAAAGTACAAGCTGGGGCATCGGGTTCCCTTGTCAGAACCAGGGGATCCCACCAAAGGGGAGCACCACTCTAATAACAAAGAACCACCCTGCCTCTCCCTTTCTCCAGGGTCAGAATCTTCCTCTTTGGAACAACAAACTTTAACTCCACATAAATCAAAACAGGCCAGGATGCTGGATAAAGGAGTCCTGAGACAGGTGGCTCCTTAGAGCCAGGACAGATAACAAGCAGGGGTTCATGGTGCCCCCAAAGGAGTGTCTGACCTGGGGTAGGGGTGCTTTGGGGCAAAAGGATGGTGTCCTAAATGGACTTCCTACTTCCAGCTTAGATGCTTCTGGGTGACTTGGCGCATTCTTGGGGAGAATGAGGAGACCAGATGGACCAGGAGTACCAGCAGATTCTGGCAGAGCTGGGAAATGTGATCACCCTGTGAGAACTGATGGCAGCTGGGGTGGGGAGAATAGGTTGGGTGTGTGTGGGAGGAGGTGTGTTCCTCCCAGATATTCATCTATCTGACCCCCAGTATCCTCACCTCCTTAGTGGGCTCTTCTGGGACCCTCCTCAGGTGAAAGGGTGACCAAGCATATAGGACAAGTGCTCAAACAGCAAGGGGGTCTATCTTCTGCATCCAACACCCCCACCCCCTGAAAAAAGGAAAAGACCTGAGAAGGCAGGTTTGAAGATGCTGCTCCCCACCTCTGACTGAAGCCACCAGGTTCCCACCAAGGTGAGGAAGGGTGCAGATGGGTGGCTGTTTGGATCCATTACTCCAGGCCAGGAGCTCTCTGGGCCCCCTACATACCCAACCCTGCATCTCCCCGTTTCCTGGGACACTGGCCACTAGGGACATGAAAGGGATCGTTGGGTTGCCACCCATCCCCACTCCCCACCCCTGGGGTGCATATGTAGCAGAGCCAGGGTGTACTGTGGGATGCAGGGGAGGCACAGGTGGGACAGGAGAAGGGAGGTGGGAGGCACGGGTCTGGGTCCGCAAAATGGAGGATGCTCTGAGTGGGGGTCGAGGGGTTCTCTGGGCAATGGGGTCCCAGGATGTGGGGCCGCGGTAGGCAGTGGCTCCAGGTGTGGCAGGCCCGGAATCTAAGGACCAGGGACCTGGACCAGGTCACTGAGACAAGCCTGCCAGGGGCGCGTTATCTCAGCTGGGCAACAGAGAGGCTCCCCGGGTCTAGACCGGCAGTGCCATTTTTGAAATACGGCACCTTGGGGAGGGCCACGGAGGGAGGGGCGGGATCTGAGGGTGCATGGTAGGGCAAGTGTGGTTCTCTACTCCCCTTCAGCTGCAGACAACTCAGGTCCCACCTCATCCACAGCCAGACCTGTTTAGGCGTTGCCGCCATTACTCCTGCAACTGCTGCCGCCAAGGCTGCCTCTTTGGCTGCTTCTTCCTCAGTGGCCTCCTCCTCTGTGGCCACTGCCACCACCATGATAATTGGAAACTTGGACTTGGGACAGACTATGGCCACCCCCCCACCATGGGGCTGCTTGAGGTGATGTGTCTGCTGTGCTAGCTCTGCATGCTCTGCACTCCCAGTCAGGACCTTCACTTCAATTGAGGCCTCAGCCAGCCACTGAAGCCACTTCCTCTCATGTATGTACTTACTCCTCTCTGCTCTCTCTCCTCTCTCTGCTTCCCCTCCTCTTGCGGCCCACTTCGACACCTCTGCGCATGCATGCCTGCCATTGAGAGACCCTGGCCACTGCTACCACCACAGTGAGCCCTCTGGGCCCTGTCTCCTCCTCCCCTTGGCCCCACCCCCTCCTCTATTCAGCCCTGCCCCCTGCTCCCCTCAGCCCCGACCCCCTTGCCTACAAGAGCAGCCTTGACTGGGCCCTAAGGCTTCCAGGCCATGGGAATTGCAGCCTCACCTCAGCTCAGCTCTCCCGGCCAACCCTAACACATGCCCATGGAATCAAATCTCCCCTCAGCCCCACCATTGGAGGAGACTCTCCTCTATTCATATCCACTCCACACATCAAGCAAGTACACAGTGACCCCTGTGTGTGTGTATGTGTGTGTGTGTGTGTGTGTGTGTGTGTGTGTGTGTGTAAGAGAGAGAGAGAGAGAGAAAGAGAGAGAGAGAGAGAGAGAGAGAAAGAGAGAGAGAGAGAGATTGTTGAGGATAACTACCTCAGAAAAAAGCACCCTTTGGGATGACTCAGCACACAGAACACTTCAAAATTCAGCACAGGGGCTGGGAAGGTGGCACAGTGGTAGAGCGCTTGCCTTGCATGCCTGAGGCTCTGGGTTTGATTCCTCAGCACTACATAAGCAAAAAGAAAAAAGCCGGAAGTGGCGCTGTGGCTCAAGTGGTAGAGTGCTAGCCTTGAGCTGAAGAGCTGAGGGACAGCGCCCAGGCCCAGAGTTCAGGCCCCACAACCGAACCCCCCCCAAAAAAAACAACAAAAAAAGCACAAAGCACCTTATATAAAGGACTCAGCACAGTGCGCCCTTTGAAGGACTTAGCATATAATAACCTTTGGGATAACTCAACATACTCCCTTTGAAGGAGGAAGTCCATAGCACGCAGTGTATAGGACTCAGTTCATGGCATACTTTGAAAAACTCAGCATGTAGCACTCTTTACCAGGACTCAGCACATAGCACCCTGTGTTAAGGCTCCATACACACCACTCTTTGAAAGGCTGAGTATGTAGCACTCTGTGTAAAACATTGAGTGCACAGTGCCCTTTACAAAACTCAGCACATAGCAGAGTTTTGAAGGACTCAGCACATACCACCCGGTGGAAGGGCTCAGCACACAGCACCATTTGAAGGACAGTACGGAGCACCCTATATAAAGGACTCGGCACACAGCACCCACAAAACTCACCTCATCCCACTCTTCTCAAGGTTGTAGCACATTGCACCCATTGGGATGACTCAGCATACAGCCCCCTTTGAAGGACTCAGCAAAAGTACTCTGTGTAAAGGACTCGGCCCACAGCACCCATTGAAAAATTCACCTGTCCCTTCCTTCTCAAGGGCTCAGCACATAGCACCATTTGGGATGAATTAGCACTCTGCACCTTTTGAAGGACTCAGCATAAAGTACATTGTGTAATGGACTCAGCACACAACACCCTTTGAAAAACCCAGCACAACCCACTCTTCTCAAGGACTGAGAACATAGCACCCTTTGGGATGACTCAGCACACAGCATGCTTTTGGAGGACTCAGCACAAAACCCCCACGCGGGAAGGACCCAGAAAACAGCACCCTGTGAAGGACTCAGCACATAGCTGTATGTCACAAGTTCAACTGTCATTAGAATTAGGGTGCTTTCTTCTGTATCACCATTCTTCAGAAACACTTCACAAAAATCCTACTAGTTCACCTTTAGCTAACCTATGTTTTATGGGGGAGGGTCAGCTGGGGGTCTTGAACTCATAGCGTGGGGGTCCTGTCCCTGAGCTCTTTGGTTCAATGTTAGAGCTCAACCACTTTGAGATATGGCTCCAATTTTGTTTATTTTGGGGGGCTTGTGCTTTGACAGGCCTTACAGTGATCAGGAAGGCCAAGTTGGGGTGTCCATGGCCTGGAGCTGACCTCTCCCTTCCTTGTTCTACTGGAAGCCGGGCCTCCTGGAGCTCTCTTGGCCTAAGATGGAACAGATCAGCTCTGGAATCAGCATTCAGGGTGGACAAAAGTCAGTTTGGCCCTGGTCACTTCCCCCAATTGAACTCTAGATGACGATAGTCCCCCACGATGGCAGGGGGTCACATGTCCCGCATCTGGATACAAGGGGGCAGGAGTCAACAAACATAGGGTTTGTACCTGTGAGTTGAGTTTACTCTTGCTCTCCTGGGGCCCCCATCATGCTTCGATGCCACACTTGACAGGAATGTACTTGAGAGTCTTACTTATAATTAACCATCAAAAAGCAAGTGGGGCTGTGGCTCAAGTAGAAGAGCACTAGCCTTGAGCAAGAAAACTCAGGGATAGAACCTAGGCCCTCAGTTCACACACACACACACACACACACACATACACATACACACACACACACAGACACACACACACACACACACACACACCACATGCGTGCAAAATCAGAGATTTCTACAGTGCAATCTTTGGGTATTCTTTACCTTTACCCCACTAAGCCTGGTGGCTGTTGACCTAGGTGTTTGATGCATCCAACACCACCTGGCATCTTTAATTTTGCTGAACAGAATGGCTACAAGGTCAGCCTTCCCCCATCCCAGCTCCTTGACTGGGTCAAGGTCTATCCAGGCCCTTTGGGGCTCTTTTTACACAATCGCCAAGATGCCTTCAAAACGCATCACATGCTGGGCAATGGTGGCACATGCTTGTCATCCTAGCTACTCTGTAAGCTGAGATCTAGAGGACCACGGTTCAAAGCCATCTTGGGCAGGAAAGTATGTGAGACTCTTATCCTTGATAAACCATCAGAAAACAAGAAGTGGCACTGTGATTCAAGTGGTGTAGTGCTAGCTATGAGAAAAAGAGCTCAGGGACAGTGGCTAGGCCCTGAGTTCAAGCCCCAGGACAGGAAGAACATATCTTTGTTGGAGGCTTGTTTTCCCTTTGAAAGCAATTCATTCTCTGTGATAAGCATGACATGGGCCTCTTCCCTGGCCACCAATGGTCCATTAGATGTCCCTTGAATACGGGCCACCTCCCGGTAGCCTCTGCCCTACCCGACCAGCAGTTTACCCTTCCCATCACCTGGCAGATGGAGGCCTGAGAGAAGGCCACCTGGCCACCTACTTGTGGTGGCTGATGAGGCTTTTGAGAGTCAGTATGTCACATAGAGAGTCATCATCTGCATCATTCTACAGAAGAAAGGGAGGGAGTACTCGCCTGAGCCTGTGAGCTGTGGGTGATCTGCAAATGTGGCTTCTGTGGCAGGATGTGCTCCATGGGGGAGTACTCTATGGGGTAGGATACCCCGACCTGTCTTTTGGCAGTTTCCACACTGCTTTGAAGTGGCAATTCTTCAAAACCTTTCTGTTCTCCCTCATTTTGACCACCGCGGAGCCTGAGGTTTCTGAAACAGTGGTGGTGGCGGGGGACTGATTCAGCCTGTGCCGGCATCTGGTGCCTGCTGTCCATGCCTTCCCCTGAGAGGAACCACAGCGGCTCCCACAGCTCTCTCCTCTTCATCTTCTTCTGGGACAGCCAGCTCATATGCTCAGTTTTCTCCTGACACAGCTCATCCAGGACAAACATCTGATCTTTACACGCCACGAGGGAGTCCTCGATGGTGCGGATGTGTGCCAACAGCTGGCTGCATCGATGGTGGAGCTCATCCGCTGCACTCTGGAAGTCCACCTAAACAGGCAGGTCGTGGACAAAGCAGAGTTTCTTCTCGGATGCCCACGTGTCCTGCTTCCCATCCCCACATATGCTTTGGTGCCAGCTCGCTGCCAGATGGACTGGGCACCCACAGTGGGCCTGCCACTCTTGGTGCAGGAGTTTCCCCCTGTGGATTTCAGCCATGGAGAACACCCTCAGATCCACGGCCCTCTCGGTTTGGGGGATGTCTCCCTCCTCTGCGATGGTCACGTCTGGAGGAGTTGCCTCCTCACCTTTTGCTTTTCCAGGGCTCTCAACTTCCCCTTCCCTAGGGAAGCTCAGCTGGGCCTACATGCACTCCTCCTGTGGTCTGTTCACTTCCAGGCACTTGAGGGTATCCTGCCAATTTGGGGGCACCACCTCGTCCCGACAGTTGGTGGGGCCTGCACTTGCTTCAGCTGCTCCAGCAGCTGGGTCTGCCTCTCTAGGTGCTGCTGCAGGGCCTCCTTCTCAGAGCTCAGCTGCTCATTGGAGGTGATGTGCAGCTCACAGGTGGTTCTGAGCTACTGCAGTTGGGCTAGGGACTGCTCCTGCTGCTCCTGCAGCTCCCAAGTTGCTTGGCTCTCTCTCTCAGCCACCTCTTTCCATTCCTCTATCTTCTCCTCCCTGTGATCCAGCTGTTCCCACAGATGTTTCTACACCTGCTGCTCTGAGTCCAAGATGCTGGCTACCTTCTCCTTCTCACTGCTCACCATGTGGAGAGTGTCCCGCAGCAGGGCCAGCTGTTCTTCCATCTGTCCGTTGCACACATACACATCATGGGATCTTGCAGATCTCGTGCTGTTCCTTGGCCTTCTCCAGTCTCCACGGTTGCTTCTGCTGCTCCATGTTCTGGAAATGGAGCCTTTGGTTTTCGTGGACCTGGATGTGAAATTGTTCCTCCAGATTTTCAACTCCATCTGCGTGCAGTAGGCCTGGGCTTGCACCTGCTGCTTGGCCGGAGATGGTTCCGAAGGGGGCCATGTCTCTGCCAGCTTCCTTCTCAGTTCCCTCAGCTCCTTCTCTAGGTCAAACACCTGCCTTGCCCCTCGAGTCTTCTCCTTTGTCTGTTGGTTCAACCACTGGGTCAGCCGCCAGGGCTCCTCCTTCTGCACAGACCTCTCAATGCTCAGGTCTTCTGTGAAGGTGTCTCTCTCTAGATTCGCTGCAGTCACCATTCAGCTCAGGTTATCAAGTAGTCTCTTTAGTACCTCACGCCCCGCCAGCGCTTGTCGGAACTTGCAGATTCTGCTTGTCATGTTGCTCCACCATGTCCAGAGTGCTTTCAGCTTCTCCTGCAACTGAGTGTTCACTTGCTCCAAGTCATTGAAGCTTCTGATCTTTTCCTTGAGCTGAAGGGTCACATCATTCAGCTGGTCGAAGAACATTTTGGTCTCATTCTGTGAGCAATGACCACAGAAGCCGCCATCTCCAGCTCTCCCATGTGCTGCTCTGCGGTCTGCAGGCAGCTGGTCAGAGCTTCATGCTCCCTTTCTCTGTCATCGGTCACCTGCTGCACGCTGGCTGGTGAACATTGTAAATCACTTTCTGCCCAAACCAACCTCTGTATGGGTGCCTTGTGGATCTCTAACTCCCTTTTCATTGCTGCGTGCAGTTGGGCTATCTTCTCCTCTCTTACTCCCGTTCATCCTTCAGGTCTGTCTTTTCCTGATTCAGTGGTTGGATCTTGGCACAGAGCGCCTCTTTTCTTCTTTTGCTGGGATCCAGGGTGGGCACCACATGTCAGTACAACTCTGTAGATCCTTGTTGTTAGCAGGACCATTGGCAGTCTGGACCCTGGTGGCTGTGGCTGTGTCCAAAGCCCAGGGAGGCTCATGGTCAGCATCCCATTTGGCTGGACTCTTCTTTGAATCACACTCCCCATTGGCGTTTGTCTCGGGGATCTTTCACTTTTTCATGTTCTCAGTTTTCTTCAATGTTGCAGATCTGTTGGGAAGATTCTTATGCCAGTGTTCTTGAGGCAATTTCTTGCCCGCAGCTCTCTCATGGAGTCCTGTTGTTTCAGACATCTGAGCTCTGGGACAGGAAAGATAGGCTGGCCCCTTTCCCAAGGTCTGGGAAATCCTCTATTCACCTACTCACTGTCTAGGACATCAATTTTCTACTCTACTCCAATGTGGCCTCGAGTATCTTGCTTACCACTCAGCCACCTCTACCTTCCTCAAGTGTTAGTAGTGGTTTCAACCACCTGTGGGAATCCAGATGTTACTGGGCAGCATGGAATGTGGGCGTGGCCACCATTCTTGTTTCCCATTGGTCAGAAATAACCATGAAAAAAATGAGGGTGTGGATGGAATCCTGTGAGGCAGGCAGAATGGACAAAGTCAAGATAACAGCACCCCTTTGACATGAAACTCTGTCCAGTACAGTTGGGGACAAGAGGGTGACCTGCTTTAGCTGGATGGCTGCAAAGATTGGTATGTATGTCTGTTTGTTGCCAGTCCCTGACCTTGAACTCAGTATCTGGGCACAGTCCTTGAGCTGCATTTGCTCAAGGCTGGCCCTCAACTAGTGAAGCCACATGGCTCTATTTCTGGCTTTGTTTGCACTGAAGTTGGACAGGGGTCTCAAGGACTTTCCTGCTTAGGGTGACTTTGACCACGAACCTCTTATCACAGCCTTGTAAGTATCAAGAAGGACTGCTGAGAGCCATTGATGCCTGCCTAATCATTGGTCTTGCTGATGTTCTTGGTCAGACTGGTGATTTCCTTATCCTTGGATTTAAGTGGTGAGAGCCGGAGCCCACATCCTGGTCCTGACACCTCCAAATGACAGGTGATCCTAAAAAACTCATTTCTATCCATATGAATACCAATGGCATGTGATATATGTGATTGAATGGGCAATTCTTGAATGATTCTAGGATAAAATTATATACAATTATATTATAGGACACTGATCAATTTTAATTAACACTTTATGAAGCATTTAAACAATCACATTCCTTAAATGGAGGCAGAATGAAATAACTAAGAATTAGACATCACATAGTATACAGCTGCCATTTTTCCTGTCAGGACTGGGATCGGAACTCATGGTCTGGGTAACTCTTTTGTACTGTGTGGAAAGGGAAGCTCACCTCCTTGAAGTGATGAAATTCAAGTCTGTTCCTTAGACCTGAAATTGATCCCCAGCACTAGAAATCATCCTATTCATGTACATTTTAAATGTTTGGTTTATATTCATATACATAGGTTGACTCCATATAGCGTTCAGTGTATTCATTTTTATTTTTTGTTTTATTCATGTATTGGCAATTTATTTTATTGACTATTATGGCACATAGAACATTGGTTCCATAGGATATAGGTCTGTATATATGTTCCACTTCATACCTGACTCCCAGGACTTTCACAAAAAAAGAAAATGTTTGTCATCATCAGCTTCTTACTCCATGATTCATTTTTTGGGAGTCCTGGCATCTGAACTCATGGCCTACAGGGCCCAATTCATAAATGGGTGAGTGTCAACATGCCATCCTGGGGCAAATTGAGCTGACAGGCAGTTCCAAGGACCTTAGATCGAGCCCCAGGGTTAGACATAATAAGAACAGAGTGACACCCAGTTGGTAGTATGCTAATAAATATGTCTTTATAGAGTGCCAGACATGTCTACACATTATTCAGTTATGTAGACTACCTTCCTACAAATTCTTGTGTATTTATTATCCCTCCATTAATTAATGTTATTGTTTTCATCCTTAATAAATGATTAAGTAAATCAGTGTCCTGAAATTATTTTGTCTCTGTAAGAAATAGTATTCTTTTAATGTTTCATAGTAAATAAAATCAGTCTACTGAAATCATGATGTCTAATTTTATATGAGTAGTATTCAGGATCAGCTCATTCAACCGTGCCATTGATAACATTACATCATTATTACTATGGATGGGAAGGAGTCTCTTAGGATCTCCGCCATCCGGAAGTGGCATTACTGGGATTCAACTCTAGGCCTACCTTGCCATGCGAGACAATGGCTTCCCCAATAGACTGCCATCCTTCAGCAATGCAAGGTGAAGTACCCTTTGGAGTCATGTCATTCAGAACGAAATGGTCACAGTGCAAAGGAATAAAATGTAAAAATGCAATCCTGCCACTATTTATTTTTTTGGGGGGGGTCGGTTATAGGGCTTGAACTCTGGGCCTGGGTGCTGTGCCTTTGGTCTTCAGCTAAAGGCAAGCATTCTACCGCTTGAGTCACAGCGCCATTTCCAGTTTTCTTGGAGATAAGTGTATCACGGAATTTCCTGGTTTTGAACCGAGATACTCAGATCTCAGCCTCCTGAGTAGCTAGGATTACAGGTGTGAGCCACCAGCGCCCAGTTCTGCCACTTTTTTTCTGTGCATATTTTTTCCCAGCACAAGGCCTGGAGGTCTAGGATCCCAGGATCGGCTGTGGCTCCAGTGGCTGCAGTGCAGCCTAGGGTGATAGAAGCTGAGGCAGAGTGCCATGACCTGAGTTCAAGACCTTGCTTCGAAAAAAAAAATCCCTCCCCCCCACAAAAAATTTAGCTCCCTGGCTTGCAATTCTCGCCATTATTTCTACTTTGAATTTGAACTCAGGGTCTGGGAAACTCTGCAGCACTGTGGACGAAGAGGAAGCTCACCATGCTTAAAGACAAGAATGTCAGGCCTGGTCCCTAGACCTGAATTCAATCCCCAGCCCTGGAAAACATACTGTTTATATACATTATAAAGATAGGATTTGTACTTACCTATAGATGTTCAGTCCATATTGTTGTTATTGATTGTATTTTTGTTTTATTCATTTATTTACCGTTTATTGACTGTGATGACATACATTCCATTTATTATATTGATGACATCCCATCACATAGTATCTAAATTTGTGGACATGTTCTCCATTATGTTTGACACTCAGGACTCTCAGAGAAAAGGAAAACAGGTGTCACACTCTGCTTCTTACTCCATGATCCAATTTTTTGCAGTGCTGGGATCTGAACTCAGGGCCTAGCAGACCCAATTCATGAATGGGTGTGTCAAAACGGCAACCTCTAGGCAAGGAAGCTGCCAGTCAGTTCCCAGACCCTGAGATTGAGCAGCAGGGATGGCCAAAATAGCCATACATGGATAGACAGGTGGTATATATCAATAAATATATATTTGTATAGAATTCCAGAGACATGGGCTGGGAAGATGGCTCAGTGGTAGAGTGCTTGCCTTGCATGCCTGAGGCCCTGGGTTCGATTCTTCAGCACCACATAAGCAAAAAAGAAAAAAAGCCGGAGGTGGCGCTGTGGCTCAAGTGGTAGAGCGCTAGCCTTGAGCTGAAGAGCTGAGGGACAGCGCCCAGGCCCAGAGTTCAGGCCCCATTACCGGACCCAAAAAAAAAAAAAAAAAAAAGAATTCCAGAGACATATACCTAGGATTCAATGACATCAACTACGTTCCTACTAACTCTTAGGTATTTATTATGCCGCCATTGAAGGAATAGTATTGATTTCACGCTTAATAAACCATTCATTAAGATCAATCAACATCCTAGGATCATTGCATCTAATTTTAGACTAGAACAATGCCCGCAAAAACTTCTCAATCACTCATGACTTTGCCCACATTCCATCGTTATTCCCATGCATAGCAACGAGTCTCGTGGGAAGTCCCCCTATTGGTAGTTATCAGGACCAGGATTCAAAATCAGGGCCTATGATGACATATGGGCCCGTGGCTTCCCTGATAATTTGCTAGCTGCGGCCAATGTAAAGTGAAGTACCCTTTGTAGCCATGTAATTTGGACCCATGTTGGTCACCATGCAAAGGAAGAAAATGTAAAAAATCCATCCTCTGGTTATTTTTCTGTGTGGGTGTTTTTTTACTCCTGCAAGGCTTCAGGGCCTAGGATCACAGGGTCAACTATGGGCCTATGGCAGCCCACCATCCTAAACCCATCGAAGCTGAGGCAGGGTTGCCATGAAGTGAGTTCAAATCCTTTGGTTAGCAAAAAAACAAAAAACAAAAACAAAAACAAAACCCACCTAAAAACTAATAAAGCACCCTAGTTCAGAATCTTGTTTATTGAGCATGATGACAGATATAACTGTGCTAGCATGGATGACAATCTATTCCCATGTCTATAGAGTTGCTTAAGCCATCTCCATCCTAGCTGAGACCCAGAACTTCCAGAGGACAGGAAACAGGTGGACGGATTGGATTCTCACACCTGCATTCCACATTTGGCTGTGTTGGGATTTGAACTCAGAGTCTAACAGGCCCAATTGGAGAAAGGATCAAGTGAGGACACCATGATGTGAGCATCTAAGGAACTAGGCTGTTCCCAGGACCTGAGATTGAGCCCTGGGGGTAGGGCAGGTGGAGAGCACAATAGTCACATATTCATAAGCTGAAGATAGTATGCGTATTTGTTTAGAGTAGGAGAGATGGCGACCTGTGATGGAATCAAATCTACCGTGTGACTACTGATTCTTGGATCTTTCCCAATGCCTCCATTTTATGACTGTGATGATTATGGTCACGCTTCATCAATTCTTCATTAAAAATATTCGATACCCCAGGAATCTTGCCTATCATTAACTACTCACATCTTGCAGGAACTACTCATTCAAGGATGAGATTGATCACATTCCACTAGTCTTTCTAGGTCCGGAAACAAGTATCTGAGGATCTCACACCAATCCCTCAATGTAGGGGAGCTGATTGGGATTCGACCTCTGGGCCTTTTGGCCTGGATGGCCTGGGGCTTCCCCAAGAGATGCAGGCCTTCAGCCACTCCAGGTAACCTTCACTCTGTAGGTCATCGGTTTCAGACCCAACATGGTCACCGTACAAAGGAAAATGAACATAAAAGCACCAGGTGGAACTTCCCACCGCTTTTTGTCCCCTCGCAGCTTTCTTTTCTCCTGCAAGCCCTGGGGTACTAGGATTCGAAGATGGGCTGTAGTTCCAGAGGCCACAGCATAGAATGATCGGAGCTGAGGCAGAGTTGCCACTACTTGAGTTCGAGCACCCAGTCTGGTTAAAATATATATACATATATATGAAGGAAGGAAGGAAGCACACTAGCACAGAATTTGCGCTATTTTACTGCCAGAACTGAGATTTGAACTCAGGTCTGGGTAACTCTGTTTGCACTGTTGGAGAAGGGGAAGCTAACCATCTTGGAAGACTACAAGGTCAGGACTGGTCCCAGGGCCTGAATTGAAGCCCCAGAACTGCCAAAAATCATATGCCCAAATCTTTTACACATAGGGTCTCTATTTACATACATATGTGAATGCATCATGTTTCAGTGTAGTTTTTTTTTTATTGTGTGTCTTAGCCAGGGATGCATTTTGTGTTTTATTGAGTATGATGACAGATATAACTGTGCTGACATGGATAACAACGTATTCCCATGTCCATGGAGTTGCCTATGTCTTCTCCATTCTAGCTGAGACCAAAGACATTCACAGGACAGGAAAACAGGTCAACCTATGGGTTCTCACATCAGGATTCATGTTTTGGCAGTGTTGGGATTGGAACTGAGAGCCTAGCAGGCCCAATTGGTGAAAGAGTCAAGGTGAGGACACCAGCATGTGAGCAACTGAGGAGCTAGGCCATTCCCAGGACCTGACAATGAGCCCAAGGGAGGGCCAGGATAGGCATAAATTCATACTTGAAACATAGGATCTGTATTGACATATATGTGTGGGCAGCATCTTGCATTTGGTTCATTTCTTCTCCTTAATTTGTGTCTAATTCATGATGGTATTGTGAATTTTACTGAGTACGGTGACAGATATAACTGTGATGACACGGATGATGACCTGTTCCCATGGTTATAGGGTTGCCTAAGGATTCATTCTCCATCCTACCTGAGACCCAGGACTTCCACATTAGAGGAAATCAGACACAATGACTGACTTCTGACATCAGGGTGAATCTTTTGTCAGGCCTGGGATTTGAACTCAGGTCTGGGTAACCCTGTTGCACTGTGGTGGAAGGGAAACTCATCATCCCTGAAGACTAGAATGTCAAGCCTGGTCCAGGGCTTGATTTGAAGTCCCAGCAGTGGACAAAATAACAAGCTTACCTTTTTTAAACATAGGATCTCTATTTACATACAGATATGGTATGCATCTTGCTTTCAATGTAGTTATTTTTTAAATTTTGAGTCATATTCATGGATGTATTGTGTATTTTATTGAGTATTGTAGCAGGTATATCTGTGTTGCCATGGATGGCAACCTATTCTAATGGCTACAGAGTTGCCTATATAGCATTCTCCATCCTTGATGAGGCCCAGGACTTTCACAGGACTAGAAAACAGCTGTAAGGATTGGTTTCTTACATCAGGATGAACCTTTTGACATTGCTGGGAGTTGAACTCTGGGCCTGACAGACCCAACTTTCTAATGGGTCCATATGAACACACCAGATTTTGAGCTACTAAGGATCTAGGTCCTACCCAGGATCTGAGATTATGGTCGGGGTGGGGTTTGTGCACCATATTCATCCATTCATAAGCTGAAGCTATTATGCTAATAAATACCTATTTGTATAGAGAAGATGTGGCAAGCTGTGTTGGAATCCTATCTACCATGTGACTACCAATTCTGGGATCTTTCCCAATGCTTCAATTTCCTGAATGTAATTATTATTGTCACATTTCGTGAAGACTTAATTAAACATAATTGTTGTGCCAGAAGTCTTGCCTAGCATTTCCTATGTGAATCATGCATGAACTTCTCAACTCTTCCCTAGGCCTGAATTCAAGCACCAGCCCGAATACTGTAACATTTATAGACATTTTAAATATGTGATTCATATTTACATCCATATATTCAGTCTGTATGGTGTTTCTTGAAGTGATTCATTATATATTATTATTGATTGATTGAATTAACATTTATTTTATGGACTGTGAGTGCACCTATATCATTTATTACATTTATTCCAATCTATTCCGTAGCATGGAGCTTTGCACACATATTATGTACATGATATCTCACACCCAGCACTTGCACACAAATGGAAAACAGGTGTCTCACTTGGAATCTTACTCCAAGATGAAATTTTTGGCAGTGCTGGTACCTGAACTGAGGGCCTAGAAGTCCCAATTCATGAATGGGTGAGTGTAAGCATGGCATCCCCTAGTCCATTCAGGTGCCAAGTGGATCCCAGGACCTAGGATGGAGTCACAGGTTTGGCCAAAATAGCAGTACCTTTCTATTCAGACAATGGTATAAAGATAAATATATATTTAGATATTTTGATACTGCCAATGATGACTATGTGGAATGAAATGACATATACTACACTCGTACAGATTCTCAGGTCTTTAGTGAGCACTCCATTTAATGAATAGTATTCTTTTAATACATAATAAACTATGAATTAAAATCAATCAGTGTTCTGTAATTATTGGGTCTAAATTTATACTAGACTGATTGATGAACTACTCAGCCAAACATGACATTGATCACATTTCTCTGGCGTTCCTATGGACAAGCAATAGTTTCTTAGGCTCTTCAGCCCTTTGTAAGTAGCATGACTGGGATTGAAACTCAGGGTCTAGGTGTTCAGGTTGGCCAATGGCTTCGCTGACAGCACGTCAGCCTTCAGCAATGCCAGGTGACCTACAGGTTGCAGCAGTGTCATTTGTACCAAGGATGGTCACCATGAAATGAAGGAAAACCAAGAAACTGCCATCCGTAGGTGGTTCCTGGATTTTTTTTTGGTGCCGTTTTCATTTTGTTTTCCTGTCAGCCCCTGAAACCTCGTATCCCAGGATGGGCTGTGGGTCCAGAGGCTGCACCATCCAAATCTAGATTGATGTTACCTGAGGCAGAGTTGCCACAATATGAGTTCAAGCCCAGTGCTGGGCAAAAATAAATAAATAAATAAATAAATAAATAAATAATTTTAAAAATATTAAAAATAGCCTGGCACCAGCTACGGTTCACGCCTGTAATCTTAGCTAATCAAGACGCTGAAATCTGAACATCACGGTTCAAAGCCAGCCAGGGCAGGAAAGTCTGTGAGACATTTATCTCTAATAAACCACTAGAAAAACAGAATTATAGCACTCACCTTGAGCTGAAGAGCACAAGGTCAGCTCCCAAGGCCAGAGTTCAAGTCCCATGATATATATATACATATATACATACATATATACATGCATACAATACTAATGAAACTCCCTGGCTTGCAATTCATGCCTTTTTTTTCTGCCAGGCCTGGGAATTGAACTCATAGTCTGGGTAACTTTAATTCACAGGGGGGATGGGGAAACTCACCCTCTTGGAAAACAAGCAATTCAGGCCTGTTCCCTGGGCCTGAATTGATTCCCCAGCCCTGTTAATGTAATATTCATCCACATTTGAAGTAATGATTTATATCTACATAATTATGTTTATTGCAATTTGCTTTGAGTGTATTTATTTTATTTTTTGTATTATTCATTCATTATTTTATTGACTATTATTACACTTATAACATGTATTAAATTGATTACATCTTAAGAGAACTATACAGATTTGCATATGTATTATATATCTTACTTCAGACCAAGGACATTCATTAAAATTCTATAGTAGATCATCCCATGCTTAGAAAAACAGAAAGAATACATCAATCAAATTAATTTATCCCCAGGCACCCCAGTGGCTCACATCTGTAATCCCAGCTACTCAGGAAGTGAGAACTGGAAGATGAAGTTTCAAAGCCAATCCAGGCAGCAAAGCCTGAGAGATGTAATCTCCAATTAACTGGCCAAAAGCCAGTCTACAGGTATTGCTGAAGTGGTAGAAAATCAGCTCTTTCTTGGTTAAGCCAAGAAAGAGCAAGCTGAGTTCAAGTGCGAGGAGAGGGGGGTAGGGGGATAAAGGGAAGAGAAATCCTCTAAAAACAGAGAACAAAACAACAGTACACAAATCCCACCTAATTTATGGTACCAACAAACTGAAAAAAAATCAAACTTGTGCATTTGTATAATTTTACATGAGCACATATGTTCTTAGGTATAATTCAAAGCTATGTTTTTAATAATATGTGTGTATATATATATATATTTATAATGTATATATATATATATATATGTAAATAAACTAAGAAACCAGCCAATGAACAAATACTTCTGAATTAGTGCCTTAACTATGGCATTATAAATTATTTGTACAAAATGTATGTTCGAAGTTTCTTTCTTTAGAATCAATCTTAAAATGTTTGTTCATGGACCAGGCATCAGTGGCTCACACCTATAATCCTAGTTACTCAGGAGGCTGAGAGCTGAGGATGGCAGTTCAAGGCGAGACCCCGGGAGACTCTTACCTTCAATAAACCACTAGAAAACCGGAAGTGGAGGTGTGGCTCAAGCTGTAGAGTGCTCGCAAATAGCTGAAGAGCGCAGGGATAATGCCCAATCTCAGAGTTCAAGCCCCACCACCGACAAAAAAAAAAAAAAAAAGGAAAGAAGTTTGTTCATACAAAATGCTAACATTCTGAGCTTTAGGAAACTTTTCTTCCAAGGTCTTATGCTCTTTAGGCAAATATTCCACTACTGAGCTACATCTTAGTACCAATGTTTTTGTTTTTCATTTTAGAATCCAGTTTATTCCCAAAATGCTTACAAGTACCTACTGCCCTCACAGAAGTGAGTGTTTATTCAGAAACTCAAACTTTGGTGATATGAGGACTCCCTTAGTTTATTTTGTGGTAGGCACTGAGGAAAACTCACAGTACACAATTGCAAACATTTTATAATTATAAAAATAACTCTAAATAGAAATATTATCAACTGCTGGGCACGGGTGGTTCACACCTATAATCCTAGCTACTCAGGAGGCTGAGATTTGAGGAAGGAGACTCAAGGCCAGCCAGGGAGGAAAGTCTGTGAGATTCTTATCTACAATAAACCTCTAGAAAACTGGAAGTGGTGATGTGGCTCAAGTGCTTGAGCATTTGCCTTGAGCTGAAGAGCACAGCGACAACACCCAAGTGAAGAGTTCAAGCCCCACGACCGACAAAAAATTAAAAAAAATAGAAAAAATAAGAAATAACATCAACTGTCCCAACCTCCTAGGGAGAAATGATATCCTCATTTTCATTCTCACTCTTCATGGCAGATGGTCAAAAACACCAATTTGCTATGCTGAAATGTAAAAGTTTACACCCCCTTTAAAAAAAAACTCTCATGTTATAAAATAAAAATGTTTCAAATAAAGGCAAAGTGAACTTTTAAAAAAATATTAAAAATGCTAATGAAACTACTTGGCTTGGAATGTGCGATTTTTTATCTGCGAGGCCTGGGATTTGAACTTAGGGACTGGGTAACTATGTTGCACTGTGGGGGAAGGGGAAGCTCACTATGCTTAAAGACCAGATATTCAGGCCTGTTCCCTAGGCCTGAATTCATGCCCCAGTCATACTCCTTATATATATTTTAAAGATAGGATTGAACTTCCATATACATGTTCAGTCTATATCATGTTTGGTGTGGTTATTCATTGTATTTGTTGTTTTATTCATTTACTTACCAATTATTTTACCGACTGTGAGGACACCTATACATGTATGACACTGTGTACATACTATCACATTGCATCTAGATTTGTAGACTTGTTATAGAGAAAGGACATACAACCATCCAAGAAAAGTCCAAAAAATATGATCGATCTATTCAACATTTGGAAGACACCATCAGAAGGCCTAATCTGAGGATAATGGGTGTAGAGGAGCACCTAGAAACAGAAGTTAATGGTCTAGGAAATTTGTTTAAAAGGATCTTAGCAGAGAACTTCCCAAACATGCAAAAAGATAGGCCTATTCAGATCCAAGAAACTTTTAGAACTCCAGATAGACCAGACCAGAACATGACAACCCAGCATCACATTATAATCCTCACAGGATCAATTCAGACCAAGGAAAAGAACCTTAAAGCTGTCAAGGAGAAAAGATCAATCATCTATAAACGGAAACCAGTTAGAATCACCTCAGATTTCTCATCAGTGACAATCAAAGCAAGAGGAGTGTGGAATGATGTATGCCATGCCGTAAAGACAAACAACAATCACCCAAGAAAACTGTACTCAGCTAAACTCTCCTTCATAAAGGAAGGTTAAATAAAAAACTTCCATAGCAAAGAAAAAATGAAACAATAAATCTCCACCAAACCAACCCTACAAAAGATTCTTAAAGATGTCCTACTCATAGAAAACCAACAAGACCACAAAAAAGGCCAAGAAACCACCACCAAACTGAGAATCCAAGAAACATAGAAAGAACCCAGTTGCCACAGCCCCCAAGAAGGTGGATAAAATGGCAGAAACTCCCAAATATTTCTCAGTTCTCTCTCTCAACATTAACGGAATTAACTCTCCAATTAAGAGACATAGACTGTCTAGTTGGATTAAAAAGCACGAACCTTCTATCTGCTGCCTTCAGGAGTCACATCTTGCCCATAAAAACAAACGCATTTTCAATGTGAAAGGTTGAAACAAAATCTACAAAGCAAATGGCCCCCAAAACAGGCACGAGTTGCAATCCTAATATCAGATAAAATAGAATTCAATTTAAAATTAGTGAGAACAGATAAAGAAGGTTGCTACATACTAATTAATGTGTCTCTCCTTCAGAGGATATTACAATTCTAAATATGTATTCAACAAACAACAGAGCACCCAAATTTATCCAAGAAACGAAAATTTCCCTCAAATACCACATAGATCCAAAGACATTAATTGTTGGGGACGTTAACACATCACTGTCCCCACTAGATAGATCAACTTGGCAAAAACACAACGAAGATCCTACATATCTAAACAACTACATAGATCAACTAGATTTAACAGACATCTACTGAAGATTTCACCCAGAAGCATCAGAATACATGTTTTTCTCAGCAGCATATGGAACATTTTCCAAAATAGACCACATTTTAGGCCACAAAGCAAACTTGTCCAAATTCAGATACATTGAAGTTATACCTTCCATTCTCTCAGACCACAAGGGATTAAAAGTAGGACTCCACACCAAAAGCCACTAAAGAAAGTTCTGTAATACATGGTGGCTGAACAAGACACTGCTGAATCACGATTGCATCATGGAAGAGATTAGAAATGAAATTCAAATGTTCATGATATTCAACAAAAATGAGCACACAAATTACCAACTCCTCTGGGACACAGCAAAGGCAGTACTCAGAGGCAAGTTAATAGCTCTGAGTTCCTACATCAACATATTGGAGAGATCTGAAACCAACAATTTAATGAGACATCTGAGCCTCCTTGAAAAAGAGAAGCAGGATAAACCCAAACCCAATGGACAGAAAGAAATAATTAAAATTAAATCAGAATTAAATCAATTAGAATCAAAAAAGCCATAGAAAGAATCAACAAACCAAAGGGTTGGTTCTTCGAAAAAACTAACAAAATTGACAGACCCTTAGCAAATCTTATCAGAAAAAGAAAAGAACATACCAAAATAAAGAAACTCAGAAATGAGAATGGAAACATCACCAGAGAAACAACCAAGATTCAGAACATTATAAGGAAATACTTCTCAAAACTTTATGCTAATAAGATTGAGAACTTGACAGAAATGGACCTTTTCATAGCAAATACTGACATGGCAAAACTAAACCAAGATGAGTTAAATCACCTTAAGAGGCCCATATCAAGCATTGAAATATAAACAGTAATAAGGGATCTCTCTTCTAACAAAAGCCCAGGTCCAGATGGCTTCACAGCGGAATTCTACCAGGTCTTCAAAGCAGGACTCACACTAATACCCCTCCAACTCTTCAATGAAATTGAAAGAGAAAGTTCAATATGGAACTCATTCTATGAAGTCATCATAACCCTCATCCCAAAACCAGGCAGGATCTTATCAAAGAAAAAGGACCATAGACCCATTTCTTGGATAAACATTCATGGAAAGCTTCTCAACAAAATTTTGGCCAATCGACATCAACAATTCATCGAAAAAATCATACACCAAGATAAAACAGGATTATTTCAGGGATGCAAAACTGGTTCAATATACGGAAATCAATTGGTATAATTCATCACATCAACAGGAGCAGGGATAAGAACCACATGGTTACCTCAATAGATGCAGAAAAAGCATTCGACAAGATCCAACACCCCTTTATGATGAAGGTTCTTGAAAAATTAGGAATCCATGGAACATTCCTCAATACAATAAAGGCTATATATGACAAACCAACAACCAGCATTCTATTTAATGGTGAAAAACTAAAGCTATTTCCTCTTAACGCAGGAATGAGACAAGGACGTCCACTCTCTCCACTTCTCTTCAATCTAGTATTTGAATGCCTAGCTACAAATAAGACTAGATGCAAACATAAAGGGGATCCAAATAGGGAAAGAAGAAGTAAAACTCTCCCTCTTTGCCGATGACATGATATTGTGTTTAAAGAATCCCGCAGACACCACTCCTAAATTAATCAAGCTGATTCAAAAATTTGGCAAATAGCAGGGTATAAAATTAACCCTCAAAAATCAATGGCTTTTCTGTATGCCAACAATGAAAAAAGTGAGGCTGAAATTAGGAAAGCAACTCCATTCGTAATAGCCCCACAAAAAATAAAATACCTAGGAATTAACTTAACCAAGGAAGTGAAGGATATCTATGCTGAAAGCTTTGAAAACCTGAAAAAGGAAGTCAAAACAGAACTTAGAAAGTGGAGAAAAATCCCATGCTCCTGGATTTGAAAGATCAACATAGTGAAAATGACCATAGTTCCGATTTGAAAGATCAACATCGTGAAAATAGCCATACTTCCGAAGGCTATCTCCAAATTCAATGTAATATCTATCAATATTCCAAACTCATTCTTCAAGAAATTAGAAGAGGCAATCCAAAAATACATATGGTACAGTAAAAGACCCCAAATAGCAAAAACAGTCCTCAACAGAAAGAACAGGGCTGGAGGAATAGCAATACCAAATTTCAAACTCTACTACAAAGCCATAGTAAGCAAAACAGCATTCTACTGGCACAAGAACAGACCTCAGGACCAATGGAACTGAATTGAAAACCCAGAAATGAACACACAGACCTATAGCCAACTAATCTTCTATAACGGAGCTTAAAATATAGAATGGAAGAAAGTCAGCCTCTTCAGTATAGGGTGCTGGCAAAATTGGTTAAGTACTTGTAGAGAATGAAAGCTAGATTCTTATATATCATTCTGAACAAGAATCAACTCCAAATTGATCAAAGACCTCAGAGTCAAAGCAGACACTCTGAAAACATTACAGGATGGAATAGGAGAAACCCTAGGTCTTCTTGGCACAGGGCGAAATTTTCTTAATTGAGACCTAGAAACACAACAAATCAAAGAAAGATTGAACAAATGGGATTGGACAGAATTGCAGAGCTTCTGCATGACCAAGTACATAGCTAGCAAGATCAATAGAAAGCCCACAGATTGGGAGAAGATCTTCACTAGCCATACAACCGACAAGGGTCTCATATCTAAAATATACATGGAACTTAAGGAATTAAATCGCCAATAACAAATCTCCAAAGAAACAACTGCCTAATAAATAAGTGGGCTAAAGACTTACAGAGAAACTTCTCTGAAGAGTTAAGAAGGATTGCGAATAGACACATAAGAAATGCTCAACCTCTCTAGCCATAAAAGTAATGCAAATCAAAACAGCATAGAGATACAACCTCACCCCAGTTAGAATGGCAATAATCAAGATCTGTAATAACAACAGATGCTTGAGGGGATGCGGAGAGAAGTGAACATTGGTGGCAGTATAAACTTGTTCAACCACTTTGGAAAGCAATATGGAGTTTCCTCAAAAGACTCCATATAGAGCTCCGCTATTTGCCAGCAATCCCGCTTTTGGGCATTTACCCAAATGATCACAAACAAGACCACACTAAAGCTACCTGCACAACTATGTTTATTATTGCAGCATTATTTACCATAAGTAAGATATGGAACCAACCCAAATGCCTCTCAGTAGATGAATGGATCAAGAAAATATGGTATATATACACAATGGAATTATATGCCTCCATCAGAAATAATTACATCGCTCCATTTGTTAGGAAATGGAAAGGCTTGGAAAAAATTATATTAAGTGTACTTGTTAGATTGGTAGTTAAATAAATAATACTATTGTTAATATTAATTTTAATGCAATTTCAGGGAACTCTCCTGTCTCTGACCTCCTAACACTTGTATTTTGGGATTTGTCTGTGGATATCTAGGATTTAGCAGGACTCAAAATAAACCAAGATCTTGCCCATGTAGTTGTAACTCCTTTATGTGGTATTCTCACAATTAAAAAAAATAAAATAAGCCAAGAATATTTGAATTCTACTACTAAGGTTTAATTTTATATCTCTACTGATCTTTCTCTTAAGTGTGTTGGAGAAATCAAAGCTGAAATTAACTTGGACTTTTGTGGTGGATGTAAATGTCTTAACTACCATCTCTGGTAGTAGGTACCATTAAATTTCAATTAGCCATCACAGGCTCAAGCCTGTAATCCTCGGTACTCAGGAGGCTGAGATCTGAGGATCGTTATTTAAAACCAGCTCAGATAGGAAAATCCATGGGACTCTTATTCCAATTGACTGCCAAAAAAAGCTAGAGGTGGAGATGTGTCTCAAGTGGTAGAGTGCTAGCCTTGAGGGACAAAGCCCAGGTTCTGAGTTCAAGCCTAGATACTGACCATCAATTAACAAATTCAGAGGTTCCACTGTGAATGCTATATTTTTTTAGAGACTGAAGTATTTTATTTCGCATAGTCTTTCAAACATCAGCATCTCTAATGGAGAATCATTCCAGATCCTTCTTTTCCACTTGAATAATTGTTATTCTCCAGGAGTAGAGTGGCCAAGAAGCTTGGAGATCAAGAGCTCAGACATTAAATTGGCTAAAAAGAGATCAAATTAAAATTTATTCTTTGGTTGCAAATACCGCATTTTTGGTATGTGTTTGCTAGCCCTGGCACTTGAACTGAGGGCCTGGGTGCTGTTCCTGAGCTTTTGTGTCCAAGACTATTGCTCTACCACTTGAACCACAACTCTACTTCGGGATTATTGGTGGTTAATTGGAGGAAAGAGTCTCACAGACATTCTGGACCTGGGTGGCTTCAAACTAGAATGCTGAGTAGCCAGGATTACAGGTATATGCCATCAGCATCTGGCCCAAATACCACTTATAACGTTAAAAGTCAAGGGTTAACATCTATCTCTGACAGATGTACAATGTTTTACTCCTCACTGAATGAATGTTCCTTGGAACAGTATTGTATCAAATGGAGTGGATTCAAGTTAGGTCTTGAACACCAACAATCTGTTTTAGTGGAAGTGGCCTTGTTTTTGTACACCCTATTTGGCCATAGGTGTGGATTGTAGAAAAAAAGACAATTCAATAAAAACAAATTCAAATAGTCTGAGACACTTGCACAAGTTCTGGACATCACTTCCTCATGGGCTGCTTTTCCGCAGGCCCAATATTTGATCTGAAAAGAAACTTGGAATTACAAAAGTTAAAACCCAAAGTCTAGTAACCTCTAAAAGGCCTGTGTAACTCCTTGGTCCTCATGTCGGATACTGTGACTTAGTGGGAAAGGCAAAGGGCAGATTTCTAGCTATTGCAGACTTCTCCCTTAGTGAATAATAAGTTACCACCTCTGGTCCTGGTTCCAGCACAGACTTGGCTCAGGTCTGTGAACCCGAGTCTAGACGTTTGAATATCCATAGTGTGAATGGAAATTTGGCCTCCTACTAAGATAGCATTTTGAGGGACTTGGATAACTGTGGGCAAGTCTCTTTTTCAATAGCCTGTTCTTTGTGCACATTTTGTTTAGATGCGGGGATACATAACTAACTGGTCACAGTGGTCACCCCAGGGTAGAGCAAGAGAAACAGAGTAGAGGGACAGTGATCAAGCTCACGCCATCTGCCATTTTATGCTGCTTTAATTGACATGTTCTTCATGTATTTTAGTAA